>NC_043711.1:89230574-89236847 GCF_006229205.1 Suricata suricatta | reverse complement strand
GTGATTTATATTTCATATGCTCACTGAGTGACTCTTGTACAGTACCAGGATAGGGATCCACTATATTTAATAAAGTAGGTTGCCATTTCATGGATCAACTTCTATAATATAGCAGCTGAGGGCTGGTGGGCTAAACTGTGATATGCTTTATTAGTTCACATGCTACTTATGCACTGTTTAGTTCACACATTTGGTACACATTGCTTTGTTAGCTCTAACGAGAGAATTGTCAGGTATGTGTTCTTCCCAAAACAAAGGTCATCAGCTTTCGGCGCTCAAAATTTTTTGTTTGGTTGGTTTTGAACAGTACTAAGCTGTAGTACCTCATTCATTCACTAAGAGTAGAAAGGACAGTGTTTGCTTTTCTTATGACCAACTCTAGGATTGTTAATGTACAAATTGTAACTAACTGAAAATTGTCTTAGAGAGATCATCTAATTTATTGCTACTCAAAGTACAGGTCCATGGACCAGCAGTATCAGCATCACCTGAGATCTCATTACAAATGCATTCTTGGGCCACATTCCAAACCCACAGAGCCAGAATCTGCATTTTGAACTATTTCCAGATAATGTTGTATTAAAGTTTGAGAAGCATTGGTCTAATCCAAGTCCATAATTTTAAAGTTAAGGTACACAAAGATGAAAATAATTGTGCAGACAATTTAGTGACAAAACCAGGATGAAAACTCCTGTCTTATAACTCTAAAACTGTGTTATTCCCATTCTGTTCATGCTCTGTTGTCTTAGTGGTTTATTATATCCACAAAGTGCTTATGTATCCAGGGCATAGTTTGAAATGGAGAGAGCAGGCTGCTATCCACCCAGTACATGGGTAAACTCATTTCAGACAGCTGTTGCACATTTACATTTCCTCTCCCAGACAAGTTTAGCCATTTCATTTTCTCTTTCTTACACATCAGTGAAACACAAAGTCACCTGTCAGGCTGAAAATTGTAAAATCTGTCAAAATTTAATTTTTCTAGTTTAGCTAAGTATTACTTTGCAACTGTTTTGCATACCTTTCTCTTATTATGATTTTGATGAATGGGAGAGAGAAAATAAGATAAGGCATATTTTTGGTATCAAGTATTATTTAAGGTTTTTTCTTCTCATCACACATCTTCTTATGAGGATGGGGGTCTTGGAGTGTAGTGATGCATACACAACACAAAATGTTGGACTGGTCATGTTTAGTATGAGCACAACCCTGGAGACACTGAATGCCTCATGTCCAGCCCAAGCTGGAGTTCCAGAGAAGCTGACAACCTTCAGTATGAGAGAAGCACAGTGCATCTGGTGATAACTAGAATCACCAGAAGCCAATCTAGGCAAGACATGCATTTGGAGTAAATGTGACTTCTTTCTCTCTACACCCATCAAGGCTGGTGGAACCAAGGAAGAAAATAAAGATCTTGCTACTCTCACCATAGAAATAAAAAGACATGTGAGATGAACCTTCAAAACAGGCATCATGTCTATCAGCAAGATGGCAGACGGGTTTCAGAGGGGCAGGTGTACTTACCAAACAAACAAGTATTTACTGAATAACCAGCAGATGCTAGAGATGTGGCGGTAAACAACAGAGAAATGGCATCTGCCTTCATGGAGTCTACAGTCTAGAGGAGGATGCTGCACATAAATAATGTCACTATTCAAGCACTATTGTGATTCATGGAGATGACACCTATGTCTAGGAAGAAACATTGTGATTCATAAAGATGACGTTGTTAGGATCTAACATGATACTCTAAGATGGGGATGGAGCAGATAGAATGTTTTCCTTGATATCTTCAAGTATTCACAAAAGTTAATAGGTTTTTTAAATAAGCACCCATCTACTATTTACTACCTAAATTCTACTATTGACATTTTACTACACTTCTTTGATGACCTATTTTTCCATCAGTCCATGCTTCAATCCATCTTGATTTTTTGTCCATTGCAAAGGAAATTTTAGACATTAGTATACTCCCCTTTCCCCCACTACTGCATTTCTGTATCAATAATGCAAGCTCAATGTTCTTTTTCTTTTGAGGTAAAATTTACATACAAAGAAATGCACAGATCTTAAGCTTTCGATTCCATGAGCTCAACAGTTGCATACATTTGTACAACCCAAACCCCTAGTAATATACAGGCAGGCCAGGAAGACCTCTCATGCCCATGCCCAATTAAACCCTGCCCCCACTCCACCTAATAGGTAACCGCAGTTCTGATGTTCTTTCTTACCATGGATCAGTTTGTCTATTCCAGAAGAGGGAGTGGCTTTTGAGCTGAGTTCTGAAGGATGAATATGAGTCCACTTGGCCTTGAAAGATTCAGGAAGGTTAACTATTCCAGGAGAAATAATATGTCATGTACAGGTTCTAAGGTGGACAAGAACTTATATGGCTACAGCCTAGTAAGCACTGGACAGACAGACCCTAAATGAGGCAGAAACTAGACCAGAGCCTTGAAGCCATATTAATGATCAGGAATGTAGCTAAAGGGCAGTAAGAAGCCAGTAAATGGCTTCAGCAGGGAGCTGACATGCTCAGCTTTGGATTTCTGAAAAATTATGTGGCCTCATTGTAGGGAACAGAACATGGAGAAACAAGAAGGGATTCAGGGAGATGTGAAGACACTATCCCAGCTCTTATAGAGAAAGAGAGAGGGGAGCATATATGAGAGCCTGGGATTTGTCCATCCCTTCTTCTGTTGGTCTGACCTCAGATATGTTGCACTTCTAACAATTAAAAATCACAGTGTTTGGTTTTCCCTTTCTATCTTCATTTTTCAGTGATACCAGCTAGGAATCTTTTATGGAAACCATGGTTCAAAGAGATTAAGTAACTTGCCCAAAGTCACACAGCCAGCGAGCAGTGGTATCATGCTTCTTCGTCAGGTGTATTCATGTTCAAAGCCTATACACTTTTCATCACTTTGCTGTGTTCAGGCAATGATGGGAGTTTCTCAGCCTTTCTAATTGGTATCATCCTTCCCTCATTATATCAGGTTCCTCAACTACTTCATAATTTTCAGGGTGGAAGACTTTGATAAGCAATCCCAACCGACTTTGGTGTACTTTGAGGACAAGTTCATCATCTATAGCCCAGATTTTCCTTTAAGTGATGATTTTGGGATGGGAAGCAGGTGATCCAACATGATTCTGCCAATAGGCAGTTTTATTTATTTTTATGGATTCTGGTTGTCTCTGCCAAGCACAGAACTGACATGCAAGAGCCACCTGAATTTCCTCATGCTTGCAGCTCAACAAATCCCTCTGTGTCTGTCTTACATCCTTCCTCATACAATCTCATTGTTTCCCTCTGTTCAAACTCCTCTCCAAAGCCACCCCAATGTCACTCCTTTTTATGTTTGCAAGAATATCAAAACTACACAATTCACTTGTCTTTATTAATTCTACTTCAAGTAACTGACCAAATATGTTCTTTGAAGTTCTTTTGAATATTCTGTTCACATTAACATGCATAGCCATATACAGAACTTCTTGCTGATATTAAAGAACCTCACAATAATATTAATCTTCCTAACATTAAGTGACATCAAAGTTTCTTCTTACTTTTATAGACTTCATTCTCTCTTGATAAGTGTTACACTCCCCAGAAATCCATTCCTCCCAGCCAGTTCTTCTACCACACTTTGTCATGAGTTTACAGAGTTGTTTAAGTACATATCTCTGTATTTATGGGGTAGTTTTCTATTAAGTGAAGGTTCAGGTAAGTCCGTTAACCTTGAAATGGCAGTGTCTCTAAAAGTACAAATAAATGGTGGATATGGAATAATTAATCATTAGACTTAGATGTTGCAAGAAAGGAATTGTGTCTGCAGGAGCTAAAGCATTCTGAAAGTCCAGAATCGTATCCCTTCTCCTTTGTCCTTCAACAGTATGTTTCCAGGACCCCTCACACACTCCTCGCTCTTCCTAGGTTGATCACTAAATAGACGAGTCCCCAAAGCATCCTATTGTTGCTCTAGGTATGTTGCTTCTGATTGCATATTTGTCTCTATTGAATTCAGTTTATAGGGGCGCCTGGGTAGCTCAGTTGGTTGAGCGTCTGACTTCAGCTCAGGTCATGATCTCTCATTCTGTGAGTTCAAGCCCCGTATCGGACTGTGCTGACAGTTCAGAGCCTGGAGCCTGCTTTCGATTCTGTGTTTCCCTCTCTCTCTGTACCTCCCCTGCTCACGCTCTGTCTTTCTCTGTCTCTCAAAACTAAATAAATGTTAAAAAAATTTGAATTTGGCTTATAAAACCTATGTGGTGGAATACTGGTATCAACACATTGGCTGTCTTGTTCTTCCACTAATTTTCTTGAAATTGTGACCCAAAAAAATGGTTTTCAAAGTTTTTTAAATAGTGAAATCCTTTTTTCCAAAACAGTCATACCCAGAAGTCTATTTTATGAAACAGATAGAAAACCATTTTGTGCTGATTAGAGAAGAGGTGAGGGAAAACCCATGGGCTTGCCAGGCCATGCTTGCACATGCGCACACATGCATGCACACACACATGTATGTGCACAAAACTCATCACAGATCCAATCCTCTGACCTCTGAACAGAGGTCTCCCTTCCTAACTGGCTCAGTGTGAACACCAAGTCCACAGACTAAGAATTCACTTGTTCCTGGGGGCACCTGAGTGACTCAGTTGGTTGAGAATCCAACTTCAGCTCAGGTCATGAACTCATGATTCATGAGTTCAAGCCCTGTATCAGGCTCTGTGCTGACAGCTTGGAGCCTGGAGCCTGCTTTGAATTCTGTGTCTCCCTCTCTCCTCTCTGCCCCTCCCCTGCTCACACTCTGTCTCTCTCTCAAAAATAAATAAACAGTAAACATTTTTTTAAAGAAATTCACTTGCTCCTTTCCCTCTAGACCACATAGGTGAACCTTTCCACTGTATGTTTTACCAAAAAAAAACAAAAAAAAAAAGAACGCAATGACCCCAACCACTAGTCACTTAAACCAGAAAGGACTGGTGGCTTTTAATTAACAGGGCATGGGTCACAAGAGCAAGGCTATCACATGAATGACACTCTAACATTAAGCAGTGCATGCCACACACAGCCATTGTGTTGGCCCTGTGCGCCCCTGGAATATAGGAGCGTCAAGAAAGATGGGTCCCCAGCTTGTGAGGCTGGAAGACTTTAGGGTTTTGCTAAGAGATATTTATTTTCATTATTGCTATACTCACCGTGGGTCCAGTAACCAGCTCTCGACTTAGAGACAAGAGAGAAACTCAAAGTCTAGTGTTCTCTTGCATGAAGGAACCATTGGCCGGAACTGTTTCTCCATTTTGGCTGTAGTAGCAGCCATGGCCACAGGAATATGTGATACAATTGTATAACACTAGACACATTCACACATCCACCCCCCCTCCCCCCCCACACACATAAGTGCACGTAAACCTAGTGGAATCTGAATGTAGTTAGTGGAATGTGTCCATGTCAATTTTCTGACTGTGATGTTGTACTTTAGTTATGCAAGAAGCTAAAGTTGGGGAAAACCACGTGAAGAGTATAAAGGGACCTCTCTGCATTGTTTATCATGACTACATATGAATCTACAATTATCCCAAAATAAAACTTCTTGTTTAAAAAGACCTGGTGCTCTGGTGATGGGCTGATGTAGAACTTCTGGCCCTGGTCATATCCATTATCATCTTCATGGTTCTCCCAAGCATTTACTCACTCCCCAATAATCGACCGTGTGATAAAAGCATCCTGCCAATTTCTAGCAATTGTGAAGTGGCTTATTTGTGTCTTTTTTTCTTCATCATTTTTGGCAGAAGTTTGTCTGATTTATTGGTGTTTTCAAAGGAAGGAGCCAGCTTTTGCTTTTCTTCAGCATCTCTGTTTATCTCTAACTTCTATTGTGCTCCATTAACATCTGTTCTTATATTTATTTACTTATTTTCTACTTCCAATGACTAAATTTTTCATCTCTCAAAGTTAAGTTTGTACTTTTCAAATTGACTCATCCTTTTTCCATGATATGCTGCATTATTGCTGTGGTTCATAATCCCCCCCTCATTTTCTCTTTAATCAATCTGCATGTATTTATTTTATGGCTTCTTTGATTGTTTTATTATTTTAAGTTCTTGGGAGGCATATTTCTCTCTGTACCACGTCTGCTGACTCTCCCTTACAGGGTAAGTTTCTTCACATGGCTTGTCTTTCTTGGTGTTTTATTTTCCCACTATGAGTTCATTATTAGTTTGTTCTGGGGGAATTCACATGTCTTGGATTATGAAAATACCTCCATAGGGTGG
>NC_043711.1:89147196-89230474 GCF_006229205.1 Suricata suricatta | reverse complement strand
AAAAAAAAGAACACACAAAAACTATTTTTTTTAAAAAAGTCATACACAGAGAACTTTTTCCTTTTGAAGATTGTGCGTTTTCTTTTTATTCTGCCGAAGAGCTATTTTTACAGATATCCTTTATTATTGCTTCTGTGTCATTTATTCTCTTCTTTAGTAACACCAATTACCTGTCTCTTCTACGTCTGTTTTCTGTTCTCTGAAAATGTCTTTCTGGTGCCTGAGCACATGAACTCCTAGGCACACCTGAGGAGAGAGGGACAGAGGACCTAGAAGTGCCTGCCTGCTGCTTATTCTCATTACAGACTCCAGTGTCCACTTAAGTACCACTCACTACTGCATTTGGGTTTCCTTACAACCCCCCCTTCCCCCACCCAGCAAAGTTTTTTTCCATTTGTGCTTTTTTTTTTTTTTTAACATTTCTTCATTTTTGACAGCACGCAAGTAGGGGAGGGGTAGAGAGAGAGGGAGACGCAGAATCTGAAGCAGGCTCCAGGCTCTGAGATGTCAGCACAGAGCCTGACACGGGGCTTGAACTCACAAACCATATCATGACCTGAGCAGAAGTTGGACGCTTAACCAACTGAGCCACCCAGGCACCCCTTGCAATCTAAAATTCATTTCCATTTCCTGTTGTTTAGGTTAACATGCCAGAAACATTAGAAAAAAATAATCACTGGCTTAAACAATAAATTAACGTACCAGTTCACAAAACTCGAAGTCAAGAGTTTAGAGCAGTTCCCAGGGTTGGTTGACGTTATCATTAAGGACCCAAATTCTGGTAAGCTCTTCACTTTACCAGCTCATGTTGGCATTGCCTTCATCTTGGTTCTCCTCATGGAGAGGATGCGTACAGGATTGCTTAGCAGTTCCAAGCATCACCCCAGAAACGATGTAATGTCCAATGGGAGAGAAAGGCCCCTGTAACCGCCTTCTTAGAAGTAAGAAAAATCTTTCCCAGAAGCCCCTTAATGGAAACCCCCTCCTATCTCACTAAAAACTTTTGAAAAATTGGCAAAGAGGATATGAGCTCCTGATTAGCTTAAGGAAATCCAGATTTGCCCCTAGATCTAGGAATAGGGATATTCACCTGAGTCACGGGGAAAATGTGTGGGCACCTGAACTAATTTGAGGTCTCTGCCAGAAAGGATAAAGGTAGGGGATGGTGGTTGGATTGTCAACACCGGCTGCTTTTTGACTTTTGAAAATTGTATTTTTCTCTGCCTTCCGAGTGTCACTTTCCTTATTTTTCATATGGAAGATTTTTCTAAGACTCGGTTGCTTTGTTTCTGTTTACTTAGCTGTAAAAAAGGAGGAGAAAATCTCTCCAGGCCTGTTATTTGCTGTAAACAGAGCAGACAGATTCTCACTGTTGTCCTTCCTGCACAACTGGTGGGAGCCCTTTCCTTGCGGTGGCGTAAGCAGAAGGAGGAGGGGATGCTGGCAGCCCACTCCTCTCAGAGGGTCTGATGCCATCCCTCCGTCTGATGTGAGGGCTGTGGCGGAAGGAATTCGTGTTCTCCCCACAAAGAGGAGGACTGATCTCTTTATCAGAAGGAGTAAGTGAATCCAGAAGTCTCCATCCTCATGACTGCTCCTGTCTCCATTTTCTTTTTCCTAATACTGAATCTGCTTCCTAGGGCATAAAGGTCTTGGTCTACCTTCTTTTGTCTTTGCCATGTCAGAGACCCCAGGGAAAGAGATTGAAGGGGAGAAAGGATTTGGAGATGCCCAGCCCCCTGTATTTGGTTGCTTAGTCTTTGATTATCATAGCCCAGAAAAGGAAATAAGAAAAAGGTGAAGCAATTTTTTTCTATTTTTCAGGCTAGTGTTACTTGAGGTAGCAAAAGAATCTCAGTGTCAGTTGCCAATTATATGATGTCCATCCATTTCAGCTCTGTAAAGTGTGGCACAGCAGGGTGACACTGTACTTACTACTAGTTTTACAAGTTCAGCCCTATATGCCATTTGGTCAGACTTAAGAAAGGGAAGGTAAAGAAAACAAAATACTTGTGGCCTTGAGTTAGGCAGAGATTTCTTGCATAATACACACACAAAAAAACTATAAAAGAAGATAATTGATAAAATTCAATCTGATCAAAATTGTAACTTTTGCTTTGCAAAAAATACTATTAAGAAAATAAAAAGGCAAGCCTCAGGCTGGGATTAAGGATTTCCAAAACATACATATGATAAAAGACTTGTATCCAGATTACAACTCAATAATAAGATAACCCAATTTAAAAACCATGGGCAGAAGATTTGAACAGACACCTTACCCAGAGAAGGAAAGCAAATGTCACATAGGTCCATAAAAATATAGAAATTAAAATCGCAGTAAGATCCTAATGTATAACCATTAGAATGCTTAAAATTAATAAAACTTACCTAAAATTAATAAAACCTTTAAACAACTTTGGATGAGGATGTGTAGCAATTGGAACAAACTAGCTACAAGCAACAATGTGGGAAAACCTCAAAAGCACCGTGCTAAGTGAAAAAATAGGGGCATCTGCATGGCTCAGTCAGTTGGGCATCTGACATCTGCTCAGGTCATGATCTTGCGGTTCACGGGTTTAAGCCCTGCGCCAGGCTCTGTGCTGACAGCTCAGAGCCCAGAGCCTATTTCCGATTCTGTGTCTCCCTCTCTCTCTGTCTCTCTCCTGCTAGTCTTCTCTCTCTTGCTCTCTCTCAAAAATAAATAAATATTTAAAAAACAGCCATAAAATGCTGTTTGTGGTATGATTGCATATACATGACATTCCAGAAAAAGCAACTACTGCTACAGAAAGCAGTGGTTGCCAGAAGCCAGGACTGGGAGGTACTGAGCGCAAAGAAAGAGAGAAGGCTATCTCCCCTGCCATTACGTGGAGAGAGAGTGTCTCCCAAGTGGATATGAGAGGTGGGGTGTGGGTCTGCTGTGTCTCAAGAGGCGCAGATCTGTAACTTCTACTAGTGGAAGTCCAGGAGTTGGAAATACAGAACAAATTTTTCTTACAACGTGGTTCCTGAAACCCAGACCAACTACTTCGTCTTTGCTTTGCCAAAGGAATTGCAATCCTTTCAACCCTAGAGGAAAAACTGCCCTACGTTGAATCAGGTGAAAGGTGATTTTATTCAATTTCAGGGACTTTTAAGAAACTTTGACAAAATGAAGTCTCTGTCTTCATGCACATATGCAGTGTGATACTGACATAATTAATGGATATTCCTCCCAAATTCTGATGCTAGGTTAGCACACAGACTTACATTTTAATGCTATTATAGGTGTATTTTCTTGAGGCTTTACTGATATTTGGTAGCAATGGTGGAGAAGAGGCATTGCCTGCTAGCAGCCAGGGGCTACCTCGAGACTTCTTCCAATGGATCCCATTTAAGGTTACAACGGCCTTCTTTGATGATGATAGTCATCGCCATCTCTAATGCCAATGACAAATAAAGATCTTAGGAACCTGTCTGCAGTCCCATAGCTAGAAGGTTGTGAGGTTCACATTTGAAGCCAGGTGTTGTCTGCAGACTCTGTGCTTTGATCGGGGTGTTGCTTCTGATCACGTCTCCACTCTGAGCGGGTGAGCCAGCCTCATCTCAGTCGCAAACCTCCTCTCCGGCCTCAGACCCTCCCCCCCGCAGAGAGCAGTCTCCCGATATTTCCCCGTCCAGTCTTCATGCTCTCCTGCCCTAAAGGGCACACAGATTGAGAGGAATTGTTTTAGATGAAATAAGAAATAGAAACTATAGGAATGTGGTTGGCTAGTTAAAAAATTTGTCTTGACTCTGTGGAGGCTTTTGCTAAGAAGAGTGACTTGATCAAAGCTGTGTAAAAAGCTCTGTGAAGGCAGAAAGACCCCTGGGGAACCTGATGAAATAGTCTTGTCATGGGGACTCAAACTAGGACAGTAACAGCAGGAAGAGAGTAAAATATTTAGATGGCCATGGAGTGTGTCGTGAAGGAAGAAGAGAGAAGCCGTAAAAGACTCCTCACTCTCACCAGTCTGTGATTCTCGTGTGCCAAACAGCACGTCTTGTACAACATCAGAACAACAATGGTTTCTTCCCTGGTCACCAGAAACCTGGCACTTGCGGTGTTATCTCATTGAATCCCCACAACACCTGTCTTCCGTGTATTATAGATGAAGACGCTGAGTTCTGAAACTGTAATCACTTGGTCAAGATCATAGAACCCAGAACTGGTTGATTAAAAATACAAACCCCATTCTCTCTGTTTCTGGGACCCAGACTCACAGCATTTCTCAGGATCATGCTCCTCTCATGGGACACAGTCAGGTCATTTCTTAAAAAGTTATATAAACGTTTTAGTGAGCATTAAAATTAAACTGGCATCTTGGCACCCATGTGCTAGAGCTGCCTTACACTAGATCAGTGTCTCTGAAGTTCACTCGAACTCTAAGTCATATCTCTTTAGAACTTGACTTGGCTCCGGATAAGTCTATGTACACCTTCATTGCCCACCAATCACCTATGCTGTTGAGCACTAGAAATAGAGTTAGTCTGAACTGAAATAAGACTACACTGAAGCAGGGTGCCTGTGTGGCTCAGTCGGTTAAGCATCCGACTTCGGCTCAAGTCATGATCTCAGGGTCTGTGAGTTTAACCCCCACATCAGGCTCTGTGCTGACAGCTCAGAGAGTGGAGTCTGCTTCAGATTCTATGTCTCCTTCTCTCTCTGCTTTTCCCCCATTCCCACTCTGTCTCTCTCTCAAAAAATAGATAAGCATTTAAAAACATGTTTTAAAGATTACACTGAAGCAAGTGCAAAATTTTGTACATTGGTTTTCAAAGCCCTAGTATGAATAAAGAGTGTAAAATCATTAATGATTTTATACTGACTATAGAAATATTATTTTGTGAATCAAGTCATATAAAATTTATTTTTAAAATTAATTTCACTTAATTCATTTTGCCTTATTTAATGTTGCTATAAGAAAATGTTAAATTACTTATGTGGCCTGTGTTATATTTCCTTGGACCTCTTTGCCCTACGATGTAATTCGAAGGCTCTCCATTTCCCTTTTTCTTTTTTTCTAGATCTGTGCTGCCTAATAGAGTAGTCACTAGCCACTATGTGGCCATTTAAGTTGAAAATAATTAAAATTAAACAGAATTTAAAATTAAATTCCTTGGTCACATAACCACATTTCAAATGCTCATGGGCCACATGTGGTTGGTGGCTACCATATTGCACAACACAGGTATAGACCATTTCCATCATCATGGGAAGTCCTATCAGAGCTGATATAGGCTGTACACAGTTATGACAGAAACCACAGAGGTGGGGTGTGAATGCCTATAGCTTGCAAAACATTCCCGGGGTGCCCAGCTCCACCGCACATCACCCTCCCATCTCCCAGCCACCTGTCCCTTTCCACCTTTGTTAGACTTGTTTACACATACCTTATCTCTTTCTCTTTCTTGCAAGGGCTGTGGTGTGCTTATCTCCCTCTGAACACGCTTTCCTCCACCCTCCTGTATGTGCATGGCACCTAATACCGAGCTTTGTACAATGTAGGTACTCCGCAAATATTTGTTAACCATTTGGAGTGGCAATTCCTAGCAAGTAATTGGAAATATGTGTCTGGAGCAAGAGGGAGATCTATAAAGGGGATAAAAAAAATAGAAAAGTCAAGGCCAGAAGGAAGGAGAACCAATAGAGGGACAGTGGTGACCCAGGATCTCCTATGCATCACCCACAACAGCTATAGAAAAAGTGCCAAAGAAATCCAAAATATTATTGTGTGATAAATAAACATGCAAAACCCATAAAGGAAAAGTTGAAATGACATGAAAACCCAGGATCTGGTGAGGAGAAGAATGAGCAGCGTTCTCTCCCTGGGCCAGCTGGTTTGAGTTACATTTTATGAGCAGCATGTGAATTCCGGCGCCCTTGTTGAATTAGCCGCGGAATCGCACGTTAGTTTTAAGGCTCCCTCTCGGATAGGAACATCATAACGCTTTTTAATTGGGGCTGATAAAAACGTAGCATTACTTGTAGGTTCCTGAGAGAAGTGAGTTGTGAAATTGGGTTTTCATTAAACCTAATGATGGAAAATTAAGTATAGTGCGTCTGGTGAAATGGGCTGTGATAAAAGGCATCACTTCTGCATTATCGGAGGTTAATAAGGGAATAGGTGAGGAAAGATACATTGGAGAAGGGAGTCCAACTAGTTGAATTAATAAACCTTGAAAGCCCTTGGTTCCGAGCCTTCACAGCATCATTAGCACCAGCGTTGACATTATTACAAATGTTACAGCAATACAAAGTTGTTAAATTTCAAATGCATTTACTTTTCATTCCAGTGTTGGTTTTGCTGACACCGAGTTTACAGTCTGTCTAGCACTGTATTTAGGGGAAATATCCATATTGGTTTGGGGAATGTTTGGCATCTCACAAAACTTGCCAGGTGCCCATTCCTAAGAAGGTTGTCTCTGCCAGGGAGTCCGTCTTCCAGGCAGTCCGTGTCCCAGGTCTTTTGAAAGACCGTGGACCTCTGAAGATATCTGTCTGCCCCCACGTGTGATGGCAGTTGAGGTGGGAGACACTGACAGCGCTCCAGGCACTGGCTCTGGCTCATACTCTCCTAGGCATCGTGAAGTGCAGCATCTAGAGAGGCAGGCAGAAATGCCCCTTCTCCATCCCCAGCCCAGCCATAGTGTCACAGGAATGATACTTGCTAGAAGCTGGGGCATCTGCAAAAAGCAGTGTGTCCTTCTTGACCTGCCTCATGCCATCTCCGAGAGCTCGGCCCCTATCACGTGCCCACCCCCCTCCTTCACTCCTTCTCAGCCTCCTTGCTCTTGCCCTCCTCCAGCTTCTGCTCTTGTGCGCCAGGTGGTTCTTTTCGTCTGTCTGCCGTACTAGACTATCAGACCTTGAGGGTGCAGCCTGCGTTGTGCGCATTGCCAGTGCCTACCACAGCCCCTGGCATGTTCTCAGTAAATCAGCCTCCTGATCACAAGGGCGTGCTGGAGAGTGGAAGCAGCCCCCATGTTTGCAAAGCCCTCCATTTAAACAATGACAGTGAAGGGGCACCTGGGTGGCTCAGTCTCTTAAGCGTCCGATTTCAGCTCGGGTCATGATCTCATGTTCCATGGACTCGAGCCCCACATCGGGCTCTGTGCTACAGCTCAAAGCCTGGAGCCTGCTTCCGGTTCTGTGTCTACCCTCTCTCTCTGCCCCTCCCCGACTCATGCTCTATCTGTCTCTCTCAAAAATGAATAAATATTAAATAAATAAATATGCAAACAAACAGTGCTGGTGAAAGTGTGCTGCGTGCTACCTACAGTCCCAGGAGGAAAAGGAAGCAGGAGTTTTCTCCTGTGCTAATGTCTCACCTGGGCTCTTCTTCCTTGTATGTCTGCCTGTACGCTAGAGCTTGCTGTTGGCAATCCTTTCCTTGCTAGGAACAGTTTAGCTCTTGCTGTCACATAAGAAATTTCATTTCCACATACAGAATCAATGTCTGAGGGAGTATTATGACCTGAGTGACACACAAGCTAAAGGAAACATGGACTTTGAAAAGACAAGTTGCAGAAAGTCAGGAAAATACATAAAGCCTCCCTAGGAGTGATTGTAGCATAATGGCGTCTGTGTGGGGACCTTAAGGTGCCTGAAAACGCCAGAATGAGGCACATCAACTATGGCACGTCTGATGTCATACGTGTCACAACTGGACAGTCTGGGGCATAGACAATCCCTGCCTTTGGGAGGAGTTGAGGAAAACCAAGACTCGATGGTTGTGAACCGGCCCTGAGAGATAACAGTGTATGCTTTGCAGGGAGTCGGTAGGGAAGCATGTGGCTGTCCTAGTCTGAAGGGAACAGAGGGATTCAAATCTCCCCTGAGCACACATCAGTTTCCAGGGTGGCTACGCCAGCAGAGGGCAGTGAGCATGACTCAGTGGGTGTAAAGATTATTATCAAGGAGAGTACAGATCTTATGTCAGGGGGAGCGTTGATAACGGAGATGGGGCATAGGAGCCAGGCCTGGGAGAAGTTGCTGGCAGGACTGAAGGAAGAGGTTCAGGCTTCCTTACCTGCCAGGTAGGTTCGGCGACACTTTTGGATCAAGAGTGTGAAGTGGTGGGGAAACTAGACAGTAGGCAGAAGCTGATCGCTGTTGCAGAGCCCACAGCTGGAGAGAGCAGCTGAGAAGGGCAGGGTCCCTGCTGTCTGCTGTGGGTCCAAGCCTGGCCTCGGTTCCTCCCAAGGATGTAGGTGCATGCGGCAGGAGCAAACACACGGCTCTGATTTCCAGAGGCCCGGGGCTCTCCTTGTTTGCAGGCAGGCGCCAGAGATGATTTCCAGGCTTCCTAATTCCCTAAACCTCTGTCTGGCTTCTCCCTGGCTCTGGGATTGGCCCTAATTGGCCAAGACCACCCTGTCAAGCCTGGAGGAAGGACTGAGACAGGCAGAGGATGGCAGCCAACCTGGAACTTTGCCTGTGCTCCCTTGAAATAGAACCAAACCCAGGGTCATTGTGTTCATTGGTTTGTTTGTGGTTTTAACTTTAAATCTACCACCACAGCCTTGTGAGGGGGGCAGTGTGTCTCTGTTCTTCCTGCTGCTTCCTGATCACTTGAGTCCTGAGTTCATTCCCCCTGCCCTGGGGGGTGGAAGGGGGGACAGAGGACAGAACTCTCATAGGTGATGTGTGCTTTGCCTCCTTCTCTCTGAAGCAGATGGCAGCCGTGGGGAGCTGTCCCAGCCCACCCTCACGATCCAGACTCACCCCTACCGGGCCTGCGACCCCGTGGAGATGAGCTATCCCCGGGACCAGTTCCAGCCCGCCATCCGGGTAGCTGACCTGCTGCAGCACATCACCCAGATGAAGAGAGGCCAGGGCTACGGGTTCAAGGAGGAATATGAGGTAAGAGACCAGCCCGTGGAGAAACTTGCTGATGGGTGCAGAGGCTCGTGGGAGCTAAATCCTTACTACTCAGAGGATGGTCGCTGGACCATTAGCAACAGTGTCACTTGGGAGCATGTCGGACAGGCACCATCTCGGTCCCCACCCAGACCTCCTGAATCAGTTTGGATTCCTGCCTTCCTTCAATAGGAAGATAGAGATAGCATGGCTCAAGTTCCATCCCAACTGTTGTAAAAACAAAACAAAATAAAATAAAACAAAACAAAACAAAAAAGCCAGCCAGGCTCTCCTGCCGGTGATTCCTGCTTGCTCATAGTCCCCTCTGGCCCCATTATCTGACTTCTGCTGTGTTCTCAACACCCACCCCCCTAGTCACTGTCACCTCCGGTATCTGCTTCTCTCTCTTTGAACCTTCTTCTCACCCCAGCTTTGGACCTCCCTTCCCCCCGTCCCGAGGGCATCTCCAGTGCAAAGGACTGTGAGCAGTGGCTGTTACTGAGGTCTGGGGAATAACACAAGGACCACAGCAAACGACAGGAAGTGCCTGAATAAAAGTCCTACTGAGGTTCCACAGGCCTCTGTCCAGTCTGTCCCAAACGTTCTTTGTAGTGTCCTCAAAATTTTCCTTTTTTTCTTCTTTTTCCTAGCAGCCAGGGAAAGAATTCCCACGCTCCCCCCACACTCCTTCATTTATGCAAAACAATTCTGCTCTCTTGCTCTCTCCGTCTCCCTCCTTTTGCTTCAGACATTGCCCATCAGGCCTCACCTTTTACAAAGAGGAAAATAAAATAGAAGGAAAAAATCATTTAGATGATTTCCTCACTCCTCAGGAAGAATTTTGCAAGCCTCCTGGTGCAGCTAGCTTTGAAAACAAGCATTTCTTTCTTTACTTTTCCTTTTCTCTCTCTCTCTCTCCCTTTCCTCCTTCTTTCCCAAAATATCTTTCAAGCATCTACTGTGTGCCAGGCTCTGAGTTATGTGTACTAGTTTTTGTGCGATTTTTTTTCACATGCATCATGTGCCCCAAATATGCTAGGTTCGGTTACACTGTGTGCAGTGCAAACGCATTGACTCAGACTCTACATATTTGGAATTCTTGATAATGAGGACTAAGTTTATCTCTCAGACTATATTCTGAGAAAGAGCTTACAAAGCAGTATTTCAGAAGCTATGTGAGCTCATGATATTGTGCTAAACTAGGGGGTTAGGAGGGGGAGGCAGCGGGGTCCAGACAGCCAGATTCCAATACAATAAACTGTGTGATATTAGCATATCATTTTGCTACCTGAGTTTTAAATTCTTTATTAGTTGAATGGAGAGTTTGGATAAGGTGATTTCTAAGGGCCTGTCTGGTCCTAAAACTTTATGAGAATATAAAACACAGTGGCAAAGGGCATGTTTGACACCTTTATGAGAACCAAAACGTTTATGTCCATGGATGTGAGTAATTACCAGCTCAGGAGAACTTGTGCTTAATTTTAAATGTGGTCCCAGTAAAATAGCATTTTTTCACATCCTTGATCCACAAATTTGGGGAGGAAATCAGGATAAAAGTTGAAGGAGATGGTCTCATCACCTCCCATCCCTGGACCTTACTTCCTAGGGGTTTTGTTGAATGCTCCCAGTCTCTGAAAGTCGGGAGAGGGTACATGGGTATGTGCTCATACACTCCTGGGTACATGTGTTGGTGAGTGAACGTCAGGAGAGAGTGTGCGGCTGGTAAAGGCATATTCAGTGTCATGATGGTTTATGAGTCGTGAGTCATACTATTTCACTTAAGGTTGCAGCAGCATTAAGGGAGACAGGTGTTACCAGAAAGAGTAACAAATAGTCAAAGATTGAGAAACACTGTTCTAAGAACCCGAGGTCTAAAATTTGGAAACAGAAATACATTTGGCTACTTTAGTGCATTTCCTTCCAGGATAGTATCTTTTTGGAAAGCATATCCCTGTGTGGTACGATTTGGGTTGATTTTTTTTTTAATTTATTTTTGTGCCTTTTTGCATTTCCCAAACTTTCTGGCGTGGAAATGATACGCTTCTATAATGAGAGAGAAAACAATCCATGTTGCTTCATCATTTAGACCCCGCACGGAAATGTCACAAACTGGACTAGTCTGCTTTCAGTCAGTTCAAATTATATTATCAGTTAACTGGAATTTTTAGCTTCCAGTTAACATATTTTCTGACTAAATCTTTCCACAATCTGCCAGTCCCTTTCCTGGACATTAGGTGGATACGGCTTTCATCATCAAAGCTCCGGTGATGACTGGAATCTACATAATGGGCTGGCATCACAGGTCTGCTTGAAGGCCCCGCCCTATTGTGGGTGTCTGTGCATCCTGAGCCTCCAGTCCTACTCTCAACCCAACATGTCATGTGCTCTTTCTTGCCTGTCACTCCTGCTCAGTTTTTTTCATACAAATGGGTGTGTTTGACAAGTTGACATAGAAGGAACCTCTCAGCTATAGCGAAACTGTGTCTTCTAAAAATCAGTTCAGCTGTACAGTCACTTACAAATCTGTTCAACAAGTATTCACTGAGTATTTACCATTCCCAAGGAGCACACAGTTGAATAAATTGGACAAAAATTCATTCCCTCATGAAACTTGTATTCTCTCAGGAGAAACAAGAAATCAATTACAGACTTAAAAACAAGTTATTTTATTAAAAGCCTTGGAAAAGACATTTCCTGCTCTTCAGTCTAGACCTGGGCTAACGTTGGAGCAGATGAAGTGTGTGTACCTGTGATACTTCAGTAATACCCTCTAGTTTTTCAACCAGAGGATAGAGAAAGGTCTTACGAATGCATATTGATATAAGATAAAGGTGAGTTTCACCATTCTTGATGCTCACAAATAAGGGGAAGTGGCTTGCCAATAGTGTAACTATAAAACACAAAGAATGGGGGCGCCTGGGGGGCTCAGTCGGTTAAGTGGCCAACTTCGGCTCCGGTCACGATCTCACAGCTCGTGGGTTTGAGCCCCACATCAGGCTCTGTGCTGACAGCTCAGAGCCTGGAGCCTGCTTCAGATTCTGTGTCTTCCTCTCTCTCTGACTCTCCCGCTCATTCTGTTTCTCTCTCTGTCTCAATAATAAAACATTAAAAAATTTTTAAATAAAACAAAAAGAATTATAATTGAGAATTCAGACCAAAAAAAGACAAGTCATTTTACAACAATTCACTTAATATGTTAGTAAATAATATAATGGGAAATAGTGAAACATACTATTTGCTGTGTTAGACACTATCCGAACTCGGGCATCACAGAGCATCACTACCACCTCACTGTGTTGGTTATAAGAAGTAATAACTGCCTATATTCTAGGGAAAAGGAATTAAACTCCATCTCTTGATAGATGAAGGGGCATTTGCCAGATTCTGCAAGAGACTGCAGAACAGGAGATATTGGGAAATACAATCTTTGGATGGTACAAACTTCCACAAGTGCCATGGAAAAAGAAAGGAAAGGACAGAGCAAGAAAGGGAGATAGTATATTCCAGGGACATAAGGTAAACAGGTTCCCAATGTTAAATAGAGTAGGAAGGTAGTCCTTAATTAAAAGATAAGTTTTGAGCAGAGATGTAGTGGAAGAAATCTAGAGGAAGAAAGTTCCAGATCAAGGAAGTATGAGGAGACCACAGGGGGCATGAGTAGAGTGAACAAGGAGTAAAAGTAATAAAAGTTGGGATTGGAGAAATAAAGGGGGAATCTGACCATGGAGTGCCTCATGAGCCGTTTTAAGGACTTTGGCTTTTACTCTGAATGGAATGGAAAGCCACTGCAGAGGTTCAAGGAGACAAATAGCTATCTGACATTGTTTTGAAATGCTCATTCTAACTGCTGTGTTGAGAAGAGACATGGGAAGGCAAGGGTAAAATCAGGGGGACCAGGTAAGAGGCCATGGAAGTAACCCAGACAAGAGACAGTGGTGACACCATCAGGGTATGGCAGTGGAGGTGGCGAGAAATGGTTGGATTCTGAACCTATCTTACAGACAGAACCAACGGGGTTCCCTAACACAATAGCGTGGTGTGTGAAAGGGACAGAGAAGAATCAACAGTGACTTGAGGGCTATTACCTGAACCGCTGGGAGGATAGATTGCCACTAAACAGAGATGGGGAGACTGCAGGGAGAACAGACTCAGGGCCAAGGGGACAGCTGGGAGTTCAGTTCTGATGTTTGAGATGTCCATTAGACATGTGAGTGCAGATGGAAAGTAGGTAGGTGGACATACAAGTCTGGAATTTGGGGAAGAAGTCTGGGCTGAGGAGAAAACTTCGGGATTTCCTGTCATATTGGTGCTATTAAAGCCACAAGACTATCTGAGATCATGCAGCAAGTGAGCATTGACAGAAACGATAACCAAGGATGAGCCTTGTGGAATGTCAACTCAAAGATGTTTGAGCACTCTGCATAGGCCAGCCGTTGTACTAGGCTCTGGGAACTGAGAGGAGAGGGAGTCCTTGCCTTCAGGGAGAACCTAGAGCCTATTCTTAGACCCGGCGTATGAACTGATCACTTCAGTATCTTGGGAAAACGTCACAGGAGAGTGCTGTGAGAACCCTTGGGGGTGGTGTGCATTAAACTTAGCCTGGGGGTGAATGGTCGTTGGCGTTCTGGAATGCATAAAGCCTCAACCAAAGCTTAAGAAATACGAATCATCAAATGAAAGCAGGGAAGAGTGTTCTGGGCAGAGGGACTAGAACAGTCTATGGCATGGAGGTGTGCATAGCACGCTGAATTAAGACAACCAGAAGCAGTTCAGTATACAAACTGTGGGGCACACAAAGCATGGAGCGAGCTGGGGCTGGGGCTGTCAGTAGGAGTGGGCTGGGTGGGGAAGCAAGGGGAGATTTTTCAGGCTAAGGAGTTGGGATTCTCTTCTAGGAGTCATGCAGAGCCATGGGAGGGAGCAGCTTTTTAAAGTTGAATTCACATTCTAGATGTAGCTGTCTGGCATCGAGCAGGGAGACCAGAGGCAGGTAGGCTGTGGGACAGTAATTGAAGGAAAAGATGGAATTACTCAAACCAGGAGACTGGGCCCAGAGCCCAGACAAGCCCACAGACATTCTCTCCTGTAGAGACATAAAATCAGCTCGTGCTCTTTGGCGTGTAAACTTGAGTCTCTTAATATATATTTTAAGTTTAATGACTTGAAGTCATGTATGAATCGTCCTGAGTTAATAGTTAGTAGTCTATGCCAGGGCACTTGGGTGGCTCAGATGGTTGAGCGTCTGACTTCAGCTCAGGTCAAGATCTCACAGTTTGGAGGTTCAAGCCCCATGTCAAGCTCTGTGCTGACAGCTAGCTCAGAGCCTGGACCTGTCTTCAGATTCTGTATCTCCCTCTCTCTCTGACCCTCCCCTACTCACACTGTCTCTCTCTGTCTCTCAAAAATAAATAAAAAACATTAAAAAAAAATTTTTTTTAATTGTCAAAATGCCTGGATTCAGGTCCTATCTCCATAATTAAGTATCTGGGTGACCTTGGGCAAGTCATTCTCCTTCTCTGGGCCTCCATTTCCATATTTATGCAATAAAGGAAAAGGGGTTGGTCAGAGTGATCCAGACAAGGCTTATGTCCCACATATTTTGTGAACCTAAGTACAAACTAAGCGTCCAGGCCAGCTGGGTCTCTCCTACTGATAGTCCAGCTAGACCCCTGTCTGGGGCTACCACCCCCCTGGTTACATCTCAAGTCCCAGCAACCATGGTTGAGCAGGAGCCCTGGGTTCCCAGGAACTCAAGGAGACCTAAAGCTAGTTAACCTCACCTGCAATACAAGTAAGAGGTCTGGAGGTTTTCAGTCTTGGCCACACATTAGAATTACCTAAGGACGTTTGAAAAACACCAACACCTAGGCTGTCATTCAAACTAATTAAATTAGAATTCCTAGAGGTAGGATCCAGAGATCTGTATTTCCCAAGCTCTCCAGATAACTATAACATGCTTTCAGAGTTGAAGGACGCTGGCCTACGGAGACCCCTTGAAGTCCCCGCAGCATGCCCTGCCGGCGCCCCCAGACCCATCACGTCACCTACTCTCCCTGCTGCTGGTCACATCTGATGCCATGGGGCGTGCGATAACCCCTCACAGGGGTGACAGAACACAGCCACATTGAGCTGAGGGCCTTCTGCTCATGATCTTAGACAGCAGAGACTTCTTTCCTCCTCCCTGTCCTGTTTCTCCAGCCCGGATTCTCCCACCCTCTCGGGCTACGAAACAAACACCTTAGCACAGTAATGAATGCTAAGAGGTGTTGGCTAGAGAAAAGAGTTGTCTAAAGCACAGGCAGCATCATGGTCAGAAGAACAGCAGGCTCGAGGAAGATGAGGGACAACACGAAGGGATGACTTTGTCGTGGAAAGAAGGGAAGCCTATTAATCCCAGTCCGATCCAGGCAGTCTGTCATCGTAATGAATGATGAGCCCAGTAGGGTGACCAGAAGGTATCTGGTTATTACAGCCCCATTAAGACTATTTAAGGCAACAAGGAACAGCTGTGAGGAGTAGGATACAGCCTAATGAGGAGCAAACATTTGTTCGTTCTCCAGCTCTGGGCAGACACGCCATGTGCATGGCATCTGTGGGGTGAAGCCAGTGTTGTCATGTGTCTGCTAGTCGTCTGTGGGTGACAGTGGCAGGCAGCCTTCTGATGGGGTGTCACCAGAGAGCTTCAGGACACCCCAGTGTCCTCTTGTCTGCTCAGAGCCATGCGAACGGAGGCAGAATAGACCTTCACAACTTTTTGTCTCCTCGGTTGGTGAGGTTACTCACAGAGCGTCCCACTGCAGGTGATTCCTGAGAGATTCTGGTCCACCTCCTCACAGTTCAGTCGTGGGAGACGTTCTGGGGAGGGGCCTAGGAGTTAGCAGCAGATGCCCCAGGCCATGAAAGGGAAAACCATGGCCGTTCTCCAACTGTGGGAACTCTCAATGACCAAAATAGGAAGGCGTGGACTCCACTTGCTCATTTCACTCCACTCCCCATGGGTTAAACTAAGGAGAAAATGGGTCATTTTCAGAGGGTGGCCCAACGATATCAGACTTGAAAGATTTTCTAGCAGCAAAAAAGCTCATGTAGGAGAGACTGTTAATGCAGCGTTTTCTTTCGAGCCTATTTTTATTTGTTTACTTATAATTCTGCTTATAACCCCAAAAGAGATATTTTCTGTGTTTGATATGAGAGCCCTCCCCAGCCAAGCAAGCACTTTTCAGATGGCACCAAAGAAAAATTCCCTTGACTAAGAATCAAGACTTTGTTTTCAGTCTGTTTCTGACATGCCGGGTGGTCTTGGACAAGATTGCTCCATCCCTGGGTCCCCGCCTCCTCTCATATTTGACTACATAGCGTGGACTCCCGAAGCCCAATGGCATAGGCTTCTAACTTCATTTGGCCAGAACTGTATACCTTACAGTACCTTACTGTTGGCCATTTCCAGAGGATTGGCCTCCTGGACACTTAGAGATCTTTAGAAAGCTCAACAAAGAAAATAAAAAGACCCTACTCTAAAGGAAGACCATGGTCTTAGTATACCATGTACTTAAATAACAAACTCTAGTTAAATGCTTTGTATCACATGGGTAAAGGCAGTCCAGGATGAGTGTGGGGGGTGGTGGTGGTGGTATTATTATTATTATTATTATTATTATTAATTTTGCTTTTTGTCAGTTATCACTGCCAAGGTCAGTCAGAATCTTTACAAAAGATGAGACACTGAGTTGCAGAAGAGTAGAAGGTGGCTGGTAGAGGAAAAGCACGGGTAGTAGAGAGAATCATAAGCTCAGGGACTGGAAACAAATCATTGAAATGTTGCAAACCACTTCTTCGAAGGGAAACATAGTTGCTTGCCTATGAAAAAAAGAAATAAAAACACAGCCAGCTGGGGAGATATAGAGGGATTTTACACCCTTTGCCTCCATTTCCTGGACAGAATTAACAAAGCAGTAGTTTAACAGCCCCCCTCAACTCTGGCTGACTTTGTTTCGGGGAGAGCTGTTGGCCCAGAGGCAGCACCCAGAAGCTCATGTGTGAAGATAGAGACAATGTATGGAAGGGTCCACCTGTCTGTAGCCTAGAATAGGATGCAGGATGCCCCAGATCATGGGCTCAGAGCTGGGAGGAAAAGAGGGACCTTAGTGTGAGCTTCCCTGTTAGACTATAGGCTTCATGAAGGCAGAAACAGGGTCTTACTCATCTCTCTTCTCTGAAGCATCAGCAAAATAGTATGTCAATACTAGATATTAACTTAATGGAATTACAGAGTGCTGGCAGAAATCTTTGTAATTAAGAATAATAGTTCCAATCAGGGGTTCCTGGGTGGCTCAGTTGGTTGAGTGGCCCTCTTCGGCTCAGGTCATGATCTTGCAGTTCGTGGGTTTGAGCCCTGCATTGGGCTCTATTCTGACAGCTAGCTCAGGGCCTGGAGCCTGTCTTCAGATTCTGTATCTCCCTCTCTCTCTGACCCTCCCCTGCTCACACTGTCTGTCTGTCTGTCTTTCTCTGTCTCTCTCTTTCAAAAACAAATAGAAACATTACCCAAAAAAATTAAAAAAAGAATAGTTCTATCCAGGAGGGAAAAAAAAGGCAGTATTGCTTAAAGAAAGACACAAATGTAGAAAGACTCGCACATCTCTGGCCTGTCTCTGAAGGTACACTGACCATCTGCCTTAAAATTTAAGTTGACTCTTCCCCAGGAACATGTTGTTTCCGTTTACCTTACTGCCTAAGACGGTGTTTCTCAAACTCTGACGTGTGTCAGAATCGCCTGGAGAGTTAGTAAAGAACGTTAGGACACAGGCTCATCGACACGGGACAGGAATCAGCCCTCTGCATTTGACCAAAGTCTGTAAGGAGATGTGAGTCACTACCAAAGTGTGAGAACCACTGCCCTAAATATCATTCTTAAAAGAGACCTTGTAGGTTTTTAGGGGGCTTTTTAAATGGTGCTCTGTGACTCTACCCACGGACACACATGTACTCAAATATTCCACCTTGATCAAAGCTCCTGTCACAGACAAATACCCCCAGTTTGCTGCCATCTGATTTTCTACTCAGCTTCCTCAGCAGAACTCATAAATTACTGTCTATTTAGTGACATGGTCGCAATAATATTTGCTCTCCTGATGCCACTCTGAGGAGATGTCATTAGTCATCCTCTCCTGCCTTCCCTGTTCACATTTATAATCCCTAAGGCATGTGCTTTTCAGCACAGAAAGAGGCGTTTGTGGCAAGCTTGGCCTCTTCCAGGGCCACTACTAATTCATGCAGTTCCTTAAAGTGAAATAGCAAAAGGTGCACCTGTCTCAAAATGCCTGTTCATAATATATCCCGAAACTTATGCCTACAAGATATATTATGCTTCCTTAGAAGTCATGCCCTTGCATTGTGCACAACCAGTACAGCCATCCATGGTGACCCTTGCCATCTACCAGCTAGCCATGGACTTGAGTAACTGTAGGTGTTTACTGAACTCATGGACCTCAGTTGAGACAAGACCTTAGGCTTCCAACAGCTCATAAAACTCTTTCTCACTTCTTAAATACTCATTCCTACTGGTTTCCTTTTAATTTTTAAAATTTTTTTAACATTTATTTATTTTTGAGAGAGACAAAATACGTGCGGGGGAAAGGCAGAGAAGAAACACAGAATCTGAAGCAGACTCCAGGCTTCGAGCTGTCAACACAGAGCCCAGTGTGGGGCTCAAACTTACAAAATGGGAGATCATGACCTGAGCTGAAGTTAGAAGCTTAACCGACTGAGCCCCCCAGGTGTCCAGCTCTTATCTGTTTCTAGGGTGAATGATTTGTCCCAGTTTGTCCACAATGGTCCAAGTTTTTTTTAAGTTTATTTATTTATTTTGAGAGAGAGAGAGAGAGCACAAATGGGGCAAAAGCAGAGAAAGAGGAGAGAGAATCCCAAGCAGGCTCCACACTGTTGGCACAGAGCCCATCATGCGGTCGAACTCATGAACTATGAAATCATGACCTGAGCCAAGATCAAGAATCAGATGCTTAACTGAATGAGCCACCCAGGGACCCCAGGATGGTCCCAGTTTTAAAATGAGAGTCGTACATCCTGGATGGTCTTTGGTCCAAGGCAAACCAGGATGGGTGTTGTAAGGAACCCCCATGTTCGGTCTTGTGACGGTAAACTGGATGTTTCTGATCAAAGGGAAGCAGAGAGTAAATTCCGAAAGTCAGCCACAGGCGCTCGAGAGCACATCCTTGGCAAGACTGGGATAGAAGAGTTTCCAAATACCTACTGTGTGCCAGGCATGGTGTTAGGGTCCCACCATGTTATTTTGGGTAGTTTCTAATCATCATAGAACTCTGTGGGGTGTGGGGTTTTTTTTCATTTTTTAAATTTACATGCTACAAAATCCATTTTGGAGGGATGTACAGTTCTATGAATTTTAACAAATGCACAGAGTCCTGTAAACAACAGGATACATAAGAGTTCCATGGGCACAAAAAAAATCCCCATGCTGCCTATTATAGTCAAACATTTCCCCCATCCCTAACCTGAAGGGTAATATTAGGCTACAAGCCATTCTTAGTGCTCACTGTTCTGAGCACTGAGCACAGAAATAGCCACTTTCTGGGACACCTGAGGGGCTCAGTTGGTTCAGCATCCAGCCTCGGCTCAGGTCATGATCTCACAGTTTGTGGGTTCAAGCCCTGCCTTGGGCTCTGTGCTGACAAGTAGCTCAGAGCCTGGAGCCTGTCTTCCGATTCTGTGCCTCTCTCTCTCTCTCTGACCCTCCCCTGCTCATGCTATCTCTCTCTCCCAAAAAAAAAAAAAAAAATTGGTGGCACGTGGGTGGCTCAGTCAGTTAAGCATCCGACTTCGGCTCTGGTCATGATCTCATGTTCATGGATTCGAGCCCCATATCGGGCTCTGTGCTGACAGCTCAGAGCCTGGAGCCTGCTTCTGATTCTGTATCTCCCTCTCTCTCTGCCCCTCCTCACTCATGCTCTGTCTTATCTGTCTCAAAAATAAATAAAACATTAAAAAATTAAAAGAAAAAAAAAATAGCCACTTTCTCTTTGCCCCAGTGGGACAGGTGCAGCAAAGCAGGTCCAGCCCCTGCGAGGCAGCCATTCCCACCCCCTGAGCCACCCAGCCCGGAGGCCAGGCTCGGAAATATGGCAGGGCTGTGAAGGGTGCACCATTGACTCAATTTTTAGAAAAGTTTATTGAGACTGGGAGTGATGGAATATTCACACTAGTCTGTCTGCCTTTTGCAAAGCCCTGCCTTTTCCCTGACTCATATGCACGGTGGGTGAGCAAGAGGTATTCTTAATAAGATAAATGAATGAAAGACCCAGGTAAAACGGCCTCCTTAGTAAAGACTCTCTGGGGCCTTCCCTGCACCGAGAGAGTGCCATGGTGGGCGGGGAGGCAGGGAAGTCCTGGCTGGCTGGACTGCTCAGGCAGGAAAGAGGTCCTCGGCTGCGCCCTGAGGCATCGGCCAGGAACTGCCTGGTCAGCATTCCCTGGGCCTGGTTTCACTGTACCCCAGGG
Organism: Suricata suricatta; assembly: GCF_006229205.1. Taxonomy (NCBI): domain Eukaryota; kingdom Metazoa; phylum Chordata; class Mammalia; order Carnivora; family Herpestidae; genus Suricata; species Suricata suricatta. The sequence continues at coordinate 89,210,061 of NC_043711.1, read as the reverse complement.
TGTATCATATTCAATTATCTCCAGGAATACAGTCAAGCCAGAAGGGGGAGTAGGGAAATCATAAGTGACAGAATCTGCTGAGGATAGTGGGTGAACAGGTAAATGAAATGGACCAGGACACTCCCAGCATTGGATTGGAGGTGAGTTGCTCTTGGGAGCTCTGTGCTCTGACGTCTCACTATTTGGGCATAACTCAAAGAAGTATGACAGGCTCCAGAAAGGACCCTCATATCTCAGGAGGGCCAAACCAGCATGCGGAAGGAACCACCCAGGCACCAGGAGCAATTCTTAAGGTAGGTTGAGGTAGGTTGCACAGTCCTATGAACTGACTCAGCACAGCAGGGCCTAAGAAGCCCATGACCCTCCCCTCCGCCCCCCCCCCCGGGTCTCTATAGGTACAGTGTGGGTGCCTGGCTTACTGATTTCCATGGCTGGAAGCGAGGATGGGTGGGTGGGTGGGTGGGTTGCAGCCACAGGGAGAGTTAGTCTAGAGCAGGCACCAGATAATAACTTTATCCCAAAGCCTGTGGAGCCTGTGAGCAATGATGAAGGGAGGGTCCAAGACACAAGAGCTCGTAGCCACTCATCATGCTGCTGGTACTGATTCAGTCTCCTCATCTTAAAAACTGTCCAAAGCATTTTCATTGACCTAGAGGAAAACATACTCCTGGCGGTGGTCCGCTGACCGCCATCATGCGCTTCACCCTCCCCATCCACATCATGCATCACTTGTTCGCTCTTATCCTCCAGACCTGGAGCGCCCCTTCAGGTTCTAGAACACACCACGCTCATTCCATCTCAGGTCCTCTGTACTTGCTTTTCCGTCAGCCCTAGAATATTCTTCCCCCGGCTCTTATCATGGCTGGCTGCTGCTCATCATTTAGCTTTTAGCCCAAAGGTATTCACAAGAGACAGGTAGGAATATACCTGGAGTTGAGCAAGACAGGTTTAAAGCCTGAAGGACATCTCAGGAGGAGGATGCGAGAAAGGCCTCATCGGCTGTGGGCTGTGTCCGGTGATTTGGGGGCTTTGTTCTGGATTGGACGTTGTCAGGAAGTGGTAAGATTGGAGACCTTAATAAATCTTAACTCTAAGAAAGGGCACCACACAGAGGCTAAAGCTGTACGTGACAGAGAAGCAGCAATCACTTATATTAGCCAGGATAGGGGATGTTTGATCTTTGTATACGTATCGGTTTGGACAATGTTCATATGTTTCTGTGTTTAGGTATGACTGCACATTGGTCATATTTCGGTCTTGCCCCATCTTGGTCTCAGTGAAGCCTTTGTCTGAAGCTCGAATCTTGTGAAATTGTTTGTGTTCAATAGTAACACACCAAGGTCCAGCTGTGAGTGCCAGGCCAGCTGTGGGAAGTCAGGGGCTGTTTCTTTCCTTCTCAGATTGTCTCTTTTTCAAAAGGTCCTGCACAATCCACTCAATCTGAAATAGTCCCTCGTTCCTACTTGTTTTCTCTCCTGGCCCCTTGTTTATTGCCTTTACAGCCCTGGTTCCAAGCAGTTATCATCTTGTCTGTTTATTGTCTGCTCCTTTCCACAACTAGAACAAAGCTTGTGCCATCTTGCGCACCCTGGCCACTGCTCTTATTTCTGGGACCTAACACCCAGAGGGTCACTGTGGAAAGGAGGGGAGAGAGGGAGGGCAGGAAGGAGGCAGGAGGGGCCGATCCACTCAGCTTGTGTTCCTGGGCAAGTCGTTTCCTGTTTCTGGACCTTACTTGGTTCATTTCTAAAATCAGGCAATAGTTTTCTCACAAGACCCTTCCAGGTCTGAGTTCTGAGGATTCTATAAATACCGCAGCTCAGACCTCCAGGGATGAGGACATCCCCAAATGCATCCTTTAGGACTGAAAAGAAAAGAAAATGATTGCTTTAGAACAGCAACACTGTTGAAGTGTAGGAAACATATCCACACAGAGAGTAGAGTGTGAAATAGAGCCCACACCCTCAGGAGAAGATCAGGAGAAGAGGAAAGCCAAGAGTAATAATGGATGAATATAATGAGATGGCAATTTTGGTCTGAAAAGAATGTGATTAGCTCCTAATGACTGCCACCATTCCCCGGTCAATCTACTGTAACTAGCCGCTAATGTAGAAATAATGCCCCTTGGCTGGCTCCCTTTGAAGATGGAGCGGAGTCTCCTGGTCATACTCTTACCCCCTCATAGTTTTTTTCCTTCAAGAGATTATCCCCTATTACATTGCAGCTCCCTAAGAAGGGAAATGGATGTGTGATCAAAGTCCGCCAATAAGGCGGTCATTAAGGCTCACTCCCGGTGGCTCCGTTATGCCTTGCCTCCTCCACCTTGGTCAACAGCATCGCAGTCCCTGGGCTCACATCTTCCGCCGGCTCAGCCCCATCAAGGGACACAGGGGCTCCCAGAACTGTGGTTTCCCACAGAGAAAGGCCACTCATCACAACTGCTTTTGTTTAGCTTAAGGTTTTCCAAATGGTATCTGTATGCTGGATAGGTCCTAAAGGACATGGCAAATTGGAGAGAACTCCCAGACTGTGCCATTTAAAGACTCTGGGGGTGGACAGGGATCTTCATCAGATCTCTGCAGTGGCACAGCCACAGCACAGGGGTACATGCTTATGCTATGGGGCCCCCATGGAACAGGGCAAAGTACATGGAGGCAGAGGGAACAAAATGCTGTCCAGGCTGTCCAAAAGTGAGACAGGAAGCATTAGGGGTAGTGAGCTCTCTGTCACTGAGGGTTTCCAAGTAGCAGATGCTATGCTATTCATCAGTTTTTCAGCTGCCTAGAAGGCCATCGTGGGAGAGAACACAACCAGATGATTTTCAAAGTCACTTACACCCCTGAGATTGCAGAGAAGGTGCAGAAGCGACCTCACCCACTCATGTTTTCAGCCATCTGCCCAGCTTATTCATGTATTCCAAAGGGGGTTCAGGCACGTATGAAGTACAAGGCCACTGTTCAGACGTGAGCAAGATGCTGCCCTTTTTCTGGAGGAGCTAATCAACAAGTTGAGAGACAAGGTTTTCAAATTAATAGATACAAAGGACCCCGTCTGATAATAGAAGTGAGTGACAAGGAAGGAAGTTTTCACGAAACAGAAGATGCTTGAACTGGGTTTTGTAGGGTATGTAGGAGTTTACCAGGCCAACTCAGGTGGAATAGAATTTCAGGCAGACGGAACAGCATATATAAATTCAGTCTCAGAAGTTTGAAACGCCTGAAATTGTGGCATTGCATTTGGCTCCTTATCTGTGGAACATGAATGTAAGGGCAGGAAATGAGGCTGGAGAGGCATGTGGGGGGAGGTCATTAAGGACCCTGTAGTAAAGACTTCGGAATGTATGCGGAAGATAATGACAAGGGGGAGGAACTGGGTCCTGTCCGCATTTTAGAAGGATCTCTCTGATTACAGTGGAGAATGGATTGGAGGGGACAAAACCAAAGCAAGAGAAACCAGTGAGGAGACTCATGGGAAAGTGTTTCTCCAGGTAAATTCACTGTTTGCAAGAACGATAGCTCCACTTTAGAGTCACCCGGGGACTTCAATCACTGCCGATGCCTGCGTCCCCTCCCAGAGAGCCTGACTGAATTTAATAGGCTGTGGCTTTGAGAGTTTGTTTTTTTTTTTTTAAACCTTCCCCAGATGGTGTTAATGTACACCCGTAACAAAACCTTAAGCTAACTGTAACCTAAATCCTATCACAGAGTAGGTAATCAATAGATTTTTCCCCCCCAAAAATCATTATGAAATGATTTGGAGTATCCTATTCTTGGCCCAGACCACTGTTAGATGGATATAACTGAATGAAAAATTGGCTTTTATCTCATAGAAAATCCATGCCTGGGGGGCGCCAGCGTGGCTCAGTTGGTTAAGTGACTTTGGCTCAGGTCATGATCTCAAGGCTCATGAGTTCGAGCCCTGCATCAGGCTCTGTGCTGACAGCTCAGAGCCTGGAGCCTGCTTCAGGTTCTGTGTCTCCCTCTCTCTCTGCCCCTCCCCCAGTCATACACTGTCTCTCGCTCAAAAATTTAAAAAAAATTTTTTTAAACATTAAAAAAATTAGAGAATCCACCCCCAATGGGACTTCTTGGTGACTCACTCAGCTAAGCATCTTACTCATGGTTACAGCTCAGGTTATGATCTCATGATTCATGAGATCGAGCCCCACGTTGTGCTCTACACTGACAGTGCAGAGCCTGCTTGAGATCTCTCCCTCTCTCTCTGTCCCTCCCCTGCTTGCTCGCTTGTGCACTTGCGCTCTCTCTGTCTCTCTCCTCTCTTTCAAAATAAACAAGAAGGAAGGAAGGGAGGGAGGGAGGGAGGGAGGAAGGAAGGAAGGAAGGAAGGAAGGAAGGAAAGAAAGAAATACACTCCCAGAGTATCAGTAAACCTTGAGAAATCCAACATTACCAGTGAGACAGCACAGCCCACCATCGCCAAGAGCCGAAATTGTACGGGCTTGGCAGGTTGTCTGCAACAGCCGGCACTTCCTGGCGGAGGGAGGAGGCCCAGGGCTGGAACCTGAGTTCCGAGAGTTAACGTGCAGAAGCAAGAACCATATGAAATCTAGAGATGTCCCGTGCGGGTGTCAAGAAGGCTGCAGTGTGACGGTCATTTGTAATGAGGAGTAAGAGGAGGAGGAGTGAGGAGAAAAAGAGACGAGCCCTTCCATCTGTAAACTGAGTACTTTCTTAGCTCCACAGCACTTTTGTCACACTCACATTTAGGGCAGAGATTGGTGCCTGAGCCTAGAACCTGCTGAACTTCTTCTCTAGGGTGCCTGAGGGTTTAAGACACACAAACAACAAAATGCTGATCCATGAATAGCTGGGAAGACACTGGAGCATCCCAGTCTGAACCCGGGGGCAAGCTAAGTCAGAGAACACAGCTTAGCCAGGCAGCTCCGGCAAGGACCTCCCACCCCATCTCCAGTCCATCTGGAATAGCTCGGTAGCAGAATGAGCACCAGTTCTACCTACCCAAGCACCACGTAGTTGAGGATCATGGTCATGCTTCTAGAAAAAAAATCAGCAACATAAAACCACAGGCTAAACCCTGTCCAACACCCGCTTCATCAGAACAAAGCCCTGCCCATGTGTTTGCGTTTTGACTCTGACTGCATTCGCCCTATAACAGCAGAGGGTGAGTGGTGGCCCCAGAGAACATGGCCTGCAAAGCCCAGGCTGCCTCCTTTCTGGCCCATTGCAGAAAGTTTGCCACCTTCTTCTCTAGAAGACCCACCCAGGCTGGCTTACACATGGGAGCCTGGAAGCCAGAAAGCGGGTATCGTGCATGGGCTGGGCTTCAAACAGACATTGGTCCCGCCTGCCTATAAAACACAGTCCACTGATTGGCAGAACTTCTGACCAGTCAGCTTACACACTGCTTGTCTAGGCTGAACGTGGTAAGGGATGGGTGAGCAAAGGCAAGGCCCATGCAATGAGATGAGTGGATGCTCCATTCCCCTGCACTGCAGACCGGGAGCTGTGTAGACAGAGGGCAGTGCAAACCCAGCCTCAGAGGCCACTCCACAGGGTGCAGGGTGGGAACAGAAATCAAAGTGTAGCCTGGCCTTCGTGCTCCTACAGATTCCCAAAGTGTCCTGCTCCCTTAAATGCCCATCATCCTTCCCTGTGTGATAGTGACTGCCCCCCTCCTCCGCCGTGTGTCCGAAACACTTGGCTCATAACTTTGTGGATCTTTCCATATAGCTGTTGACTTGTCTGTCTTCTCTTGGACCGATGACTCCCATCCCTTCCCTCCCTCTGACTGTGAACCTCTGCATCCAACCTCCTTCTCGGCATCTCAGCTTGGGTGTTGAATAGTCAACCCAAATGTGGCGGCTGCTGCTGCTGCTGCCAGAACATCTCAAGAAGCACATTGCCCTCAGCAAGTGTGAGCCACTCTTCTGAGCACTTTGTGTGCCCCAAAACCCAACACGGAATTCCCACCTCCCCACCTCTCTTTCTCCCCATCTACTTCTTCTCCATCTCCGCAAATGGCATGGCCCCCCACCCAGTTCTTCGGGCCAGCAGGCTGAGAGTCAGCCCTCTCCCTCTCTTCCCTCATAGTCCACACCTACAGCAGATGTGTTGGTGGCCTACCCATGTCCCCTCTTCACTCAATGTTCACACACACACTCACTCAATGCCTGTTTCCAGAAGCACCTGTGGCTTCTCACCTAAGGACTTTCTTAACACAAAAGATTGTGCACACCTTGCCTGCAGAGCATGGCAGAAGTGCCAGGGGGTTTCCTAAGAGTTGTCCTCAACCAATGGTAGGTGGGAATTGATGGGCAAATACTCCAGCATGAGCTGGGCCTGTGAGATTAAACCCTGGGTGTACACAGTGATGACCTCATTGAGGTGCCCTTGACTGTCTCACTTCCCCTGCTCTCCCACCCCTGCTCCTTAGGATTGCCTCCCAGATAAGATCTCATATGCAAATCATTGTTTCCAAGTCTGCTTCTGGGGAAACCAAAATCTGCAATATTCAATGGAACATCTGAAAATAATCACTTCTAATCACGTCCACTGCCACCATCCTGGTAAAGGGTCCAAGGAACCATCATCTCTTACCTGGACTATTGCAACCACTTCCTAACTGATGGGCCCGCTTCCTCCCCAGGCCTCCAAGAGCCTATGTCCCATACACATCAGATCAGCTAACTGCACTGCTCAAAACCCTCGATGCTTTTCCCATGTCACTTAGAATAACACTCAACTCCTTACCGGTGACCACAAAGCCTTATACCTGAACCATCCCAGCCTGTCCAGTTGCTTCCATCACTACCTGCCTTGCCTCATCCTTGAAAATGGCCATTTGTTACCAACTCTGCACCTGCTGTTCCCTCTGCCTGGAAAACGCAGCCTTCATTGGCACGGCTGGATTTTTCGCATCATTAGGAGTTAGGTTAACTGTTACCTTCGCAGAGAAGCCCTCCAAGACTGTATAATATGAAGAAATTCGCATCTTCCATCACTATCCTTTTACCCTGCCTTTTTCTTTTCCTGCCTCTTTCCTCTGTCTAAAACTACATGTTTGCTCTTTCACTTGTGATGCCTTCCAGTTGACTGGAAACTCAAGGAGTTCTCTGCATCCCAAGTACCTAGAACAGTGCCAAACACATATTAGGGACTCCATAAATCTCTGCTGAATGAATGAATGGGTTAATGAACAAATGACTCCACTGTTGGGCCTGATTTGGGCCCATGACACACAGAAGACATCAGTGGCATTTGAGTCAATGAACGAGTGATTGAGTCCACGGAGGGGCCAAGTCTGTGCTCCCTCCAGGCCCCATCAGAGAACATGGAGCCCTTTTATCCTGAGTGACCCATCCCAGTGGGTCTCCTTCTCCACCTGGCTCAGCTGCACGCAGAAAAGTCCCTGTTTCAGGCTATTGTAACCACCGTTTCCTTCCCTTTTAGGCCTTGCCGGAGGGGCAGACGGCTTCGTGGGACACGGCCAAAGAGGATGAAAACCGCAATAAGAATAGATACGGAAACATCATATCCTGTAAGTGCCCCGAGGGTTTGGGGAGCAGCCAGCTGAGGGCCCACAGGAGCCCCAGGCTACTCTGGTCACACAGAGGCAGGCTTTAAGGCATCATGACTTTGGCCAGACCCCACTGCCAGGGTGGCACGTACCATAAGGCAAGCCCCTGCGATACAGGGCTGGTGTGGGCCAAGGCACATGGTGGTGCTGAGCCTGCAGGAGGAGAGCGTGCTCTGTGCAGAGGTAGGAGAGGCTTGCAGGGTCCTTGGCTTCTGCTCCCGGTGAGCTCTAACACGTCTGTCATCACCTCTGATGTGTGGTCCGATGAAGGCGGTGGTGCAAGTTAGAGCCCCCTGCAGTCAGACTACCTGGGCTTCTACCCCGGCTGTGGGGCCTTGAACACGTTGCCTTTCGAAGCTTCAGTGTCTGTACCTTTGAAATGATAAGACAAGGTCGTTTTAAAAAATGACACAAACCTTTGCCCCGTGCTTGGCACTGGTACTCTTAGCCTTAGAGTTGGTTTCTCAGCGTCACTGATGAGCAGCGTGAATAAATAATTCCACCTTTTTGTGACTGGAGATCACTGAATACCCATCTGGGGACATGGAATAAGCCAGGTTGGTAGGGGATGCGCATGATCAGATGTCCATTTTGGAAAGATCACGAAGGTAGCTGATTGGGAAGCTGGGTTCGACTGGGAGAGATTGGAGGCAGAGGGACCAGTCGAGAGGCTACTGCAGTGGTCCTAGCAAAGGATGACGGGGACGGTGACAATTCTTGTGTGTGACTGCGCATAATATTCAGTGCTCGGAGGTAGAAGGTGAGGGAGGGAAGTCCTGTTGTGAAACTGCACACCCTGCGCAGGTCACATACCGTATTATCCCTGCCGGGTATCAGTGTGCACAGCCTTCAAAGCAACATAAATACAGAGAGGACAAAGTTCCCTCACACAGAATGTAGGCCACATGGCCCGACTGGAACAAGGGTCTCCAACAGCCTTCGTCTCCCATGGTGTAGTCAACCTGAATCTTTTAACATCTCACCGATTGTGTGTATAGCATTTCTGGTCTTAACTCTCAGGATAACCCAATCTAGCCCCCCAAAAAGGGGGGGAGGGAATAAAGGACCCTGAATAACAAATTATTTCTAGCACAGTTCAGTGTTTTGTTTTGTTTAACTGTCTAGACATTGCCTAAGAAAAAAACTTGGAGGAAGAATGCGTAAGATAGAGGCAGCTTGCAGAGGAAGAAAGAGGCAGAAGTTTTAGCTTAGCTGTTTCCTGTACTGATTTAGGAATGGGCTATGAATGGTAGAACTAATCAGAAAACACTTATAATTTGTCTCTTGGAAGATAGTAATGGAGGCAGGAAGATTCCTTGCGAGTGAAGTGTTGGAAAGAGTTGCTCAAACAATCAGGAAATGTATTATTAAGACCTGTGATGCGTGAGCATGCGCTGAGCCAGGCCTGTGCTGGGCCCTCGGTCTCTGCTCCCAGGGCTCCGTTCTGGGCACCTGTACCTTCTCACTCAGACCATCCTCTGCTTGAGCACCATGCATACCATGCCCTAAAATACCTGGTCACTTGTCTGACCCCCTATCAGACTGTGAGCGTAGAGAGGGTTCACTAAATTATAGGCTGGGAAACCTTAGATGACCCTGCCAAATCTTATTCTCTCTGTAAAATGGGTACAACAATGTCTTCCTCCCGAGGTGTTATGCAGACAAGAAAAAGATAAATGACTAGAGCATAGTGAGAGACCCTGTCTCCCTGAGAGGCAAGAACATCCAGACTGGGCCAGGCATCCAGGCGAAAGCCCGGGGGGGCCGAGGATGAAAAGCCAAACCAAGCTGTGTGTCTTCCAGACTTCCCTCTTCATCCTTGGCACACAGCACCTCAGCTGTGCCAATGTCCTGCCCTGCCTGAACTCTGCCCAAGCCTTTCTCCTGATGCTGCACATTTCATCTGTCCCCCAACTTCCACCTATCTGATCTCTGACAGAAGCCAAAGAGACCTCCGCAAGTTGTGAATGGATGCTGTCATTTTCCTACTGAAAACCTTTCAAATGTCTTTCCTTCATTTCTAATTTTTTGTTTTTTTAATGTTTGTTTATTTTTGAGAGAGAGAGAGAGAGAGAGTGTGTGTGAGCAGGAGAGGAGCAGAAAAAGAGGGAGACCCAGAATTGAAAGCAGGCTCCAGGCTCTGAGCTGTCAGCAGAGTCCAACATGGGACTCGAACTCATGAGTCATGAGATCATGACCTGAGCTGAAGTCGGATGCTTAACTGAGTGAGACACCCAGGCGCCCCTCTTTCCTTCATTTCTAAGCGCTTCCTATCCAAAGGCCCTCAGCCACCTCTCCACTCCCGTTTCATTTTGTGTGTTCCCCATCACGGTTTCCTCAATTAGGCCACACTTCAGTCAGTCCCTTGCGCTTTATGTGCTCATTCATGCCACTGGGCCTTTGCACATTCTGTTCTCTCTTTCAAAGTGCTTCTTCTCTCCTCTCTTTGCTGTTCTAAGTTCTGCTTATTCTTCAGATCCAACTGCTCATTTCTTCAGGGAAGTCTTCCGACCCTTTAAATTTGGTCAAATCCTCATTATTCATTGTTCACTCCTTAAGCACAATGCGTGTCTTCTCACCATCACTGTGATTTGAGAGGCATTTGGATGACTATCGTTGACTGGCTATTTCCCTCACTGAAATAGATGCTCCCTGACAGCAGGTGGATGATTGTCTTCTACTTCAGTGTCCCCAAACCTGGCATACAATTGGGACTCAGTAAGTAGGATCTTAATGTTGGCAAGTAGATTCTCTGCAGAACCCCAAAGGGCTTGAGCCATGGCCCTCTCCCTTCTGGCTTCTCAAGTGAAGTAGAAAATATGCGGGAAGGATGGAGGGAGAAAGGCTGGAACCGGACAACCCGAGGCACGATGATATGGCGGTAAGGAAGATGCTTCTGAGCCTAGGAGGTGCAGAGAGACGGGGCACAGGAAGGGGCAGAAGGAGAAGAGTCCTGTCCTTTGTGAGAGCCGTGTCTTGGGCAGAGGACTCCAGATAGCAAGGAAAATCAGTGAGGGGGACGAAACCCATCACTGGGGGTGCAGGAGATGCTACCGGCCTGTGTCCCACCCACACCCCACGGCCTCACCAGCAGGTGGTCTGGCATCCTGGGCCAAGACCAGGGTTAGAGGCAAGGCACCCACTGCGCAGTGTTCCAGGAGGTGACACTCTCCACTACAGGACCCTGAGACTGAGCGCCGCCTTGCGTGTGTGCGCGGGACACCTCCCTTGGTTCCCCCTCATGCTGCCCTGTCTCCCTCTCTTCACTGGAGGACTTGCTCCAGAACTGGGGCAGGACACTGTGCACCCGGTAGTCTCTCCCTGGCCCGTGAAGTGGCCCAGCTCCTCACCATCCCATGGAGGCTGTGTTCTACACCTTTTCCAGAACCCCACAGGGACTGGGGGCAGCTGCCCACTGCAGGAACCAACCGAAAACTCCTCCTTGGGGGGGCTGCCTTCTCAGCCATCTCACCGCCCCCTCCCCACTGCCCCCTGCTCCTTTACACCCTCCGCGCTGGAACCCTCTCCTCACATCTGCTCATGGGGAAACCCAGAAGAGGCAGAGGGAATTCAGACACCGAATGATACCCCCTTGAAGGGCCAGAACAAACCTGAGTCTCCTTTCTAGCTCAGAGGCCAGTAATTCTGCAGCTCACTGTGGCCAGAGCGGGTCTGCACTCAGTACAAAAGGAGACGGTATCGGCCAACCAGTGTGTTCCAAAAGCCCTGGACGACATACCAGGGAACAGAGAACAGAAAGAGTCCTGGAATTGAAACGAGGAAGGTAAAAAGAGAAACCGCCCGGAGGAATGGAAAGTGTTCCTGCCCTTGTACGTGTCCCTCCCAAAGGCAAAGTCTGCCATGGTTTGATAAACAGAAATATTCTTGGCACAAGAAGAAAACCGCGTGTGATTAGCATCTTAAGGAGCCCAGAGCTCTGGGAGGCTGGAGCGGAGGACAAAGGCCCAGGCCAGGAGGACAGAAAAGATTAAAGGGGGAAGAGAGGAGGGAAGGCGCTGCCTGCAGATGAAACAATGAAAGAGAAGCCTTGGCTAATAAGCCCTTTCTTCCAAATGAGGCTGTTCAGAATTTAGTAACAGAGACAGTGGGGCTTCTACGGGTGGAAGTGGCCAGGAAGCGAAAGGGAAGGAAATGAATGGGGAAACAGAACAAAGAATCCTTTGCTCTCAAGCATCCCTGGGCAGAGACTGTGGCCAGGGGAAATTTCTAGAATACCAAAGCGGTCCCATGCGGAAGTTCTGGTGGGGGCTTCCTGGACTGCAGGAAAGGAGTTACACTGAGGAGAGGAAGTGAGCTCAGGGGGGCCGGTGTCATCAAATGGGGCTCCCCTCTGGGACCCATCAGGGACTCAGCAGGAAATAGACAGGAACCTCAAGGTGGATGATCTGAGGATAATTTAATCAAGCGATTTTTGTATAAAGGTGTGAGCTAGTTCTAGGGAGCTGGCAAGGAATAGTGCAGTACTTGAGGCTAAATACCCCCACGGAGAAGCTACCAGGACCCCCAGAAAGAGAGATGACTGGTCCAGAGGTGTGGCCCTCAGCCCCAGGTGACCCCAGCAAACAGGGATGAGGAAACCAGCACATTGACGGCATTCTCTGCTCATCCATCTTCTGCAGGTGCTTTGCCATTGGCCACACACAGCCCGGAGCCAGAGGACAAGGGAATCTGCAGACCAAGCCCACTGGGCCCCGGGGTACTGGCATACTGGACAGGGTGCCAGGCAGAGGCGGGTTCTGCTCTCAGTTCTGCCCTTGACCTGGCACAAGACCTTCAGCAAGGCCCCCTTCATCTCTCTGCCCCTCAGTTTCTCCTCTCTCTGTGCACAGAGGGCAAATTAAGATGAATGTAAACCAAATCCAGATGTGTACAGAGACTTTTAAACCCTGCTGAGACTCAGTCCCGCCTCTGAATTCACAGGCAAGGAGCGACAGTCCAGAGGTGTAGAGTCCCTGCCCTAGGTCACACAGTGAGTCTGTAGGACCGCCATGGCAAGTGCTCTGGGCTCATGCTGCCAGGGTCCCGCATGGTCCCTGGCAGAGTCCCTTAGGGGCTGGGTCGGGGGGGACATGCTAAGGGCTCCAAGCTCAGAGCAAATGGCAGGCTGGGATGAGCAATTCCTGCAGGCCATTCTCACTTCCAGGGAGGAACCCAGGTTCAAAACAAATCCAGAGGTTTTTCTCAGCTGATTCCTGGGGAGACAGCTGGGATGCCACAGTGGGGGCCTTGTCCAGGGCTCGACCCTTGGCCCCCCGCCCTTTGCAGTTTCAGAGGGCGGCCCTTGCCTGGATCCTACAGATGAGTCCTAGGGCAGAAGTCATGGGTGCCTTGTTCTTCAGAGGACTTGTTCTGGCTGCTGGAGCCCCCTCTACTGGCTTTAGGTCGGGCCGGAAATGCGAGGACAGGAACTGTCCCCAGGAGCAACCCAGAGGCACTGAGAGACCGGGAGCTCCCATGCTGGGCTGGCTACTCTCCCCTGCGGTGGAAGACTCGCTGGGGCTCCCAGCAGGGCGAAGCCACAGCTGTTTGTGGTGGCGGCTTTCCTGAGGACACACCCTTACCAGAGTCCTTCCCTTCTCCGTGTCCTTCCCATTGCCCTTTTCAGGACCATCTCCCATACCAACTGCTTGCACTCAAATCCTTGTCTCAGCCTCTGCTCCCAAAGGATCCTGAATGAGAAACCCTCCTCTTTCCCTCCAGAAAGTTTGCTCAGTGACTGGGTATAGGCTGCAGAGCCTGCTTAGGATGAAGCAGTAAATGCATCAGGTGGGCTGCTGTGCCTCTGACGTTTCCCGGCGCTCCTCCTTGCCCTGCTAGACCCCTCTGCCTGCCAAGGGCTCCATGTAGGGCCCTGCAGAGGGGAGCCAGCCACCCCAGCCTGCATGGAAGGGGCAGAACAAGGATGTACAGAGACCATCGGGCTGCTTCCCTCCCCATCCCCAGCCACCCTCTCTCTTGATCATGGTAATTCAATCAAGATTGAATGTGCAGACCTTTCGCGTCAATGAGGTACCCAGGCAGTCTCAGCAGAATTGACTCCCTCCTCCCTACCCACTCGTGCAAGATGATGGCATTAACATTTCCAGTCCTTCTAGGAAATGATTTTTCAGCTCCGCAGTTCATTGTAATGAGCCAAATCTCTCTTCTCTGAAGAATTACACCTTTTCTTTACCTTCCTCAGTGCCCGGAAGACAGGAAGAAAGAGCATCATATATCTAAGTGCTACTCCCTCCCTATCCCCACCTCTCTCAAGTGAATTCTACTTGCAAAGACCCACTTGCTGGGTTACCTTTGATGGGGGAGGAGAGGTTGTGGTTTGTCTGCAGAGTGAGAGCTGCACACAAGAGGAAGTAGCCCTCTCCTCTGCGCTGGGCATGGGTAGTACTGGGAACCGAACTGGCATGGAAGGGGTGTATAGGGGCAGCGGGTCTTGGGGTCCCACCACTCTGTGAGAAAGCTCTTGATCTTACACCTTCTCCTGAGTTGTTAAACTTCTCGGAGCCTTGAGTTTCTCATCCATAAAATGGGGTGATGATACATAGAGAGACTCCCCAAGGCTACTCTGAGAATCAAGGGGCATAGCATCCAGATAGTACCTGGAACATCATACTCATTCCACACGGGTAACTTCCTCTGCCTCGCCACCTAACACAGGGTGGGTCTCTAGGCTCAGGGCCCAATTCCAGTAAGATCTTGGTCTTCCCCAAGACAGAGTGAAGTGAAGAACCAGGGCACTTCGATGCTACATAATTGGACACCAATCTGTACACTCAAATGTGAGGGTGCATCAGCATCTCCTAGAGGGCTTGTTAAAATAACATTTCTGGGCTCCACACTGGAGTTTCTGGTTCAGCAGGTCTGGGCTGGGACTCGAGAGTTTGCATCTCTAACAAGCTCCCAGGCGTTGCTGAAACTATTGGTCAAGGGACTACATTTTGAGGACCACTGATCTAGAATAATAATCAAACTGAATTTACGTATTTGTTTTTGATTTCTTACAACACACCAGGTGCTTTCATATCTTACCCCTTTTAATCCTTGCTATATATCTGCAAAGGAAGATTTTATTTTGATGGTGTAGTTGGGTAAATGGAGGCTCAGGGGAGACAAGGAATGTGCCCCAGGTGATATGGTTAGTGCATGACAGACCTCCTGTCTGCCCCAGAGTCTACCCGAGCCCTTCATCTCTCCTGCAGAAGCAGGCCTGGCTGCCAGTCTGGGGACAGGACAGAATGGATCTGCAGGTGGGGTGAGGGGTCAGCTCTGGGGGAAGGGGAAATTCGAGCCCAGGATCCAGGCACACTCTGCCATATCTGTGTAGAAGAAAGAGCCTTGCGTCCCAGGCCAGGTTACCTAAAATCACCTGAATGGCTATTAAACAAGGGCCCTGCTCCTTTCTGGTTCTCAGCCTCTCAGACACAAATATAATAATTATTGAGTACCTGCTATGTGCCACACGCTGTAGAGCCCTTCAGTAAGTAAGGTGCCCTTCCTTAAATAGGATGTGAAGAGGGGAGCCACAGGTTAATTAGGTCATCACAAATACAAGTGTTGTAAGAGCTCTGAAGAAAAGTACAAGGAGCTCTCAGAGTCTGGGGTGAAGAGACCATAGGAAACATCCTGAGTAAGGAACACTGAGCTGAGACCTAAAGAATGAGATGTTCCCAGACTTGCAGAGGTGGGTTGGGGGTGTTCCTTTACATGTGCAAAGGCCCCGTGGTCAGAGCAGACACTATGCATTTGAGCAACTGAAGGAAGAGCATAGCTAATCAGCTTAGCATTTAGGGAGGGAGATATGAGGCTGGCCTGGGAAGTGGGTCCCAAATCATCAGATCATGCAAAGCATCATGGGCTCTGGTAAGGCTTTGTTCCCTGTCAGTGGTGTCCTGAGCTGATTCATACCAGCTTGCAAGAACAGATTGTTAAATTTTCAGGAATCTTGTGAGCTAGTTGATGCCATGTTGGTAGCTTGAAATTAGTCATGGTGGGAGTATTTATACCATAGAAATCAGCAGACTGTACCGATCAGGGCCTTTTTCTCCCTCCAGAGAGCTGTTTGTTAAACATTTAGCAGCATACCACTGGTCTTTGTCTTAAAATGACAAGGAACAGATTGATTTCAGAGGGACAGTGTTTCTGTTTCCCTGGAGTTGTGCTGGGCGGGGGGAGCTCTTTGGATCTCCATAGGGTCCCTGCAGTTCATCTCCCCCTCGGGTCTCCTCCCCACAAGCCCGTTCTTGCCCATCTCCCACCCCAGCTGAGAGCCAGGTGGGGCCAGCCTCCGCTCACCTCGCCACCGAGGAGCCTGCTTCTCCTCTGTCTGACTCTTCTCCACTCCTCTCCTTGTCTGGAATATCAAACGAGGGGTAGCAAATTAGCTGTTTCTCAGGCTTGCGAAATGTAGATAGAGCATAATGAACGTTCTGGGCTGCTTGTAAATTACCTTGTATAAACTCCTTCCCATCTCCCGCTGCCCCATCGTTCTCCATGTGCCTGTGGATAAACACAATTTTTTATCCTTCTAATTATATAAAGTTAGAAGAAGAGGGGGACGCAGAATAATATTAGCATCTCCCAGAAGGAATAAATAAACCATAAGGACACTGCTACCCCTTGAAGTCCCTTTCTGGGGAGCCTATGGCTGAATCCTGCCCTTTAAAGAGTACATGCAGTAGCTCTTTGCCTCCGCAGAAGATGAATTTTCATTTGGTGCTGAAGGGCAAATGAGAACACTACATTTCTAAGCAGCCCTCCGCTCACAACCTGCCTCACATCCACCCCAGAGCCACCGTTTATTAATCATCTGCTTCATACCAGGCACTGTGCTAGCACTTTTTTTAGAGCAGTCTTAGGTTTCAGAAGAAGGGAGCGAAACATACAAGAATTCCCATATACTCCCTCCCTCCTACCTACATTCAGATTCCCCTGTTATTAATACTTTGTATCAGTGTGATACATTTGTTGCAATTGATGAACCAGTATTGATCCATTATTATTTGCTAAAGCCTGCAGTTTACATTAGAGTCTATTCTTTGTGTTATGGACCTCGATGGGATTTTGAATGTGTACAGTAACAGGTACCATCACAGTATCATACAGAATAGTTCCACTGCCCTAAAACTTTGCTGTGCTCCACCTGTCCATCCCCCCCACCTAGTCCCTGAAGCCCCTGGTCTTTTTACTGTGTCCATTCCTAAATGTCCTAGAGTCAGAATCACACAGTCTGGAGCCTTTTTCAGACTGGATTGTTTCACTTAGCAGTACGCATTTGTTTCCTCGGTGTCTTCTCATGGCTTGATAATTTATCTCTAAATATCACTGAATGATAGCCCCCTCCTGGATACACTGCATTTGTTTACCCATTTATATATTGAAGGACATCTTGGTTGTTTTCTAGGTTTTGGCAGTTGTGAGTAAAGCTGCTATAAACATTTGTGTGCAGGTTTTTGTGTGGACATAAGTTTTCAGCTCATTTGGGTGAATACCAGAGATAGCAATTGCTGGGATCTCATATGATAAGAAATATTTTTAGTTTTGAAAGAAACTGCCAAACTGTCTCCCAAAGTGGATGTACCATTTTTGCATTCGCACCAGCAATGAACAAGAGTTCCTGGTGCTCCACGTCCTCACCAGCGTTTGATGGTATCTGTGTTCTGGGTTTGGGCCATTAATAGTAGGTGTGTAGAGGTATCTCATGAGGGTTTTAATTTGAAATTCCCTAATGACATACGATGTTGAACACTTTTTGATACACATATTTGCCATCTGTGTGTCTTTTTTGCTGAGGTGTTTATTCAGATCTCTTGCCCAATTTTTTTTAAGTCATGTGTGTGAGAATTCTCTTTATTTTTTTTAAATTTATTTTTGAGAGACAGAGAGAGAGACAGCGCAAGCAGGGAGGGTCAGAGAGAGAGGGAGACATGAACCTGAAACAGGCTCCAGGCTCTGAGCTAGCCGCCAGCACAGAGCCCAACATGGGGCCAGAACCCATGAACCATGAGATCATGACCTGAGCCAAAGTTGGACACTTAACCAACTGAGCCACCCAGGTGCTCCTTGCCCAATTTTTAATTGAGTTGTTTTATTGTTGTTGAATTTGAGAGTTCTTTGTATATTGTGGATACAAATCCTTTATCCACTATGTCTTTTGCAAATATTTTCTCCCAGTCCATGGGTTGTCTTTTCATTCTCTTCATGTCCTCACCCTTTTCATCCCTGCATTTTCTCATTTAATTCCCCCTCAACACTCAATGAGCTATAGTGTATTGATTCCACTTTGCTAAGGAACCCAAGCTAAGAGAGATCAATTGACTTACTAAGTGGTAGGGCTAAGATGTGAACCCAGATCTGACCCTCAGCTTTGTACCTCACATCATCAGTGTATCCCACTTGCCAAAGATTAGCACATGTGGGAATGAATTTTTGTCATTTCATAATAAAATAGGCTTTCACCACCTCAGAAAATAGAGCTATCCTGTATTTGGATGCCCTGCAGAGCCCAGCACGGGTACTTGCCTCTGAGTACCTTTATCAGGCACGGAGAGTCCTCTGTAACCTAACCCCAGTCTACCTCCTCTCTCTCTCCTGTTGCTAACCCCCTCACACTGTGTCCACCAAACAGGAAACAGTTTCCAGCCTCCCTGCATGCTTGCTTTTTCGAGAGTACTGCCTTCACTCTTGCTTTTCCCTCTGATGGAAAGACCTTTCTCATTGTCCACGGGGCAAGGCTTGACCATTTTTTTTTCTTTCTTTTTTTTTTTTTTCCTTTCTTTTTTTTTTTTTTTTTTTTTTTTTTTTTTTTTTTTTTTTAGTTTTAGAGAGTGTGCATGCGTGAGCAGGGGAGGGGCAGAGAGGGAGAGAGAATCCCGAGCGGGCTCTGTACTGTCTGCCTGGGGCCAGATATTGTAGTTGGATAATCGTGGGATCATGACCTGAGCCGAAACGGAGACTTGGGTGCTCAGCCAGCTGAGCCGCCCAGACGCCCCAGCCCTGCCCACTTTTAATTCACAGACTACCTCACAAAGCCCTCCTCTCACCGCTTTCTAGACTTGGAAGCTCTGCTTCTGTGTACAGTCTGCTTCCTGAACAGCACTGACACATTTCCTAAGCATGCATATCACTTTGACAAACTTCCTTAGACCGGCCAGCCTGCACGTAGTAGGTTCTTCATGAGTGAATGAAGAGAAGATACTGACAAACACCATCATTTGGTGGGTAGAGGCCCCTTAATAAGTTTGTTTCTTTTTGCTTTTTTTAAATCTTTTTTGCCTTCAGATTTTAAGTTTCATTTTAGGATAAGAAAATTCTCAACATTTTAAACCAGAATGTCTGTTTCCAGGGCTATAGACCCCAGAGGCAGCCATAACTCAATAAATAAAGGAGATGTTAGAATCAATAAGTCATTAGTGAGACCAATGAGTGAAAATACAATATGCATTTTTATGGCTTACAGTTTCTTTTTTTTATGTTTATTTATTTATTTATTTATTCATTCATTCATTCATTTAGAAAGAACCAGTGGGGGAGGGACAGAAAGGCGAGGTTCAGGGGACAGATGAGCCAGAGCACTCTCTGTGCTGACAGCAGAGAGCCCCGTGTGAGACTCGAAATCACAAACTGGGAGATCATGACCCGAGCTGAAGTCGGATGGTTAACTGACCGCACCACCCAGGGGGCCCCAAGGGTTGCAGTTTCTGTATCTGTTGGTAACAGGGCTTACCAGCCTCTGCTGGCAGCCGGGTGCTGGGCCTTGCCCGAGTTCTTGCTGGAGCAGGGGGTCCCCTGGGAGGTCCCACTCCCAGGGCGAAAATGCTGTAAGAGCTGGGACAGGCCATTTGTATGGACTCCAGGAGCAGGCACCCAGGGACAGCACCTTGGGTGGGTGGAGCCGGGGCTCAGGGTGGGAGGGACCGGAGTTAGAATCCCAGCTCCGCCGCCTACAGGCTGTATAACCCTGGCAACTTGAAGTGGGGAGAAAAAAATACCGTATCATTACGGCCTTACTGTAGTAATCTACAGAGCTCTGTTGAGAAATAAAGCATATCGTCTGATACCTGCCATGAACTCCGTAAAGGAGAACTTCACACTCCCCACTTCATACCCCACTCCCTGCGGCTAAGGATGCATTAGCCCTCTCCCCTGTCCCTCTAGCTGCTTCCACTGAAACTCTTGCCCATGATGAGTAAGAAAAGTGGCATCTGGTGTATCTCTGTGTCTGTCATAGTGCCTGGCACATGGCACAGGCTCAATGAATGATTTCTGAATTAAGTAATTAATTAGTTAATGGAGATGAAGTAGTGTCCTGTCCATTCCTGGGCCTGTTTGTCCATCCTAGGACCCATTCCTTGCCTTCTCCTATTCACCCCCTGCAGGTTGCATTTCGTAGTCTCTTGCCAGCTGGTCTCCAGCTGGGTTTGACCAAGTCCACGCACCAGTGAGAGACTAGAAGGCAGGGGAAGGAAGAAGCCGGGGTACTTCTTCCCCTCTGTCCCAATTGCAAACACTTAGAGCAGCGAGTGAGGCTTCTCCAGCTTCCCCCAGAGGCGCCCACAGGCTCCAGCTTCCAAGGTGGGCCGGGTGGCTCCCACCGCTGATAATCTCCCCTCCTCACTCTGCCCTGCAATCCCCAGGGAGAAGTTGTGTCCCTGCTGCTGCTGATCTGAGTTACCACAGCCTCTGTTTGGCTCTTCCTTCACCCAGTGACCTCCTCGCGGGCATCAGTTCTGTCTGCCATATGCACTTGGAGCAGTTTCTGACACCTGCTTAGACCTCCTCTTTGGAAGCAGGAGTGTCTGAGCTCAGAGTTCAGAGAACCCCACTCTCAGTTCCACCATCTCGTCCGTCATCGTGAGCCTCTGTTTCCTCATTTGTAGCGAGGGCCACACTGCTTGTCTCAGAGGATCCTGAAGTGATTCATTTATACGCGCGCCAAGGATTTGTGGAGCTCCCACCACTTGTGAAGGCGCAGAGGATGGGACAGGGAACAGAGCAGCAGTGTCGCTGTCCTCAGGGGCTTCCAGTTAGCAGGAGTAGATGTGCTTGTGAAGGAAGAAGTGCTTCGTGAGTCTCACCAGGACAGGCTGTCCCCACTGCCTGGCCCCGGGCACCCTTGCAGAGGCTCAGAGCGCTCCAGCCCACTCGCCGCAAACCTGGCCCCGGCCTAGACTGGACCGTGGATGCAGTGACATGCAGTGATGGGTGCACAGTGACCTGGACAGCAAGCTAAGCCCCTCCTGCAACCAGACCCAACCAGGGTGGTCCGTTTTTGTGGGTCTCAGCGTGTCGGAGTGCACTTTAATTAATTATAAAGGATTAGCCTGATTCTTTTGTACATGGAGTTTTTTAATAGTTTTTATTCAATGTTATTTGAAGTAAGCAGGCCATTGACTAAACCCTGCAAATCTTGTTTATGCCTGGCTTGGGTTTGAAAGGGTATTCTCTGTAACACGATTCGCAGCTATTGATGACCTCCTTTATAATGACGTAGCCATCTTCACTTGAATGACTGTATTGGTAACAATATGTGGCCAACCATCTACTTGCACAAGTACCCCAAGAAGCAAAAGAACAGAATTTGTGCACATGTGGAAAATGGGTAAATTCGCCATTTTTCAGCAAGCATGGAAATGGAGCTTGTTAGTCTGGATCCAGGACTTCTCACTTCTCCAGTGTTTTGATCTCTCTTGCACTGTCCTATGAAGAAGGTATTTCTACCTCCCTTTTAATGACAAAATCACTAAGACTTAAAGAAGCAGGTGATTCACCCAGATAGGTAATGACAGAACCAGAAGGACAGGTGGAAAAAAAGAGAAGGCACACACAGTGCTTTTTAAGGCACAGTGATCTCCCTGAGCCTCAACTTGCCACATCTGTAAATGGGTCTAATAACTGCAAGTGGGCCCAGGGCTCAAACTAGAGAGTAAGAAAGCAGCATGATGGCCCTACTGCTAACACACGGCAGCTCTGCAGGAGGGCAGTGCTGGCCCCTCCCCAGCAGGCTCCTTACCACCCACCCCCTTGTTTTCTGCTCTCTCTCTGCAGATGACCATTCCCGTGTGAGGCTGCTGGTGCTGGATGGAGACCCGCATTCCGACTACATCAACGCCAACTACATTGATGTGAGAGTCTTCACGGGGCTGGGCGGCCGGGCTCTGGGGCTGGTTACAGCGGGTTTAAGACCGATGGCCGCCCCCTGAGGCTCCCCCACAAGGTGGCCCTCCCAGAACATGTCCAGACGTAATTAGCATAACCCAAGTTGATGGTCCATCTAAAACCTTATCCTCTTTCAGGCCGGCTGGAGTAGCCTCCTCTGTGGGGCCCCAGGACAGCTGCCTGTCTTGTTCATTCACCCATTAATTCATTTGTACGTGTATCTGTCCATTCATTCATTCATTTGAAGGTATAGCCATTTATGCATCACAAATTTAAAAGCGCCTGCTGTGTGCCAGATGCTCTGGGAACTATAAAGCTGAAAGTGCCATGGTCTCTACCCTTTAAAACCTGAGCAGGAAGATAAGCTATGCACATCAATAATTCCAGGGCAAACGGAAAGTGGTAAGTGTCATATGTTCAGATAAAATGCTGCAGGGATTCAGAGGTGGGGGGAAAATCACGTCTTCCACCAGGAATGCAAAATGTGGTGTGAACCAAGCTTCAAGCATGGAAAGAATTTAAAATGAAAGAGGGAAAACGAATCTCTGGTTAGAAAAGCACAGAGCAGAATGTGGCAGCCCAGGTTGAGGGGAGCTGAGGCTGCATCACAGAAACAGTGGAAAGTAAGGCTGGAGCTGGCTCGGGGCGGTTTACGATCAGACTGAGAAAGCTGGACTTGGTTGTGTAGATGAGAGAGGGCTACCGGAAGTTCTTGATCACAGAGGTAACCAGTTCAGAGCTGAGTTTAGGGATGATTTCTCTATCACTAAGGGTAAGACAGTCTGAGGGAGGAGAGTCTGGGATTCAGACACTCAGTTTGGAAAGGGGCTGCTTCACCATGGAAGTGAGAAAGTTTGCAAAGGGGGGCAGGCTCCAAGGCCCAGATGGACGTCCTGTCATAACAATGCAAACTAGGCTGCTCAGGACCTTGCCTAGGAGCCTGAGAGCCTCAATGAGTGACTCAGAGCTCCACCGTGGTCCCTCTGATGCCCATGTGCTTTTACAGACAGGCTATGAAGGGCAGCGGTATGCTTTTAAACTCCAATAATCTAGGCTCATCCAGATGATTCGTTGATTCAACAAATATTTATTGAGCTTTATGGTAGTCATTTGTCTGTTTGCTCTCAGATCTATTTCTTGTCCTTCCTCGTTCTGCTTTGCATTACTTATATGAGCGTGTGTGTGTGAGTGTGTGCATATATATGTGAGAGTGTATATATGAGAGTGTGTGTGTGTGTGTGCATGGGTGAGAGTGTGTGCATGTGTGTGTGCATGTGTGTGTGAGAGTGTGTGCATGTGAAAGTGGGGGTGTACACATATGAGTGTGTGTGTGAAAGTGTGTCATGTATGTGAATGCATGTATGTGTGTATGTATGTGAATGTGTATGTATGTGTGTGAGTGTGAATATGAGACTGTATGTGAGAATGAATGTATATGTGTGTGTGTAAGTGTGTGTATATGAGTATGTGTGACTGTGTATGTGAGAGTGTGTGAATATGAGACTGTGTGTATATGAGAGTGTGTGTGTGAGTGTGTGTGCACATGTGTGCATGTATGTGCGTGCAGCAGAGGGGAGAGCAAGCAGATGCCTACGAGGAAGGCACTAATGGGAGATTGGAAGGAGAAAGAAGCTGGTGTACTCTCCTCTCTCACCTCCCGAGGTGCTGACTCCAGCAGGGGCTGCATCCCAGCTGCATCACAGAAACAGTGGGAAGTAAGGCTGGAGCTCGCTCAGTGGTGGACCCACTGGAGTTCTGCCTCTGCTTGGCAGCCCCCCCTCTGGGTCCAGCTGCTTCCGTGTCTCCCATCACCTACTAGTTCCAGGGGCCGTCACAGTCTCCTGCTGGTGCCAACCTCAGGGTTGCACCTCTGTTTCCTGGTTAGCATCCCAGCTCCCCAGGCTGAAGTCCCTGTGTCTGAAATACCCACAGTGGATTCTAGTCCCTGCTGGACCCTGGCTTACAGAGGCCCTACCCATGTTTAGGAAAGGGGGGCTGCAGTTTCAGTAGAGGTCAAGGCAGACACAGCCTCTGTCCCCGGGGCCCTCCCAGGAAAGCTCACAAGGAGATGGCCAGCTCAGAGTAGCTTGTCTTGAGCCTGGAGGAAGCACTCAGAGTACCCGCCCATCACACCTCCAGCCTCTCCATGGATCATTTCATAGACATTGAGCAGACCCTCCACTGTGTGCTAGAAATCCAGACCTGAAAAGGGACTCAGATCTGGTGAAAGACTCAGATAAGAAAGGAGACCCTCAGAGGAGGGCCCGTGGGAACATAAAGGAAAAACCAAAGCTTCGAGGTAGGGATGAGTAGTCAAGGAAGCCTTCCTGGAACAGGTGCACAGTGCTACCTGAGCCAATGAATACAAGTCCAACAGGCAAGAAGGATTGATAACATCACCTCTTATATATCAGCATTACCGTAGCTAGTACCACAACTTCACAAAGTAAATGCCATTTCTACCCATTTCCAGATGGGTTCGCTGAGGCTGTCAATTAGTTATGTCACTTATGTAGGATCACAGCACTAGGATGTGGAGGAGAAAGCAGGAGTCTGAACCGGGGGTGACTCCCCTACCATGCTCTGCTGGCTTTAATTATAACAGTAAAGCAGTGACGAGAGCCAGTGGCTCTAAATGAGTGCTCTTTGCAGCCTGTGATGGGTGAGGGTTTTAAAGGAGTCAGTTTATGGATACCCCTCAATAGCCCTCCAAGTAATCCTCCCCATTTTTCATAAAGGGAAGCTGAGGTTTAAAGAGGTAGCAAAGCTTTACTAAGGCCATGCAGCTGGTCAGCAACAGAACCAGACTGGAGTAATTCTAAACCCAGGGCCTTTCCTCCTGCCCCTCCCCATCCACTTCAGACAGTGCCTCAAATCCAGCACATAGTAGGGACTCCGTTAGCGTGTGGTTAACCAGACTGAACTAGTTCCTTCCAGTTTCCCCTTGACCTTGTCTACAGCTGAGAACTTGTGGCAACCCTGATGGCCGTGGCCCACATGAGGTCTGCCAGCCCAAGTTGCCGTATCCGGCATTTGTCATCAAAGTGGTAGCCTCCAGTAAAAATGAACTTTGCTAGCCAGACACTCGATCCGAAGTGGCATGAGCATCTTGCCACAGCCAGAGCCAAGATGCACTTCGGTGTGTTACGGGCAGCAAATGAGATTGCTGACGATGCAGGTGGCTCTCCAACATCAACATGACGACACCCCCCACCATGTCTACCAGCTTCCATCATTAAAATGCATTCTGCGAGCCTCTCAGGATAAGAAGCCAGGGATTGGGCTTCAGACCCCTGCTCAAGGTCGCATGGCTAAATCCAGTTCCCCACCACCTTTTCCCTCTCCAGGAAGTACTGCATTGTACATGCAGACCAAACAGCCTTTTCTAGGTGCTGTCTTAATATAGGACACTGGCCTCTGCTGGATCTCACTGGTTAGAGTTAGAGGTTCATATGACCAGTGTCATGAATTAAGCCCTGTTGGACTTATTCAGTCCTTCTGCTTACTAGCCTTATGATCTTGGGTGAATTATTTACTTGTCCTCATATCTGTAAAGTGGGGTAATAATGCTATCCCAGCAGGAGGTGATAACTGATGTGTCTCTCAGTTTCCCATTAGGGACTCACTCAAAGGGAATAACTGAGGAGAGTTCAACAAGGGAGGGGGTAGGATTAGGGGAAACCAACAGGGCAGGGTGCAGTATCCCTGGCCTGGAAGGAGTAGCTTCTGACAGAGAGTTGGTGCCAACATCGCTGGCCTGGCAGGGGTGGACCCAGAAGAACATACACCCCCACCCTCCCCGTGGTCTCTGAGCCCCTGCTTCTGCCCCCCATTGGCTGAACCCAGCTGGAAGCTGGAGGCCACAGAAGCCCATGATGTGGTCCACATGGGTCACCATCCCACGGCACACAGCAGAGCATGGAAGGGAAGAAGAGGGACATGGAAGAACAGAGAAGACACCAGGCACAAGCCCCTCCTAGCACACTGTCACGGATATGGGGTGGAGCGAGGGGCAGGGAAGCCCATTAATTGTGAAGCTACTATGTACTCCAGCAAACTTAAACTGCCTTAGTCTCTTAGGAGATTCCCGGCAAGACACACCCTGGATAGCTCTCTAGGTCCTCACCCTTCCAGCCCAGCCGAAAGCATCTCTGGCTCTCAGAGGGGCTAACTGCCCGTGCTAGAATCATTTATCCACCACCGGGTCTTGACGATCCGTTCAAACAACTCCATTTGGATAATGAGCCGGATGGGGCCGCCTCCAGAGGCCGTGGCTCTGCCGCCGTCTTGTTTGCACACCCGAGAATGTATTGGCCACTTGAATCTGTTATAAATTACCAGTCTGGAAATAAATATCGTATCTGGGCCCCCAGTAAGTAGCAGATGCATGAGTCTGGAGTGAGATAAATGTATTTTGGATGCAAGCCTCTTTCCCGTTGCTCACAGACGGATGGAGGCAGCCAGGGCTGGTTTGCAGTGGATCTGTGTGCTGTGTAGGTGGGACTTCTGTGAACTCCAAGTTCTTTTAAGGTTAGGAAGTTTTCTGTACCAGTTCCTGGCAAATCCCCAGTAAAGCCCCCAGTTAAGCAATATGTTTCCTTTTATCTCCATTGTTGAAGAGTCTCCTGGTTAAAATGTTTTTTGGGGGGACTGGATGGGGTCTTAGGGACCAGAAGACCTTTTTATTCACATGCAGTGTGCATGCATTTGATACATGTGCATCAAGGCTGGTGGCCCTGGCAGACTTCTCTGTGCTGGGGACACAGCCATGAGCAAGCTGGATACAGCCCTGCCCTGCTGGCCCTCTCATTCCCCTGGGAAAACAGACAGTGACCATGTACATGAACAAGGCATGCTGTGCCATTTGGTGACAAGTGCCCCAAAGAAAAGTAAACCAGAGAAACTTGAAAGGGGCTCACAGGATGGTCAGGGGAGGCTCTCTGTAGAAGTGACTGGCAACAGAACAGAAGCCCGGATGGAGGAAGCGAGCAACCCTCTGAGTTAACAGGGGACATGTGTAGCAGACACAGGGAATGGCCAGCCCAAAGGCCTCTAGATGGAAACATGATTGCTGTTTCCAAAGAAGAGCAAGGAAGCCAGTGAGCCAGGGGAAGAGTGGTAGGAACAGGGAAAGCTACTGGCAGGATGGACTGGAAATACTATTAGGAGTGCCCCAACCTCACCCCAGAGACCTATTCATGCATGCATGCCACCAGCCAGCCTTTGCTGACAACTGCACCTGGCTGAGTGTCACGTAGTATGGCCCAGGAGGAGAAAAGTACAAAGATCGTATTGCAGCTCATGTTGTGAGCATGCTCACTGGTCGTCTGCAGCCTGTGGTGCCGCTCAGGAGCGGGGAGGTCTCATCTGAAGGGCGGTATGGGGAGGCTGGGGCTTACAGAACACAAGAAGGGATGCAGAGGGGCAGCTGGCAGTGAGGCTGGAGATGGGCCAACAGTCCTGGGCGGAGGCATTTGGACATTATTCTGC
Source organism: Suricata suricatta (assembly GCF_006229205.1). Lineage (NCBI taxonomy): Eukaryota > Metazoa > Chordata > Mammalia > Carnivora > Herpestidae > Suricata > Suricata suricatta. Next base: position 89,182,842 of record NC_043711.1, on the reverse strand, counting down.
AGGCAGCGGGGAGCCATGGCCGGCTTTTTGGCGGGGAAGAGAACATACTCCAATGTGCGCTGGAGAGTTCACTCTGGCAGGAAGCAGATGGGCTATGGGACCAGACTGGAGGCTGGGAGGCCAGCAAGAGGCTGAAGCTATGGCCCAGGTCAGGGAGGATGAGAGCTCTAATTAGGAAGGATGATGGGGGTGGGGAGGGCATGAGAAACGGCATCCTCCCACACTCTTAGGGACTATTTTGTGTTCCCTATCCTACTCAAGAAAACTAGAGCCTAGGAAACATTGTCCATCTTGATTTGAAGGAACAGTTAGCTCCTGGTACCTCTCAGCTTCCCATGTGTCAGAGAAGAGCTCTGTTTTACATTAACAAGCAGAGTAATGAGAAAGGAAGGGCTTCTGATCTCACCATCTCCCAAGTGGCCGACACAGACTCTTAGTCATGGTAGGCACCCAATAAATGTTTGCCAGATAACCAATAAAACAATATAGTATAAAGCCCCATATGTTAAATCTTAGGATAGTGCCTGGGACATAGTAGCTGTCATATGACCCTAACAGCAATCCTATAATGTGAATATAAGTACCATCACTTAACAGCAAAAAATCAACTGAGGCACAGGGAGGCTAAGTACTTGCCCCAGACCACCACACAGCTCATAAGGGTCAGAGCCAGGATTCAGAACCAGGCAACAGAGTCCAGAATGTATGCATATAACCTCTTCCAACCTTAGTTTATTTAGCTGACCTCTCAGCAACCTGTTCATTGGACCTTTGCTCTGAGTCTCACACTGTACTAGGCTCTACGGAAAATACCTTTAAAACTTAGGAGACAGTGTTTGTCCTCAAGAAGCTGACAACTCACTCAGAAGAGAGGGCCGCTCAGAGTTTAGGTGAGACCATTGGTTCCAAGTGACTGTGGTTAATCCAACAGTGTAGGCCATGACACTGGCCTGGGTTGGTACTGACAGTGAACTCTGGCATCTTTAGAGAATGCCCAGCAATGAGAAGGTACCTACTAAATCTTTATGAAGAAATATATAAGGGCCTCAAAAACTAGTCTCTGAATCAGAAAGTGGATCCCGAACTTCAGAGCTGGCACATCTGTTTCACCATAAACCATACAGATGGCAATTCTGGCTCCTCTCCTGAGTAAGAGAGCCTTGAGGCAATGCATCTACCCCGACAGGAAAGGAAGACTGATCACCAACATTTAAGACAAAACTAGATATTCATCAAACTTTAGGGCTTGTTTTCTTCTGAGATCGTTAACCGTAAAGGAAAGTGGATTTCAGTAATAAGTGCTCCACCAACAGGCTCCATAATCAGCATCTGTATTTTGAAATTTTTCCATCCATCCATCCACTCATTCACTCATGTGTTCGTTCATTAAACACTAATTACATTCAGTGTTATGTACTAAATGCAAATCTTTGTTCTAAAACTTGAACTCTACCCAGTAGAATATAATTCTTCTCTGGCACTGAAAGGGGATCTTCCTACGGCCATACTCAGACAAAAGAGAAGGTTATCTTCAGCCTCTTCCTCACTGATTAGGGTTATGGAGCACAGAGTCACCCCACACCAGAGCACGCACAGCAAGGCCTGTTGGGACTCTCTGAGATGGACAGGGATTATCAGGAGCTGGACTCTGAATCAGAAAGTGGCTTTATCAGCCTCTAGGTCACACCTGCATGGGGCCCTCCCTGGTGAATGGCACTTCCAGTTCCAAGCCCAGCCATGTGGCACAGAGAGGATTACATCGTGGCATCCGTCCCAATTTCTTTCCTGCTACTAAAACAAGGGGTCAACAACTCAATGGCTTCCTTCTGGCAGGTGGCCTAGAGGGACTCATGCAGTGTTCTGCACAGAATTATGGCTTAGAAAAGACTTTTTGGTAGTTTATGTCCCCCGCAAGAAAACCCCGAAACTCCTTCTCCACTTCTTTCTGGATGCATGAGCATAAGTAATGTCCAGCCAGGTTTTGCTCCCAGGGTAAGCCTACATGGGCCCCTCACAAGTAACTATTATAAATTGATTTACTAAGCTCTTTACATGCATCACCTGGTTTAATCTTTGCTACGTCTCTGGGAAATGTCTAATGCTATTCTCATTTTGCCTATGAGGAAACCATGTCTTGGAAAGGATAACTACTAGTATTATGGTCTTTGCAAGCTTTTACTGCAGGTCCTCACTGTGCTTCTCTCCTGTTACCCAGGGGTACCATCGACCTCGGCACTACATTGCAACTCAGGGTGAGTACTCTCCTCTTCCTCAAAAGGGTCCTTGCCTTTACTATAAGAGAAGGATGGGAGTCTACCAGCAAAGAAGCCATGGGAGAGCCTCCAGGGGTCCCTGGGAACATCCATTTGTGTTTGTGGGGGGAAGGAAAGAGGTGACAAGGCCAGCTGTAGAGGAGGGACATGAATGAGAGATGAAGGAGAAGCACTAGGAAGTGGTCAGGTAGGCAGACCAGAAGCAGCAGCTTCAGGCAGCTGCCATCAATATCCACCATCCAGAACTGGAGCTGGTGCTGCCTTATCGCCTTGATGAGTGCATGCCTAGAAGACAGAAGTAGCCAGCCATTCTAGAAAACCACTTGACAGTGCATCATCAGAGGCTCAAACATGACCATACCTCCCGAACCCTTTGGGGAGGAAATCCTGTGGATAATTGTATATATGAACAGGGACATATATAAAGATACTCTTCACAGTGTTCTCTATAGTAGGAAAGAAGTGAAAAATCTTAAATGGCCAACCATTGGTAGATTGGCTAAAGTGTGATAATTCAATATTCTAGAATATTATGCAGTGAATGCATTTCATGATTGGTCAGAAATTTTAAGAGCATGCAAAAATGCATAGAATAATGATGGTTATTACAGCAAATACATATATATATATATATAAATACAGGTACATATACAGAAAAATGTATACACACACAGAAAAATGCTATCCAGACTTTGCCTTGACTGACCAAGCAGCAGGGACGGCCTCTCGGCTGCTTCCTTGACCTGCCACCTTCTCTGTCGGCAGGTCCAATGCAGGAGACCGTCAAGGACTTTTGGAGAATGATCTGGCAGGAGAACTCAGCCAGCATCGTCATGGTCACAAATCTCGTGGAAGTGGGCCGGGTAAGCCCCTCCCGCAGTCACCTGGACAGAGGATGTTAGCGCTGCCCTCCAGAACATTCCTCTGCTCTGTGCCATGTGCCATGTACCCCCCCACCCCTTGCCGTTCAGCAGTGTTCAGTAGTTCACCCTCACAACAGCCTGCATGGGAGACCTCCTCATTCCTGCCTCCCATTTGGGGACTGGGCTTTCCCTTCAAATCATCCGTCTCTCCACCCCCATCCTGTTATGATGTCATCTCATGCACTTTGAGGGAACAGAAGCCATCAGACGTGAACTCTCATCCTCACACCGCAAAGCCACCATCCTACGTGCGTCCACAACCACCTTCTCATTCTTCCCCTCTCTCATCAGGGGGAATCCATAAAAAATGGCCATTTTTGTTGACCCCAATTGGTAGAATATCTGCCATTTCTGGTGGTTCAGCCTCTTATGACGGAGGAAGTGACTCTTGCCCTTTCAAAGGCAATCCCAGTGCCTTGAATCACAGATTCTCCTCAAGAATTTTCTCATTTCCCCACACACTTGAAAAGTAGCTCTTTTTCTCATTGCTAGACCATTCCGCTGAACATAAAACATCCTGAGTGCTATCCCTCTGAAAAATACCAAACAAACAAAAAGGATTCTCTCGTCCAGACTTTCCTGCCAGACTCTAAAGACTCACACGCAGGCTCTGTGTCTCCACCCCCGTTCTCCTCCCTCCATACCACCCACAGCGACCCCATCAGCATCACCGGCATCCTTCATGTGGGCCAACAGCCACTTTCCTCCCATCGACCTCCGCCTCTCAGAGCATTCGACCCTGTGCTCCCTGACCTCTAAACCTTGATGTTCCTCAGGGTTCAGGCCTCGGTCTTCCACTCTGCTCTGTCTTGACTCTCTCCTAAATCATCCCTAGTACTCCTAGGGCTTGGAAACAGGACTGCTATTCCCACCTTGCTTTTGCCGACTTGGTAAACTGTGGCGTGTGGGTGGGCCTTCTGGGTTTAAAGGCAAGGTGCGCAGGCCCTAGAATGAAGAGGGCCTCTCCACTTACCATATGAACTAACTGAAGAGTGGGCAGGTAAGTTTTTGTTACAGCAAGAACCAGATAATCCATTTCAATAGAGTCCTGGCCTCCAAGATCATGGGAAAGAGAGAATCCAGGCTGTTGTCATAACCCAGGAAGGGGCTGTGGACACCTCACAGCCTCATGGGACTCTAGGGCCAGAAGGGACTTTATCCTCGAGCCCATTCTTGTCTCTTCCCCAGTTTTACAGATGAGGAAACAGGCCTAAAGGGGTCCCCAGCCAGAGCCCAGCCCGGATCACGAACTCTTGATTTTCATGCTAGTATCATGGCCCCTCCACTCAGGACTGCCCCCCAGGGACCCAGGCCTGGGGGAGGAACTGCTATGGACCAAAAAAAAGTCAGGCTAAGATTTAAGAATTCAGAGGCAAATTCCAGCCCGTTCTACAACATATCCCATATTGGAGACAGACTCCCTTGATGGTCAGATCATGAGTCTAATTTGGATTTGGGGAGGGAACCAGACACCTGGTTCTTGACAGAACTCCTGCAAAGAGCCACGCACTGTGCCGGATGCTTTCTGTGTATTATTTCATCTTGAGTCCCAACAACTGCCCAAGGCGGTGTTTCTAGTCATTATTCTTCGGATGGCCTAGCTTTGCATCCTGGCTCCATCCGTCAATGACCTTGGACAATTTTTTTTAGCCTCTCAGTGTTTCTGATTCCTCATCTGTAAAATTGGGGTAATAATATCTGTATAAAGTTGTAATGATAAGCTATTTAGATAACACATGGAAGGAAATCATAGAACACTTAGTAAGCAGTGAGAAAAAAGTTGTCAATAAGTGTTAGCTATCATTTTTTTAAAGTTTATTTATTTATTTTAAGAGAGAGAAAGCACAAGTTGGGGAGGGGCAGAGAGAGAGAATCCCAAGGAGGCTGTGCTCTGACAATGCAGAGCCTGACTGAGGACTCCAGCTTACAAACCGTGAGATTATGGCCTGAGCCAAAACCGGGAGTCGGACGCTTAGCGGACAGAGCCACCCAGGTGCCCCTAGCTATCATTAAGAAGTTGAGCCTCAGAGAGATTTCAGCACTTTCTGGAAGCTACACAGCTACCGAGTGTTAGAACCAACCAACACCTCCATTTGCTCCAAAGTCTGTTGCACTATCCCAGCATTTCCCTAAGTGGGTTCCACGGGATGCTGGCCTGCAGGATGTCTAGTGAGAAGAGGGTTCCATGGTTAAATACGTTTGGGAAATGCTGTGCATTCTTTGCCCCTCTTGGAGAGTCAAAAACACATTAGCATTAGCACATTCAACAAGCTAAGGAGTCTGGTAGCAGAGCGGCCTGTTTAACGTTGTTTAATCCAGCATTTCCCAAACTCATTTGACCACAAAACCTTTTTTTGTTTGTTTTTTTGTTTCTTGTTTTTTCTTTTTTTTACCTAACACCTATTAGCGCCCAGCGGAACACACTGTGGGAAATGCCACTGTAGGCCGCGCGGCGTCCCCCGGAATGGTAATGCTTTTGTTCTTTTTAGGGGAAAACAATGATGATCTCTTCTTCCTCCCGCGAAGTGTGACGTAGAGTCAGGATGTGGGACCGGCTTGTCCATAGCACCTGCACCCACCGCCCGGGCACAGAGCGGCTGCAGAGTTTTCCCTCTGAGCCCAGCACCTTCCTTCCTTTTCCCAAATGAGAGCCTTTCTCCTTCCAGCCCCCAATTTCTGCCTCTTAATAGTAATGTCCCTCTCCCGACCACTTCTGCCTCTAACCCCTCGCTGTTTCCCACCTTTGATTCTCAACCCTGCTCTGCTGCCGTGGCCCAGCCACCCCAGCCTGATCTCTCAGAAAGAGGGCTCAGCCAGAGCTGGGAAACAGGCCACGTGACCCCAGACGAGTCACCAGACCTCCACACTCGAGCATTATTCTCATCTGTAAACGGGGTAACGCCCCCTGCCTACCCCACCTTGACCTGTGCGATAACTTAGGGTGATGATGGACTTGGAGGTTTTAAGGAACTCTGCGAAAGAAGGCACCACCTGTGTCCCTAACGGCTCCAGTTCCTTGGGGAGAGAGCGTGGCCCTGTGCGGTCTGCCAGTCCCTCGCCAGCCGAGAACCCCTTCGACCAAAATTCCACGCAGGTCGCCCTTGGGTTTATCTGAACAGGAAGGCCAGACGAGGCGGCTGCGCACACCGGCCACACGCCCATTCAGCCTTGTCTCTGTCTTTTCTCACAGGTGAAGTGTGTGCGATACTGGCCAGACGACACGGAGGTCTACGGCGATATTAAAGTCACCCTGATTGAAACGGAACCCCTGGCGGAATACGTCATACGTACCTTCACAGTCCAGAAGGTAAGCTTGGCTCTTCATTCGGGGCACACACTGAGTGAGGGTCTGCTCTGTGCCCGGCCTGTGTTTGGCACCGGGGATGGATCAGCATCTAGTTGGATGTGGATCCTATTCCAGGATGCCCCCCTCTAGCAGAAGGGGAAAACAGAATTCAACAGATAAATAAATGGACTGATGCCATATGGTAATAAAAGCCACGAGGGGAAAAAAACATGCCGTGAGTGGAGACAGGAAGATGACGTGGTCAGGGAGGGCTTCCTGGAGGAGGAGGTATTTAGGCAGATAAGGATGAGAAGGAGCCAGCTGAGGGAAGAGCAGAAGGAATACTCTGCCAGGCAGAGAGAAAGAAATACACAGAGTCGAGGGGAAAGAAGATTTCAACGTGTTCTAGGCCTGTGGTTCTCAACTGGTGGTGATTTTGTCCCATAGCAGACATCTGACCATGTCTAGGGACACGTTTAGTTACCAAACCTGGGGAAGGAGGGGTGCTCCTGGCATCTATGGGTGGAGGCCGAGGGTGCTGATTAACATCCCACAATGCATAGGACACCCAGGCCCCAACCACAAACGTCAGTGATGTCGGGGTTGAGAGATGCTGATCTAGGCATTAAAACGAGGCTGGGGTGGCAGGAGCTAGTGGGCAAGAAGGAGATTCCAAAGAATTCTTAGATTGATAACTTAATTACTGTTATAATGATAGCTAATGTTTATTGAGCAGTTACTAAAGCAGGTGCTTTTCTCAGTGCTTTGCATACATGAACTCATTTAATCCTCCCAACAATCTCTTCGGGGAGGGACTATTATGACCCGCATTTTAGAGGTGAAAACAATTAGGCACAGCGTGCGACAGCCGCTGTCTGAAGTTGCCCAGCCACAAGCTGGCAGAGCCAGAGTCCCACCTCAGCCCTGGACTTGAAGCTCGCTGTGCCTTCCACTACTCCATACATGCCATTTTCTGACAGCACCTGCACTGACGGACCACGTGGCCACAGACCCGAGGCTGCAGAAGCACTGGGCATTCACTGCTTCGAGAGCCGTGGGGCTTGCACGGCTGGGGTTTGAGGCCGTGGGGCTTGCACAGGCACGCTACGGTACCTGCGCGCACGGTCGAGTAGTCTCCCCTCCAAGCCTCGTGCTCCCAAAGGCCTACATCTTCAGGCTCAGGTGTAGAGCCAGGGGGAAGGGCCCTTCTCCTTGATGAGGAGGAAGACAGCAGGTACACTGATGTGGCCTTAGGTCAGGTTACTTAGAGGCAGAGCCTGACACAAGGATTCAGGTGTACACTCTCAAGAGAAATTTGTAATAGAGTGCAGGAAGCAGGAGAGCCAAGGAGAAGGAGCTGGACACGAGAGTCTTCAGCAAAGTCTAGCCTCAGCCTGTCCCGGGGGACCTCCGGAGCATGACCTGCACGAGAGAGTGACTCCCTTGCCCCAGTTCACCCTCTGATTGTAGACTGAGAGGTCACCCCCAGCACAAGTTGGCTCCTGTTGACCGAGGTGCTTCTCCAGAGAAAGGGAGTCACTCGCAGTCAGCACCCCTGCAGTGGAGGCCTGGGGACACAAGCCACTAAAAAGGACCTGGACGGGGCTCCTATCTCATCTGGCACATAAGCAGTTAGTGCGGAGAGCGAGATGAGCAGTGGGGACGTGGTGGCCTATCCTGGGTCCCACACCTGGGCAGGGAGGCTTTGGAGAACCGTACACAGGTGCTCAGCAAACTGGGTCATTAGCTCAAAATCAGTTCTTGAGCCGAGCCCGGGACCCAGAAATAGTGAACAGGAAGCAGCATCTGCCCTTGAGGAGAACATAGTCCCAACTGGGAGAGGGGACCCCTGACACGTAACCACAGTGGAGGCAAGTGAGGGCTCAAGTGAAGGCTTCCCCGGGCTGAGGTGACTCTAAGTATGGAATGAAAACCTGAGTATTCCCGAAGCTGGTTTCTCTTCTCCTACTTCCGCTCGTCCCTCGTTCACTCCTGCGTGGACTCCTGCACCAGCCTCCTATGTGGCCTCTCTGCTTCTAGTCCTACCCAATCTTAGCCTGGGTACCTGGGAAGCTGAGCCTGAGGCAGACCTCTGGGTGCCCTTGTTCTGAGGAGAAGAGAAGGGGGGAGGTGAGACAGGGCAGGGGAAGGAGCCAAGGGAGGGTATGCTCTCAGCCGGATCCCACGGGAGCTCTGAGCTCCTTGATCCTGACTCAAGGCAAAGGGGTCTTCTGTTCCTCCATTAGGGTAACCCCATGTCCGGGTGTGCCCAGGACCATCCTGGCTTTAGTGCCAAAAGCCCCATGTCCTGGGAAACCCCTCAGTCCTGGGCAGACTCAGCAAGTCAGCTGCTCTCTCTGCTGTCCTCCAGCCACTGAGGGCCAGCTGCCCACCCCCACCCCCAGGGGAGGTGGCTCCTGTCTGGCTGAGCCGTTCTCTGATGGAAGGGGTGGCTGTGGGTGTCTGCAGCCAAGACTCCGAGGAGGTGGGGGTGGGGCTCCTGGCCCAGGAAAGGGGATCTGGGAGGGCACCACCAGAGCCCCTGCACAGCCCCCCAACACACCCCCTCAGATCCACGCTCCACGTAGCGGCCGGCACAGTCCTCCCAAAATACAAGTCTGATGATGCACTTCTTCTGTATACCTATCCCTGCAGTCTCCCCAGAGCTCCCCAGTAAGACCGAGTGCGGGATGCAAGGCCTCCCAGGGTCCGGCACCCACCTCTGTCTTCCACTCTCCTCTGGGGGTGCCCGTTGGAGATTCTGTGCATGTGACGTGCTCAGCCCTGCCCCCCGGGAACTCCGTGTGGCCTGTCTGCCGTGGAGTCCCTCCACGTCTTCCACTGGGCGGTACTCGGACATGCGTGTCTCATAGTGACTAGGAGTGCAGACTGCGGTTCCTGCAACCAGGGTCCAGACCAGGTCACAACTGGCGAGCTGTGGGACCTGGCTGTGTTACTTAACCACAAAACGGAGAGAACGGCATAAGGACTGGTATGCAGATTAAATGAGTTAATATGTTGAAATGTTCAGAAGAGTAACAGGCATGGAGTGTTGTACTTAATAATATTGGGGCACCTGGGTGGCTCAGTTTGTTAAGCCTCTGACTTCGGCTCAGGTCATGATCTTGAGATTCATGAGTTTGATCCCCATGCCAGGCTTTGTGCCAATAGCACAGAACCGCTTTTGGATTCTGTCTGCCTCTCTCCCACTCACACATGTGCACTCTCTCTCCTTGAAAAATAAATAAACATTAAAATGTTTTTAACCTTTAAAAAACTTCTTTAAAAATAATACAATAAAACAATAAATAAAATAAAAATAATAATTAAAAATAATAAATGATAGCTATTACTGTTTCAAGACTCAGGCCATGCATCACCGCCTCTAGGAAGCCTTCTTTGATTTCTTCTTCCCCAGATTGGGTTACCTGACACTCCTTTAGATACTTTAGTAGAATTATCCACTTAAGAGCCTGCCTCCCCAGCTAGACCATGAGCTATTCCAGGGACGGGGGCCTTGGCTTTTCTTTCGGCCTTCACAGTGCCTAACACCAGGCATAGATAACCTCGGTGAATACTCTTTAACTGAAAGAATGCACGCTCTTCCTACTCAGTGTCCTCTGCACACCTGCAGGAGATTGCAAGGTCAGAGAAAGTGGGCAAGGGCACTGCCTAAGCTCAGGTGCCAGGTGACATGTGACCACAGACTGGTCAGAGCAGTGCCCTTAGGCCGGAGGGTGTCTGGAAGGAGCAGTGAGAGGGGGAGTGGAAGAAACCGGAGCCCAGGCCCCACTGCCCCCGTCTGTCTCCTGTCTTACCATTCTAAATAAGAATCTCATGACTAAAGAAGTCTAACACACCATGGAGACAGTGACAGACAGGACTGGAGAACTGAGAGACACAGACCCCCGTCACTGAAAAAGCCTCACAGTCTACTGGCAAGCACTTGAACTTGGTGTTTGAGGCCAGTCTTTCTCTGAGTCTGTTTTGCTAAATATTAGTCCCATGACACCCTTGTCAAAAGAGGGTCCCTTGGAGAAACACTGAGAGAGGCTATAATACTCCCCTGGGGATCCAGAGTATACATGAGCCCCCTAAAGGCTCTGAGAAGTCCTGCAGCAAAGCCACCACTTCTACGTTATCTATTTCCATGGCTCCCAGACATAACAGATCACAGAAGTCACCCTGTGTGGCAACCCCTGCTCACACCAGCAGGGTCCTGTCCTCCCTGATGGCAGGGAGACTGGTTCCTCGGTGCAGCAGCCATGTTCCCCGTGGTGCTGGGCGATGTGGGTGCAGCAGCTAGAGGAACAGAGGCGCGTTCTCTCCTCAGAAAGGCTACCATGAGATCCGGGAGCTCCGCCTCTTCCACTTCACCAGCTGGCCCGACCACGGCGTCCCCTGCTATGCCACCGGCCTCCTGGGCTTCGTGCGCCAGGTCAAGTTCCTCAACCCCCCAGAGGCGGGGCCCATAGTGGTCCACTGCAGGTAAGTGGAGTCCGCCAGCTTCGGCAGCCTTGCTCTTGGGGAGGGGGACACTGCCTTCCCAGTGGCCTTTATTCTTCACCTTCAAGACTGCCCTGCCCTGTGTCCCCAAGCCCAGCCCCGGCCACAAGGTCTGAGGTCAACAACAATAACGATAACGAAGTAATAGTAGCAGTACCAATTGGTACGATTACTGGTGCCCTGAGGTAGTAAAGCCGCCCGGGGACGTGGGCTTGCACTGACAGCCTCTGCTCCATGTGCACGTTGCACAACTTCTCACACAGCCTGGAGGGGTGGGCATTATCATCCATCCCATTTCACAGACGAGAGCACCGAGGTCCCGAGAAGGTGGACACTTTGCTCGGGTCCCACAGGCGACAGACGGCAGAGCCGGGAGTTCACCGCCTTTGCCGCAGATGCCCGCCCTCAGCTCCTTGCCGGGGCAGCAGGGTGCCTCCGTGGAAGCGTGCTTCTCTTCAGTTCTCTTATTTTAAAAATCAATTGCTGGCCTGCAGGGTTCTTAATAGAGAGTAAATGGACAGCGCCAGGCCTCACCTTATTATGGAGAAGAGATATTTTCAGCTCTGACCTAGAAAGTCCCACGGAATGACTGGCACATCTTCCAATCCTCCTAAATGGAGATGAAGTGTCATGTCAAGGGCGTTAAGAATTGGACCAGACCTGAAGGCCAGCTGGCCTGCACACTCCTTCCTCCTGGTGCCTCCCTTTTCCAATGTGACCCTGGGCCCGGCCCAGCTTTTCCGACGCCGCGTGTTCGCAGCTGCATGTAAGTCATCTTACCCTGGCCCTGGCAGTGTGCACGTCAGCCACGCTCTTGAGTCAGGCCAAGGAGGGTCTCCACAAACCACAAGCATCTGGGAGCCAGCCCCTTCTCGCTCGGCATCCACTCACCCTCCCCCTGCCAGGAGCGGGAGGGAATTAGACACCCCATTTCACAGATGAAGTCGCTGAGGGTTAGGAGGGGATGCTCACCATCACCTCCGGCTCTCCAGGCATTTTGCATATATTGTCAGCTTTACATCCCATGACAGCTCAAGGACAGTAGAATGTTTGCCCCCAGTCCTGTGTCCCAGAGAGCAGCCAGAAAAGGGAGAAGGGAGGAAGGGAGACAACGGCAAACACTCATCAGGCCCTTGCACGACGGCTCCATGTCTTACCCCCGTAATAAGCCTAAGGCACGAGGTGCAGTGGTCCCCACTTCAGAAGTGGTCGCTTCTGAAGATTAAATGTGTCGGGTCACAAATACGAGGTGCCTACGAGTAGTCCTGACCTAGAATAAGCACTTACAATATCCCACCATTCTCTGCCTGTAATACTGGCCCCCATTCCCAGTCCCAGCACCTAGTGCATACCAGGTGCTCAGTAAATATTTGTTGACTATAAGTAGCAACGATTTACTGAGAAATTGCTACGTAGCCAGGCATAGGGCTCGCCGTTTCCGTGCAGTGTGCCTTTTCAGCACGATGTCATGCAACTCACACATATTATGCTATTAAGTAACGCTACATGGTGGGTCTACTTCTTATTATCAGCCTCACTTCATGGTTGAGGTTATGGAAGCCCAAACAGGTTGTCATCTACCCAAGGTCACCCTGCTCGTAAGTGGTTGAGCCACGATTTGATTCCAAGGGTCTGGCCCCAAGCATCATGAGCTGTGTGAGGCTGAAATAAATACAGCTCAGGTGCTCAGAACACTGCAAGGAGGTACGGGGTATATGTGAGGCCGGCAGCTTGTTCACTGGTGGTGGATCCAAGATTCAAACCCAGGTCAGGCTGGTTGTGTCCCCTAAAGCAGGCTGAGGAGGAGACGTCAGGAAGACATGGATGCGTGCTTCTTTGTGCTCCCTCCTAGCCCCTGGGCCCAGCCTGCCGAGTCCCTTCCGAGGGATCTGGATCAGAGGTGTAAGGGTACTAATACTGGTCAAACTTAACTCAGTTTAAACCATGAAATTTTTACTAAGAACAAAGAGTGCTTCCCTGGGGTTTGTTCTCCAGGTCATTGTGGGTGACAGTCCCCACTGGCCTGGCCTGCCTGGGTTTATGGTCAGCCAGCATTGCTCTCCTTCCTGCCCCATCCCCGGTTTCCCCAGAGGAAGCAAGATGTGAAAACGCAGCCAACATGGGCCTCCTTGCTGGTCCGGCCTTCACTTCCTAAACTAAATGCATTCATGGTCAAGGTTCTCTTTGTCTCTGGTTCAGTGCCATGACCGGAACCAGTGCTGAGCTGGGGTCCTCGCTGCAGTGCATGGGATCATGCTGAGTTCTTCTGCTATTTTTTGACTTGGTCTGAGATTTTCTTAAAGGGAACACCAGTGATCAGAATGGAGTATGTATCAGAATCAGAGCTTGTATACCGGACCAGGGTCTTAGGCCCCTCACCTGCTCCAGTTTAAGGATGCTCCTGGCTCGTGTTCCTGGGCAAACAGGTGCAAGTGGAGCCAAGCCTGAGGCTTGTGACACGGGACTTGGGACTCACTCTCTACCTGCTCAGAGAATCTGGTTTCTGCCTCCCCCCCTTTGCTCTGCTCCCTCATCCCTCCTTCCTCACTGCCATCCATCAACCTGTTTGCCGACAAAGGGAAAAAGAGGACCAGAAGGGGGTAGGGAAGACATGTTTATTAGGCATCTCCAGTGCGCCAGGCACATGCTTGTTTGATACAGACGGATTAGCTGCACCCACCAGATGAGGCAACCACAGGCATACGTGTGAGCGTGCATTTTGTGCAATGACTGTTAATAAGAGAGAACATATAAGGGCACAGGCCCTGGAGCCAGAGCGCTGGGGTAAAAAGTCCCACCTCCACTGCCCGCCAGCTGTGTGACCTTGAGTAAGGTCAGCCTTCCATGCCTCACTTTTCTCATGTGTAAAACGGGGTGAGAAACTTCACCACCTCATAAGGGAGTTCATAGGTAACATTTATAAAGCACTTATAACAATGTCTGGCATGTCGTAAGCATTAAATAAGTGCTTGCTAATAAGTACAACAGATATAATCAGGTTTTGACAAAACAGCCCCAAAGGCAAGCATTGCTCTCCCATTTTACAGAAGAGAGAGCTGAGGCTCTAAGTTCACTTGCTTGCTCAGAGACTACCTGCAATGCTGGGATTCAGACTTTTGTGTCTGACCTCTACAGCATGCCTCAGGACAGGGCTGCATGGGGGGGGCCTCCCCAGGGCTGGGCCTGTCCCAAGGTCCCTAACACAGACACTGTCCTCTCTGCCAGTGCTGGGGCCGGGCGGACCGGCTGCTTCATCGCTATTGACACCATGCTCGACATGGCCGAGAACGAAGGGGTAGTGGACATCTTCAACTGTGTGCGCGAGCTCCGGGCCCAGAGGGTCAACCTGGTGCAAACGGAGGTGAGTCCTGGGGCACCCAGCTGACTGGCCAGCTGCAGCCCTGGCCAAGGAGAAGCAGGGTAGAACACTCACCCGTGGGTGGAAGCATCCTAGAGAAAGTCCCAAGGGTGGGAGAAATGGGGGATGGGGATATGTGGCTTGCCGTGATGAGACCACAGTAGAAGCCAGGACACTGCTGCCCACCCTGAGGCCCCTCGGTGCAAGGACATCCACCAATGAGGAAGGGTAGGGAGCTCCCCAGCGCTGAGGGCATCCAAGCAGGGGCTGAATGGCAACTCCCAAGGGTTCTTCAAATGGTATACCTGCGTTGAGGAAGGAAGAGAGATAGGAAGGGGGGAAAGCAGGTCTTTAAGACCCCTCTGTCCACGTCGAGAGCCCAAGGCCCATGGGAAATGAGAGTCAGCCATCTTTAGTGTTGAGCATCTATCTACCATGTGCCAAGCATCACGATGGGCACTTTGTATTCAGCGTATTGATTCTACTCCTCACAACAAGCCTATCAGGCAGCTCCTACTGGTATCTCCATTTTACTGAGAAAGCAACTGAGAATATGGGTCCCCAAGTGCTCACATAGGTGGACAATGGTTGAACTTGGGTCCATGTGACTCCAAGGCTCAAGCACTTTCCCCTGAACCATGCTCTCTTGTTAGGCAGTCTTTTCTGCCTACCCTACTCCTCACAGCCATGGCTGGTTATTATAAAAGCCCATCGTCTGGTTCTAGGGAAGGCTAAGGGAGTCAGCTAAGGCAGATAAGAAGCTACGTCCATCACCAGTCCTGCAAAGGGAAGTGCTGGCTTTGGGCACGGCCAGTCACTCCTGCACTTACAAGCTTCTACACACAGGACCCTGCCGTGGCTAGTGTCTAGAAATCTTGGTGAGGCTGCAGGAAAGCCGAGAGGCTGCTTTATCTGTTTCCAGCTTCGTGCATGCAGATGACAGGATCGCTGGCTGGCATTAGACACATGGTCCCTACTGTCTGGTGGGGGACACAGATATTCAAAGAGATCATCGTGATGCATCTGGATAAGTGTTTCATGTAGGGCCAAGCTCTGCAAGAGAATACTCCACGTTCGTTAAGGGCCTGGAAGCAACCGCTTCCACCTGGTGGATGTGCAGAAGACTGTGCAGGGGGATGAAACGTGGGGGCCACAGAAAACAGGGAATGGCGTTCAGGGAGAAGAAAACAGCAGGTGCAAAGAACAGAGATGACAGAGGGGCACAAATCCTGAGACAAGGAGGTGAGGGCAAGTGATTTATTTGAGAGGTGATCCCAAGACTCACCAGTTGAAAAACAAAGAGAAGGAAAGGAAACCAAGCTTTGTGACACTGTTAAGGTGTTTTGCAAAGCTGTTTAATCCTCTGAGCAACTGGAGCCGAAGCCTACTGGCAGCTCTGAGGTAGAATGAAGTGTGCCCTTCCGAATCCTCCACCTGAGAGAGAAGGAAACTTAGGTATTTACACCCCAGCTCTCCAGCTGACTGCTTGAGGGATGCTTTCCAGAGCACTGGCTCTTCAGCCCTGCCGGCTCGCCCTGCACCCAGCCCAGGTGTGCACCTGGGACCAGAGGAGATCCCTGGGTGTGAACCTCACATGCTTGCAGTAAGCAGGCTTCAAGGTAGAGGTGAAAGCTAGGGGGACACAGGCAGGTACCAAGAGCCCTACTGTAGTACATTCAGAAGTTTCTAACTTTCATCAGTGTCTACACAGGTCAATCTTACACCAGGGACAAAACTCACCATTGCACAGATGATCACGAAGAAACATAGCAATTGGCCCGTGGGTTTTCAGATGGGAAGCAGTGATTCTGCAGCCTGAATCCTGCCCCAACTTCACAGCCATGGGATTCAGTTTGCCAAACTCCCAGGCCACTCTCCTCACCTGGCACCCTGTCTCTTCTCTCCTTGGCTGGGCAGGAGCAGTACGTGTTTGTGCACGATGCCATCCTGGAAGCGTGCCTCTGCGGCAACACCGCCATCCCCGTGTGCGAGTTCCGCTCTCTCTACTACAGCATCAGCAGGTTGGACCCCCAGACCAACTCCAGCCAGGTCAAAGACGAATTCCAGGTACGAGCAAATCCCAGGCTCAGGGAGCCAGCCAACTTCAGCAGCACTGAGCACGCTCGTGAGGTTTTCTTCATGAGAACTGATAAGTCTGGTTTTCCAGGGTCTGCGGCTCCAGACAGCTGCAGAATGAATTCTCAAACATACAGCGCTCAGCCATGGGCAACTATTAGCCAGTCACTCAGTGACTGCTAACGCTTGTTTTAACTCTGAAAATGTTTTTTTTTTCACTTTTTTCAATGTTTGTTTATTTCTTTAAAGTAGTTTATTACCAAGTTGGTTTCCATATAACACCCAGTGCTTCTCCCCACAAGTGCCCTCCTCCATGACCATCACCCTCTTCCCCCACTTCCCCTTCAGCCCTCGGTTCCTTTTCAGTATTCAATAGTCTCTCATGATTTGTGTCCCTCTCTCTCCCCAACTCTCTTTCCCCCTCCCCCTCCCTATGGTCCTCTGTTAGGTTTCTCTTGTTAGACCTATGAGTGCAAACATATGGTATCTGTCCTTCTCCACCTGACTTATTTCACTTAGTATGACCCCCTCGAGGTCCATCCACTTTGCTACAAATGGCCATATTTCATTTTATCTCATTGCCATGTAGTACTCCATTGTATATATATACCACATCTTCTTGATCCACTCATCAGGTGATGGACATTTAGGCTCTTTCCATGATTTGGCTATTGTAGAAAGTGCTGCTATGAACACTGGGGTACATGTGCTCCTATGCATCAGCACTTCTGTATCCCTTGGGTAAATCCCTACCAGGGCTATTGGTGGGTCATAAGGGAGTTCTATGGATAGTTTTTTGAGAACCTCCACAGTGTTTCCCATAGCGGCTGCCCCAGTTTACATTCCCACCAACAGTGCAGGAGGGTGCCCGTCTCTCCACACCCTCGCCAGCATCTGTAGTCTCTTGATTTGTTCATTTTAGCCACTATGACTGGCGTGAGGTGGTGTCTCAGTGTGGTTTTGATTTGTGTTTCCCTGATGGTGAGTGATGTTGAGCATCGTTTCATGTGTCTGTTAGCCATCTGGATGTCTTCCCTGGAGAAGTGTCTATTCAGGTCTTCTGCCCATTTCTTCACTGGATTATTCATTTCTCGGGTATGGAGTTTGGTGAGTTCCTTGTAGATTTGGGATACTAGCCCTTTATCAGATATGCTATTTGCCACTATCTTTTCCCATTCTGTCAGGTGCCTATTCATTTCTTTTGATTGTTTCCTTTGCAGTGCAGAAGCTTTTTATCTTGATGAGGTCCCAATCATTCATTTTTATTCTTGATTCCCTTGCTTTTGGGGATGTGTTGAGGAGGAAATTGCTGTGATTGAGGTCAAGGAGGCTATTTCCTGCTTTCTCTTCTAGGGTTTTTATGCTTTCCTGTCTCACATTCAGGTTCTTTATCCAGTTTAAGTTTACTTTTGTGTAAGGTGTAAGAAAGTGCTCTAGTTTCATTCTTCTACATGTTGCTGTTCAGCTCTCCCAGCACCACCTGCTAAAGAGGCTGTCTTTTTTCCATTTGATACTCTTTCCTGTTTTGTCAAACATTAATTGGCCATCCACTTGTGG
The DNA here is from genome assembly GCF_006229205.1 of Suricata suricatta. NCBI lineage: Eukaryota > Metazoa > Chordata > Mammalia > Carnivora > Herpestidae > Suricata > Suricata suricatta. The sequence continues at coordinate 89,164,863 of NC_043711.1, read as the reverse complement.
GTCCAGTTCTGGGCTCTCTATTCTATTCCATTGGTCCATGTGTCTGTTTTTGTGCCAATACCATACTGTCTTGATGATGACAGCTTTGTAGTAGAGGCTGAAGTCTGGATATGTTTTTGAACTAACTTAGTTCTAGTCCAGTCCTAGCTGTGGGTGGAGACAGGTTTATTAACACAGGTGTGAGTTTCATGCTCTGCTGTCCCTGGAGGAACTCAGGTTTTTTCTTACCATTTCTGTGCAATCGGAGTGTGTTGTCCTAGATCCTCACTAGGGCTGGGGTCTGGAGACCAGCACCATCAGCTTCATGTGGGAGTTCATCAGGAATGTAGAATTTTGGGTCCCACCCACATCTGCTGAACAAGAATGTGCAGTTTAACAAGAACTCTGGATGACATTGAACTTTGGGAAGCACCATCTCAGAGCTTAGCTCTGATGTAGCACATCTGTACCTTGTAGCCCATGTGGCCAGAAAGGTGGCCCCCTTGGTCTGGAGGCCTGGATATGAGTCACTGAGTAAGCCAAGAGGCCAGCCTATGGTCCTGAAGTCAGTGCCAGGGTCTTACCTGGGCCACAGGAGCTGAGAACCAGGCAGCAGGAAGCAAGGAAACTCCAGGAACTGAGGGGCAAACACCCAGTCCCGGGTTCCATGGGCAGATACCCCAGCCAGGCCAGTACCCACTGGGCTCCCTCAAACAGAAGCTTTACTGATTGGGTGAGGAGACCAAGTGCTGAGTAGGGGAAACACAGAGGCCACAACCCCCTCGTGGGCACACAGAGCATTTGCTCTCCTTGCTGTGTAATTCAGCTGTGGCCCCCACACTTGCAAGACTCACTCTGTACAACACAACCGTGGAACTTCCCAGACTCTCAGCGCTTGCCCCCTGGAGGTCTCTCGCCCATCCTGAGCAGCTCATCCAGACACCCTTCCATTCTAAAAACAGCTTTCTCTAAAAGGAGCATTGGTGAAATCCCTTCCCTCCATCTTCCGCACTTCAAAGGATGCATGGGGGAGTCCCCACCCACACCCCCATCCCTGACCTCCCGGCTGGCCCACCCTTTACAGAGATGAACAGCTTAGCTCAAATGGCTAGCAGATGTTGGCAGCCTGTGTCTGCTCTGTATGTGGGCATACTGTCTCTGCAGCCTTGGCATCACGGGGGTGTCTTGCAGCCTGCATGGAGCAGCCAACAGGAGAGGGCAGAACATCACATGGCAGGTGAATGAGTCCTGGGGAGGGACAGGAGGGCTAAAGTTTCAGGATAGAGATAGGGTGGGGTAGCTGGCTTTGACCTTCCCTATCTCCTCTGCTCAGGGCAACTGCCTGAGTAATGCCTACCTGTCTATCTATGCGCCCTACAGACCCTCAATATTGTGACTCCCCGTGTCCGGCCAGAGGACTGCAGCATCGGCCTCCTACCCAGGAACCACGATAAGAACCGGAGCATGGACGTCCTGCCTCTGGACCGCTGCCTGCCCTTCCTTATCTCGGTGGATGGGGAACCCAGCAACTACGTCAATGCCGCACTGATGGATGTAAGCTGAGCCCTGGCTGGCCCTCACTGGGAGGTTTCTTCAGTGGGGAGATGGCTGGAGCCCAGAGCACTGACACCCCACACCACCACCCCCAACCAGCCTTTCCTGGCTTCTGATCTTCCTGGCTGCAAGGACCTTCGCTCCCATGAGCCTGGAAAGAATAGACCAAAAGCTCAAAATGGGTCCATTACAGCACAGCAAAAGCCTTCCCACTACACCCTCATGCTGCCCGTAGAGCTGACTTTCAGCCTCGAGTTTAGTTCAGGAAACATTCTCCGTGCCAGGCCTTGGCATGAGCCGTGGGAATGCAAGAAGGTGCAGACGTAGGTTCTGCCCTTGGGGAGCTCCCAGGCAGGCTCCCTCCCAGATAACTCCTGTGCAGAGGCAAGAATGAGGCTGGCAGATGGTAGGTGCGCAGTAACTGGACACGTGACAGGTTTAGCAGAGGGCATGGGCCATGTTCCTGACTGTTCTGTCGGAGGCACTGTCGCCTGCCTTCTCTGCAGCAAGTCTAAGAAAGGCACTCCTACTCTGAGCTGGTTTAGGGTCATGACCCTAATTAGGAGGTCATGTCCTTGACCCAGTGAGTCCACGCTCCTGATTCATAAACTTCCCCTCTGGATCCTTCAGCTACTTCCAGTGACCGTTCCTCAACCTCCTGGATGTAGAGATACTTGCAGCAGGAAGGATCCATGGATAATCTGGTCTCATCATTGTACTTTTCAGCAAAGGACACCGAGACCAGAAAGAGGGAAGAGACTTACTCAAGGTCAGCTGAAAGCTATTGCAGAGCCAGAACCCAGGACGCATACTTTAGAATCCGTTCCTTGGGCCTCCCCACCGTTTGTGCAATCCAGTAAGACACAGACATCTTGCCCCAAAGGCTCAGGACCAGGAATACCATTGCCTGACTGGGGATAAGCCCTTCCAGGTTCCCCTCCCCACCCATGTCCACGGTTATGTCCATTTAGCCCACATGGACTTCCCGTCTCACCCAGAACAAGCAAGAATGTCGGGTGCTCTGTCCTGGGGCATGGGCCAACTACTTCTCTGACCTCTGACCCTCCTAAAACTCTCCTCAAGGGCCCTCAGTGTTGGAGGCAGGTGATGGGAGGTCAGCGCTTATCAGCTGTGTCAGGGCCTGCCCTGGCCTTGGCCCACAGGGTGCCCAAGTCCTCCACAGAGACCCTGGCTCTGGGTCCAGAAGCAGGGAGCCTCGTCCTGGTCAGATCAAACAGCTAGAGATGGGAAACCCTCTGGCCTTTGCCTTAGAGCCCTCTACAGTCAATGTGTGCATGTCTTTGTATGCCTGCATACATGTGTGTACACGTGTGTGTGTCAAGAGATGGGGCCTGTGGGTATACTCACTTCCAAGTTCCTCACTGCTTTTTCTCCCCCTTGTCCCAACTCCCTCCCCCTGGCATCCTCATCTCTGCAAGGATCAAACATGCTTCTGGCCTCTAGTTAGTGGGTCAGATGCTGCCTGGAGCCACATGCCCTCTGCCAAGCTCTGATGCTGCTTGTGTTCTCTTCGTCCACAAGGCATTTCTCCTGTGCGCCATCACTGGGCCTTTGCCTTTCTTAAAAAAAAAAAAAAAAAAAGGCCTTATCTGTATTCCAGGTCAGTCCGTGTTTATCCGGTAACCATAGCAGCTTTGCTCCCAGCAGAAAAATATGAAGTCCTCTGGGTTAATTTTTAATGTTTCCCCTGGTAAAGGATGATGTTATTCATGAAATGGATGGCTGGCTGATCCCTGAAACCCAGCAGGAGCACGGATCTTGAACATATTTTCAGATAGGGCTTTGTCAGGCCTGCTGGCCTAATAGAGCATTTATCACAGAGACAGGAAAAGGGAGAGAGAACGAACATTCACCAAGTGTTGGGCACCATGTCGGGCCCTGGACTTGCCCTGACTCATTCTGTGTTTGGGTGTCATTGTCCCCATTTTCCACATGAAGTACCGAGGCTCAGAGTATTTGCATGACTGTCTCCAGGTCAATTAGATCAGAAACGGTGGAGCCCAGGGTCTGGATCCTGTCTTTTGATTTTTAAAATCTAGATTCTTTTCTGTGTCTAGAAATGGCTCAAAGACCTGCTCTCTGCAGCTGGAGTTTCACTTTTGGGGAAATTAAATATTCTGCCCTCCCAGACTCCCCTCTTTCACCATTCCACTGGCCAGAAGAACGTCTTTGGAAGACAGGGGCCTTGTGCCTACATGGCATCCAGAGTTGCAAGGCATTTTTTTGCCCATGGCATCAAGAGATAACAGAACGGACAGGTGCTTTATGTGATATGGTTGGTGGGGTCTTTGCCCAGGTCTTCCCCTGGTTTGGACAGACAAGCCCTCTATCCTCCCCATCTTCCTGCCAACTCGACACTCTACTGAGAACAGCTGTGTCTGCCACAAGGCCTGTCTCTCAAGAAAGTTTAAGAACATAGGCTATCGATAATCTCCAGTTTCACAGACCACTAAAGGAGAAGCCCTCCAATCTTTCCAAACCCCTCACAAGATACCATAACGTAGTGGGTCCAGTCAGACCTTCCAGTGTGGCCCAGACTATCACAGGTAGTGTCTGGGGGCCTCACATTCCCCACCTGTAACATGGCACTGAGTGTATCGATTTGTTTGCTGGACCTAGACTGGGTGTCTCATGTGCCAGCCACAGCACTAGGGCCAAGGATGAAGAACCAAGTTATGTTTCTGCCCTGCCAGTGGGCTCGCAGTCCATTCCTGTGTGCTGGTCTTTTCAAATGCAAATCTCATTCAATCCATATGACAATACCCCCTTGGGAGTTGTGATTCTCCTTTTCCAGGTGAAGAACCTGAGTTTGGAAAGATCCTATAAGTGGCCAGGGCTTACCACCAAAAAGAAAAAAAAAGACACTCTACAAATGATGCTTGGATGGATGGATGGATGGATGGATGGATGGATGGATGGGTGGATAGACAGATGGATACATGACTTACAACCTACAGTTGGAAAGCTGGATTTGAACCCCAGGTCTTCTTGCCTCTAAATTCTGAGCACCCTCCACTGCCCGTTGTCTCAGCACATAGTGCCCGTCTTCAGCCAGGCCTTGGGGCAGGGGAGAGCCTCCTGCAGTAGAAGCCCCTTCAGGAGGCTTGAGCTGAGCCAACCCCTCCTCCAGCATCATGGGCACAGGATCACAGCGAGACCCCTAATGTCCCAGGAGGTGCTTTGGCCAGCGGAGCAGCAAATCTGCATCCAGAATCTTTCATTTCATATTGTAATGATGATTATTTGCTGAGCTCCACAACATAAATAATTTATTTGAATAATCCCCAGTCGAGTGACACTTTCCTAATGAAATGTCTTAGTTTGGAGGAGAATGAGTTCATTATGAGAAGGCCCCCTCTTGTCACCTGGGCACCCAGAGATAACAGAACAGGTGGGTGTTTGTGCAGTCTGTTTGGCAGGTTCGGGGGGCCTCTGGCAGCCATCCAAGCCTCATCACCATCAGAACATCACTGATGGATGTATATTTTACAAAGCCTATGTCATTCCTCTGTCAGAGCCACAAGCAGCCTGCCGCCTTCGTGGTCACCCAGCACCCTCTACCCAACACTGTGGCAGACTTCTGGAGGCTGGTGTTCGATTACAACTGCTCCTCCGTGGTGATGCTGAATGAGATGGACACTGCCCAGGTAGGAGGGCCCCGGCCACTGCCCTAGGTGCTCAGGGGCACTCAGGCAGCCATGCCCTAGAGTTGGAGGTTAGATCCTGAGAGCCAGCATAGTGCTTTTCTGCCTAACTGAGCTGCCCTTTGATGGGCACTGTGTGCCTTTGAGCACCAATCCAGCCCATCCTGCTAGCAGTGGAGGCTGGAGGTCTCTTCCCAGGCCCTGCCACTCTTGAGCCCTCTCATTTCCATCAATGACTCTCCCTGCTTATAGGCTTTGTCCAGTCCTCCCTCTCCATCCAGATGGATTCTGCTTCAGCCCCCAGGCACTGGTTAGGTAGGGTCTTGCTCCAGTCACACTGAGCACACTGAGCCTCCCCACCACCGAGCACCACTAGCCCTACAGAATATTCTGATGCCTGGCCACACCCCCCACCCAGCCTGCACCCTAGGAGATGCACACAGCACTGACGGAACCTGGAGCTTGAACCGTGGACCCTTTGCCCACTAGCCACCCTGGCGATCCTGGCTTCATCCCAGATGATCCCACGTCCAGGCCGACTTCATGCTTTAGCCCCCCAGGGTCTGATGGCTCCAAGCATCTTATGCCTAAAGCACGTATCACGGGACAGCTTCTGGAGCCCAAGTCCCCAGAGCAGGGTAGCCATTCCTGAGTGGGAAAAGTGGGAATATCCTTTTGGGGTTTTGAAACGAGATCTTTTCACGGTCTTGAAAGAAACCCAGAGTAGCTCAGTGCGCTCCTGTGTGCCTGCTAGCCTTGTGTGGGAATAAAATACAGTGGAGCTGAGCTGTGGTCCGAGCCCTGCAGGGGCTCACAGTCTTGCTACAGAGACGGATGAGCAAATTGTCCCAACCTCGTGTGGCAACGCTGTAATAGAGGTCAGTCTCGAAGTGCTGTGCTGGCCGGGAACAGGGAGCAATTAATTCTGCCCAGAGGGCGAGGAAAGACTTCAAAAAGAAGGTGACTTTGGCCTTGAAGGAGGCAGCAGAGGTTTGGGGGTGTGGAGGTGAGTGAGCTGGGAAAAGGCACTCGGAGGAGAGGAAATACTGGGGCAAAGGCCAGGCAGCGTGCCTGTGGGTGGCCTGTCTGCAGAACAGCTGGGGTTGCAGTGGAGCTGGGGCTCGGGGTCTGTCAGGAGCAGAAGAGGGTGGTGAGGCTGGAAAATTCAGCAGGGCCCTGCTTGCAGAGGGCTGCCCGTGTGGGCTTCAGAGTCTGGGCCTTGGCCTGCAGCTTGGTGTCAGACCCTTATTTTATAAGCAAGAGAACCTTTTCTTTGAATAAAAGCTCTCATGTAAGCACTGTGTTGCCCAAGCACGTGTGATCAAGAGGTGCATGGTGAAGCCACCTGGGGTGGGAGCTGAGCTTCCCCCAGACTGGCCTTCTGGTCCTCCAGTGTCTCTTCAAGAGTCAGGACTCTGGTTGCCTTTGTGAATCCTCAAGGTTCCTAGGAGCACTGTTAGACAGTATCTGCTATCTAGGGAGGAGAGAATGTGCAGATTTTAAGCCGTAGTGTGACTGAGTTCCTGTTAGAAAGTTGAGTCTAGGGACCAGTGAGGAGAAAAAGCTAGAGGGAAACCTGGAAGCCAGGGGATGGGAGGTGGATTCTGCAGATGGACAGAAAAGGAAGGTAGTAATCAGGAGGTGGGACTAGTGCTTGGACCTGAAAGCTGGGCTCCCAGATGGAAGTCTAAGGGTTTGCAGAGCAGCTGGATGCGGGAGGGGAACGAGAAGGAGAAGTTGTGGATGGTGGCAGCAGCTCAAGTCTGAGCAGTCAGGCATCTGGGGATGTGCTGGCCAAGAGGGGGAAGACAGGAGGAGGTGGGGGGAGGAGCAGATTATCGAGATGTGATTGAGTGCCCAGAGGAATGGGCACATGACAGACATTCAGGAGAGATTCACTCATCCTTCACCTCTATTTGTGGAGTATCTGCTACCTTCCAGAAGCTATCCTAGGTGCTTAGAAGTTGTTGTGAACCAGACAGAGGAAGCAAAACAACAAATCCCCATCTCTGGTGCAACTTCTAAAGTGAAAGAGACAATATGTAACGAAGTCCCTGTAATGTACTCAATTATACGTTAGAAGGTGATGAGTGTTTGGAAAAAAAACAAGAGGAGGATCGGAAGGCGGGTCTGGGGCATGGGATACAATTGTAATAGAGTGATCAAGGCAGGCTGTATTGAGAAGGTCACATATAAGCATATTTTTTGAGATGTGACAAAAGTTATTTTATTTTTTTATTAGTTTATTACCAAGTTGGTTTCCATATAACTCCCAGTGCTCTTCCCAAGTGCCCCTCTCCATGACCACCACCCCCATTCCTCTTCCCCTCTCCCTCTTCAGCCCTCAGTTTGTTTTCAGTATTCAAGAGTCTCTCATGATTTGCCTCACTCCCTCTCTCTAGCTCTTCTCCCCCTTTCCCCTACCCAGGGTCCCCTATTAGGTTTCTTCTGTTAGACCTATGAATGAAAACATATCGAATCTGTCCTTCTCTACCTGACTTAACCTGCTTAACCTGACTCCCTCTAGGTCCATCTACTTTGCTACAAATAGCCAGATTTCATTCTTTCTCATTGCCATGTAGTATTCCATTGTATATATATACACACCACATCTTTATCCATTCATCAATTGGTGGACATTTAGGCTCTTTCCATGATTTGGCTATTGTAGAAAGTGCTGCTATGAACATTGGGGTCCATGTGCTCCTATGCATCAGCACTTCTGTATCCTTAGGGTAAATCCCTACAGTGCTATTGCTGGGTCATAGGGGAGTTCTATGGATAGTTTTTTGAGGAATCTCCACACTGTTTTCCAGAGTGGCTGCACCAGTTTACATTCCACCAACAGTGCAGGAAGGTGCCTGTTTCTCCACATCCTCGCCAACATCTATAGTCTCCTGATGTGTTCCTTTTAGCCACTCTGACTGGCGTGAGGTGGTATCTCAGTGTAGTTTTGATTTGTATTTCCCTGATGACGAGTGACGCTGAGCATCGTTTCATGTGCCTGTTGGCCATCTGGATGTCCTCCCTGGAGAAGTGTCTGTTCATGTCTTCTGCCCATTTCTTCACTGGATTATTTGTTTTTTGGGTGTGCAGTTTGGTGAGTTCCTTGTAGATTTTGGATACTAACCCTTTATCTGATATGTCATTTGCCACGATCTTTTCCCATTCTGTCGGTTGCCTATTAATTTTCTTGATTGTTTCCTTTGCAGTGCAGAAGCTTTTTATCTTGATGAGGTCCCAATCGTTCATTTTTGTTCTTGATTCCCTTGCCTCTGGGGATGTTTCGAGTATGAAATTGCTGCAATTGAGGTCAAAGAGGCTATTTCCTGCTTTCTCCTCTAGGGTTTTGATGGTTTCCTGTCTCACATTCAGGTTCTTTATCCAGTTTGAGTTTACTTTTGTGTATGGTGTAAGAAAGTGGTCTAGTTTCATTCTTCTGCATGTTGCTGTCCAGTTCTCCCAGCACCACCTGCTAAAGAGGCTGTTTTTGCATTGGACACTCTTTCTTGCTTTGTCAAACATTAATTGGCCATCCACTTGTGGGTCCAGTTCTGGGCTCTCTATTCTATTCCATTGGTCCATGTGTCTGTTTTTGTGCCAATACCATACTGTCTTGATGATGACAGCTTTGTAGTAGAGGCTAAAGGCTGAAGGAGGTGAGAGAATGAGCTGTGTGACCATCTCTGGGGAGAGCACCGCAGGGAGAAAGGACAACCCACACCAACACCTTATGGTGCACAACACCTGGTGGATTTGAGGAACAGGACAGAGGCCATTTGAGTGACCAGAACAGAGTGAATGTGGAGATAGCAGCAGCAGGTGACACAGACACATGGCAGGTCATGGAGGCCTTTAGGGGTCCTAGGAAGAACTTGGGTTTTACTCTGCGAGAAAAAGGGAGCCACTGATGGGTTTTGAGGAGAGGAGTGACATCCTTTACCTTTAAAAAAATCCTTCTAGCTATTGTGTTGAGAATAGACTAACGGTCTGAGAAGGGGAGTGTATTTGCTAAGGGATGCGATGGCAGCTTGAACTAAGTGGTAGCCATGGAGTGGATTCTGGATACCCCCTGAAGGGAGACCCAACAAAATATCCTGACAGGCTGAATATGGTGTGTGAGAGAAAAAGGTGGACTCCAAGGGGCTCAGGAATGAAGTAGAGCCTGTGAAAAGCCTGTTCACTGTTCCCCTTTTCCAGAAGCACTTTTTGCAAAACTAGAGTTCAGGCACAGAGGAGGAGTGTCAATGAATCTCAGTTTGGGACACTCACAGAAGCAGAGGTCAAGGTCATTAGCTATGGCTCCCCCTTCCAGGGCGGGTCTTGGGTGAATGAAGATTTCTCAACCCCAGATGTTGATACAGCCTCTAAGAATTGATTCTCTGACTGCAAAACCATCAGCCTTAGAAGGGCCATGAGGCTGGCGCCATATGCAGCTGGCAAGCATCTCCTAACATCAGCAGATGAATAGAACACTTATTGATATAAATATCATCACCACAACAGCTGGGTGCCTTGCGAAAATAAACAGTGACACAGCGTGAGCAGCAGAAAAGCTGCCCTTAGCACCTGGAAGGGCGGTTCTCTGAAGTGGCATCAGCATTTATCTGCCAGCGTGCCCATGCCAGGACAGCTACAGCTTCCTGGCCAGCCCAGCGACACAGATGGGTCTGTCATAGGTCCTGAGCATCATCAGAGGACCAATGAATGCCACATCCTCTGGTTTGACTGTGGGCCAACCATAAGGGCTTGTGTTGAGGCTTGTGGCAGGGCTACCTGTAAGTTGCAGGCAAATACGGTTGAGGAGAGGAGGAGACATCTCTAGTGACTTATTTCCTTGCCCTGCTGGCCCGATCTGCCCGCCTCTGCTCAGAGTCCTATACTGCATCATTCAGTCAGCCACCCCCAGCCACGGATGTGCTTCCATTCTCCACAGTGGCTTCTGTTCAAAGACAATTACAAGCAGTGGGGGCTGAAGATAAAGACTCTGAAGGCAACTACATATTCAACCTTAGAGAATTTCTTTTTAGCTCTTTGGGACTCTAAGGCCTGTGATCAGATTAGTGGGATAAAATATCCTAGAACCACAACATCCAGCAAATGACAGTGTGGTTTCCAGTGGGCACATCAGGAAGATTCTTTCCAGTCACACCCAAGAGCATTGACCCAGGCTCTCTTCCATCTTTGTGGGCACTCTGAATAGACCAGAGTTCATGGGGAGCAGACACCAAAAAGCAGTCCTCATCGTGGTCATGCCACACCTGCCACATTGTTTAGAGAGCTCAGGAAATCCCCTGTGCCAGCCATGGGGTGAAGCTGTGCAGTAGACAGAATCATGCCCCCCCCCAAAGATGTTTACATCCTGGTCTCTAAGCCTATGAATGTTATCTTATAAAAGGGACTTTGTAGATGTGGTAAATTTAAGGATGTTGAGATATGTAAATTGTCCTGGGTTATCCAGCTGGGCCCCGTATTAGGTTCCGAGTAAGAGGACTGCAAGAAGATCAGAGTCAGTGGTGATGGAGGCAGACCATAGGCTGATGGAAACAGAAAGTGGAGCCTTACGGCCACAGGCCAAGGAATGCTGGCTGCCTCTAAAAACTCGAGAAGATGAAGAATGGATTGACCCCTGCAGACTCCAGAAAAGAACACAGCTCTGGTGATACTTTTATTTTAACCCTTTAATACTCATTTCAGATTTCTGACCTCCAGATAATAAAATTGTATTGGGTTAAGCCACCACATCTGTGGTAATTTGTTACATGAGCCATCGAAAACTACTGCAGGCAATAAAACTAAAAACAGGAATTCAGACCCCGTGTTGTAGGGATCAGTGCAGGGTGTGAGCCCGAAATCATGGGAGCATCCAGAATCACCAGTGTGGAACTGGAAAATGGTTTATTCTAGAGAAATCCACGCCTGCATTAGAGTCCGTCAGGAGCCGTGAGAGAACGGAAAGGGGAGAGCCAAGAAGGCAGATGGCTCACCTCCACAGGACTCCTGCTGACCCAGACGAGGTCTTTAAAAGTTAAGGAGCATGTTTTCTGGGCTGCATTCAATCATTCAGTCATCAATACACACTCACTGAGAAACTACCATGTACAAGGCACAGACCAGACATAGCAAAGGACAAAGAGGCACCAAAAAAACAAACCCCAGTCCCCACGGAGCAGACATTGTAGTGAACTAATATCTACCTGCCAGACTCCCTTTGGCATCAAACATGATGGAATCGTCCATAACTGGAACCATCTCAACCAAGACCCTCAAGTGGCAGGAAGGAGCTAACCAGGAAGCAGAAAGAATGGAAGAGCCAGTGTCCAGGCAGCATGTCATACTGCTCCTGAGCTCTGTGGTCAGCTCTGGAAGAATCCAGCAGGAGGTGGCCACCATACCTCACCCCACCAGCCTCGAATCAGGTTTGGGGTCAATGTGACCCAGGATGACTTTGGTTGTCTCCACATAGTAAGTGCTAAGTCTTTAGTATACCTTGAATATTCTGCCCTCTTATTATATTGGCTAGGTGTGCAGTATCCCCTGAGTTTCTCAGTATTTCACTTGTCACTCTAGGGAGTACACTTTGTTTGGCTTATATCGTAGAGATTTTATCATCTAAGTGATCTCCAAACACCCTTTAATATTTCCCAGGTCTTTCCTCCATAGACCTGCTGTTTTTGGAAGCTTTTTTCCCAGACTGTATTTATTAGATAATAATTTGTTACTTTACTTGTATATTTTTCCATGAATGTAACTATCCCAATGAACTTCTGATCAGCAGGCCATATACAGAGCTAATACATAATGGTGTAATTCCAGCCCAAAGCCAGAGATTCGGTGTCCTCCACTCCAGGACAACAACCTGATAGCATTTGGCTTTTAATGACTTTGGAGATATCTTATTGGTTCCTCCTACCAAATTTATGGACACCACTTTGTAACCCACTGACTTGACCAGGTTCTGCTTCCCCTCATTTTGCACATCAGGAAGCTGAGGTCCCCAGGCAAGGGGAAAAAAAAAAAAGATTTAGGAGCCCCTGGGTGGCTCAGTTGGTTAGGTCACCAACTTTGGCTCAGGTCATGATCTCACAGCTCAAAGGCTCATGAGTTTGAGCCCTGCGTCAGGCTCTGGGCTTCTGATTCTGTCTCCCTCTCTCTCTCTCTCTCTCTCTCTCTCTCTCTCTCTCTCTGCTCCTCCTCTGCTCACACCCTAAGTCTCTCTCTCTCAAAAATAAACAAAAATTTTTTAAAATTTATCCAAAGCCTCAAAACTTATACTGACTTGGGCCCAAGGTCCTCTTCCAAGGATTCGAAAGATTTTGGTAGCCATTTAAACGGTAGGATTTCCAGGCCTCAGGTGCCTGATAATCACTGACTGGTACCTGGGTATATGGAGCAGGAAGAAATTTTTTTTTGGTTTAAAACAAACAAGAGCTACATCAAAGCTGTGTCACCCAGTTCTGAGGCTCCCACCATGGAAAGTCTGAGAGTTCAGGTGATGCTAGGCCAGGTAGAAAGGCGAGGGAGGGTGAGACCAAAAATAGTGCATTTTCACAGACCTCCTAAAAGTTGAGAAGCAAGCTCATCATTCTGCCAGTAGAAATGCAAGGTGATGTTTCAGGGATGTCTTTTTTTGTCATTGTGCCTGCAAGGCAAATAGCAAGCATTGATATCCCCATTTTTTTCTCTGCTTCTGAAACACAGCCTAACATGCTAGCAAAACCCACAGAACACCCAAGTGTATGTCTCCAAGAGCCTCAGGTCTGACTTTGCAAGGGGCTGTGCTTCTGTTCCAGGGAGGGTGACCGTAGAATAAGAAATCTGGGGCTGTAAGATCAGAGTTCAAGTTCTAGCCCTGCCACTTGCTGTGTTTCCTTAAGCCAGTTTCATAACTTATCCCAGTCTCAACACGATCCTCTATTAACCGCATTTAACCCTGGTGTCCGTCAAGTTCACTCTGCCTTTGAAGGCTTAATCGAAATGAGCTCTGCTTCCTATTCCCCAACTCTGTGGGCAAGTCTATTGGCCACCCCCACAGATTTCTGGGAATTGCAAGGGAGTCCTGTTTGCCCAAGCTTAGGCTGTACTGGGGCCAAGGTGGGGTTTGAATCCCAGTAATGCCCATGACCAAAGGTTGAACATTGCGTATCCTCATTCTTAAACCCCCCGACCTCCTCATCCCTGGGGTTTGGCAGCACATCCACCCACAACACTCTTGTTGCCCAAACCACTTCCTGTCTCTACCTGGTCTCCCATACCTCCCCAAGGAATGCCACCTTCTACCCAAAAGTTGCTCCTTTCTTAAGCTGTATAATTGAACTCTATTTTAACATACAGTATTACATATAGTGAACACATACTGTTGTGTTAATTTCAGGTATATATTATAGCCATTCAACAATACCGTATCTTACAAAGTGCTCATCAAGATAAGTGCACTCCCAGTGCCCTACACCTATTTTACCCAATCCCTACTCACTTCCCCTCTGGTAACCATCACTTTGTTCTCTATAGTTAAGGGTGTTTTTTTTTTCCCTCCATTGCTCCTTTGTTTTGTTCCTTTAAACTCACATACGAGTGAAATCATATGGTATTTGTCTTTTTCTGACATTTCACTTAGCATTATATTCCCTAGATCCATCCATGTTGTTACAAATGGAAAGATTTCATTCTTTTTTAATGGCTGGATAATATTCCATATATTCCATATATATCACCTCTTTATCCATGCATCTATTGATGGATAGTTGGGTTCTTTCTTTGGTTCGGCTATTATTGGTAATGCTGCTATAAACATCAGGGTGCCTGTACCCATTCAAATCTGTATTTGCGTATCTTTTGAGTAAATACCTAGTAGTGTAATTGCTGGATCATAGAGTAGTTCTATTTTTAACTTTCTGAGGCACCACCATACTGCTTTCCAGAGTGACTGCACCAGTTTGCATTCCCACCAACAGTGCATGAGGGGTCCCCCTTTGCCACATCCTCACCAACACCTGTTGTTTTTTGTATTTTTTATTCTCACTATTCTGACTGTGCTTTTTATTTGCATTTCCCCAATAATGAGGGATATTGAGCATCTTTTCATGTGTCTGTTGGCCAGCTAGGTCTCTTTTTTGGAGAAATGTCGGTTCTTGTTTTCTGCCCATTTGTTCTTTGATTATTTGGTTTCTGGTATTAAGTTCTATAAGTTCTTTCTAAATTTTGGATACTAACCCTTTATCAGATACAATATTTACAAATACCTTCTCCCATTCGGAATGCCTTTTGGTTGTTTTGATATTGGTTGTTTCCCTCGCTGTGCAGAAGCTTTTTATTTTGATATAGTCCCAACAATCTATTGTTGCTTTTGTTTTCCTTGCCTCAAGAGACAGGTCTAGAAAGATTTTGTTATGGCCAATGTTAGAAAAATCACTTCCTATATTTTTCTAGGATTTTTATGGCTTCAGGTCTCACATTTAGGTTCTTAATCAAATTTGAAGTTAGTTTTGTGATTGGTGTAAGAAAAGTGGTCTCATTTCATTTTTCTGCATGTTGCTGTCCAGTTTTCCCAGCACCGTTTGTTGAAGAGACTGCCTTTTTGCCATTAAATATTCTTTCCTGCCTTGTTGAAGATCAATTTACCATATAATTGTGGGCTTATTTCTGGATTTTTATTCTGTTCCATTGATCTATACATCTGTTTTTGAACAGTACCATACTGTTTTGATTACTACAGCTTTGTAATATAACTTGCAGTCTAGAGATGTGATACCTCCAGCTTTGCTTTGCTTTTTCAAGATGACTTTGGCTATTCAGGCAGAGCCTTTTGTGGTTCCATACAAATTTTTGGATTATTTGTTCTACTTCTGTGAAAACTGCAGTTGGTATTTTGATAGGGATTGCTTTAAATGTGTAGTTTAACAATGTTTGTTCTTCTTCCATGCACATGGAATATGTTTCTGTTTCTTTGCATCATCATCAATTTCCTTTATGAGTATTTTATGGTTTTTAGACAACAAGTCTTTCACCTCTTTGGTTAGGTTCATTCCTAGATATCTTATTTTTGGGTACCATTGTAAATGCGAGGTATAGAAATGCAACAGCTTTTTGTATGTTGACTTTGTATCCTGCGACCATATGGAATTCAATTATCAGTTCTAGAAGCGGTTTTTTGGTGTAGTCTTTCAGGTTTTCTATGTATAGTATCAAGTTATCTGCAAATAGTGAAATTTTTACTTTCCCTTACTGATTTGGATCCTTTTTATTCCTTTCTCTTGTTTTATTGCTATGGCTATGATTTCCAGTACTATGTTGAATAAAAGTGGTGAGAATGGATAGTTTTGTTCCTGATCTTAAGGGAAAAGCTCTCAGGTTTTCCCCATTGAGGATGATATTAGCTGTGGGTTATAAGAGCTTAATTATTCTGAGATATGTTCTCTCTAAACTTACCTTGTTAAGGGCTTTTATCATGAATAGATGTTATACTGTGTCAAATGCTTTCTCTGTATCTACTGAAATTACCAGGGTGGTTTTTTTTTCCTTTCACTTATTGGAATAATGTATCACATTGATTTGCAAATATTGAATCACCTTTGCATCTCAGGAATAAATCCCACTTGATCTTTATGAATGCTTTTTTAAAGCTGAGAGAGAGAGAGAGAGAGAGAGAGAGAGAGAGAGAGCGAGCGCATGCACAAGGGGCAGAGAGAGAGAGAGAGAGGGAGAGAGAATTCCAAGCAGGCTCCACACTATCAGCACAGAGCCCAACACTGGGCTCAAACCCATGAACTGTGAGATCATGACCTGAGTGGAGATCAAGAGTCAGATGCTTCACTGACTGAGCCACCCGGGTGCCCCTGAGAATAATTTTTTAAATGTATTGTTGAATTTGGTTTGCTAGTATTTTGTTCAGGATTTTTGCATCTATGTTAATCAGGGATATTGGCCTATAATAGTCTTTTTTGTAGTATCTTCATCTGGTTTTGGTATCAGAATAATGATGGCCTCATAGAGTGAATTTGGAGTTTCCCTTCCTTTTCTATTCTTTGAAATAGTTTGAGAAGAATAAGCATTAACTCTTCTTTAAATGTTTGGTACAATTCACTGTGAGGGCATCTGGTCCTGGGCTTTTTTTCTTTTGCTGGGATTTTCTTTTATTACTGATTCAATTTCCTGGCTAGTAACTGGTCTGTTCAAATTTTCTATTTCTTCCTGCTTCAGTTTTGGCAGTTTATATATTCCTAGGAATTTATCCATTTCTTCTACATTGTTCAATTTGTTGGCATGTAATTTTTCATAATATTCTCTTACAATCCTTTGTATTTCTGTGGTGTCTTTTGACATTTCTCCTCTTTCACTTCACTTCTGAGTTTGTTTGAATCCTATTTTTTTTCTTTTTCTTTAGAAGTCTGGCTAGAAGTTTATCAATTTTATTGATCTTTTCAAAGAACCAGCTCTTGGTTTCATTTTTTTAGTTTCTATATAATTTACTTCCACTCTAGTCTTTATTATTTCCTTCCTTCTGCTAATTTTGGATTTTCTGTTTTTCTTATTTTTCTAGCTCCTTTGGACTATAAGGTTATTTATTTGATATTTTTCTAATTTCTTGTGGTAAGTCTGTATTTTTATAAACTTCTTTTTTAGAACAGCTTTTGCTGCATTCCAAGGGTTTTCAACTGTTTTCATTTTTAAATGTTTCTGTGTACTTTTTGATTTCTCCTTTGACTTCTTGGTTGCCCCATTCATTGGTAGCATGTTATTTAACCTCCATGTATTTGTGGGTTTTCCAGATTTTTACTTGTGGTTGATTTCTACTTTCATGGAATGATGGTCAGAAAAGATGCATGGTGAGACTTAGAGGGTTTTGCATTTGTTGTGTATGTTCCCCTGGGCCAATATGTGATCTGTTCTGGATAATGTCCCATGTACACTTGTGTATTCTGCTTTAGAATGGAATATTCTGAGTATATTAGATCCATCTGGTCTAGTGTGTCATTCAAACCCACCGCTCTCTAGTTGATGTTCTGATTGGACGATCTGTCCATTTATGTAAGTAGGGTATTAAAGTCTCCTAGTGTTATTGTATTATTACCAAGTAGTCCTTTTATGTTTGTTACTGTATTATATATTTGGGTGCTCTCATGTTTGGTGCATATGTATATTTAAAATTGCTATATCCTCTTGTTGGATTGTCTCCTTTATTATATAGTGCTCTTATTTTTACAGACTTCGTTTTAAAGTCTGTTTTGTCCAATATAAGTATTGCTATTCCAGCTTTATTTTGACATCCATTTTCACAATAGATGTTTCTTTACCCCTTCACTTTCAACTGCAGGAGGTGTCTTTAGGACTGAAATGAGTCTCTTGTAGGCAGCATATAGATGGGTTTTCTTTTTTTTTTTTTTTTTTTAGCCTTTCCACCACCCTGTGTCTTTTATTTTTTTTTCCATATTTTATTGTCAAATTGTTTTCCATACAACACCCAGTGCTC
>NC_043711.1:88863110-89147096 GCF_006229205.1 Suricata suricatta | reverse complement strand
GGTGCGCGTCTTATTTCTTCCCTGTGGGGACCCGGAATTCGCGCAGTCCGTGCAGTGCAGGGGGCGGGGTGTGCCGTGGAAATGCGGTCCGTGGTCCCGTTCCCAAAACCAAGTTCGAATTGCTCGCGCCCGGCGCAGTCGCTGCTGGGGTGGCTTCCGCTGTGGCGCGCGCCTCTCCAGAGCAGCCGCTTCTCACAGCCACAGGCGCCTCTGATTCCCCGCCGAGATGGCTTAGGGCTGGGGGCTATTCCTTCTCTTGGCCGCTGCCCAGCAGTTATCTATGGAATGGGTTTCTGTCTCCACGCGCAGCCAAGCGTTCTATACCTCTTCCCCAGAGACAGTTCTATGAGCGCGTTCCGACTCTGTCTCTTCCCTTTGTCTCTCGGGCGCCCGGCACCTGTGCCACATTGGGCTGGGGATCTTACCTCCCCTACCCGTCCGGGCTGGCCCGTCCTCGGATCTCCCCCGTTCGCCCCCTCTCACTCAGATATCCTTGAGGTTCTATTCCTTCTGGAGTTCGTATTTTCTCCTTCCACTCTCTCAGATGAACGTAATATCCTTCTCAGTTCGAAAAACGGTGCGGAGGGAGTTTACAGAGCTCCCTTCCTCTCCGCCATCTTGGCCCCCCACCCTGTGTCTTTTAATTGGAGTGTATAGTCCATTTACCTTCAAAGTAATTATTGATATATGTGTTTATTGCCATTTTGTATTTGCTTTGTTGTTGGTTTCATATATCTTCTCTATTCCTTTCTTCCCTTGCTCCCTTCTCTCACTGTAAGTTGGCTTTCTTTCATAATGCATTTTACTTCCTTTATTTTTTTAAGATTACTGATTTTTATTCTTGATTTGTGGTTATCATTAAGTATGTATATAACATCTTCTACCTATAGTATTCTCTATTAAGTGATGGTGGTTTAAGTTCAAGCTCATTCTTTACTCCTCTCCTCCCCACATTTTAGATATATAGTGTCATACTTTACATCCTCTGATTTTGTGAGTCCTTTGACTTACTTTTACGATATGCTTATTTTCACTGCTTTTGTGCTTCCTACTTACCCTTACTTATGATCGCTCCTTTCCACATGAGTCCCCTCTGACATTTCTTGTAGGGTTGGTTTAGTGGTCATGAACTCCTTTAGCTTTGGTTTGTCTGAGAAACTCTTTATCTCTCCTTCTATTCTGAATGATAGCCTTGTGGATTAGAGTATTCTAGGATGCAAGTAAGTTTTTTCCCATTCCACACTTTGACTATATTATGCTTGCAAAGTTTCTGTTGAAAAATCTCCTGCTGGCCTTATGGGTTTTCCCTTGTAAGTTACTGACTTCTTTTGTCTTTCTGCTTTAAAATTATTCTTATCAATAGTTTTTTCCATTTTAATTACTGTGTATCTTGGTACAGCCTTACTTGGGTTGATTTTGTTGGGGGATCACTGTGCCTCCTGGCTCTAGATATCTGTTTTCTCCTCAGGTTGGAAAAATTTTAGCTATTGTTTCTTCAAATAAATTTTCTTCCCCCTTATCTCTCTCGTCTGAGATCCCTGTTACTATGCTTGATGGAGTAATTGAGTTCCTTAAGTCTATTTTCGTTTTGTATAATTTTTTTTCTCTCACTCGCTTAGCTCGTTACTTTCCATGACTCTGTTCTCCAGGTCACTAATTCAAGTGTTTTACTTATATCCTCCACTCTCTTCTGAAGTTCAGTGCTTCAAATTCTCTATTTAGGCATATTACTTATCTCCATTTCACTTAGGTTTCTTGCTGTGATTTTGTCCTGCTCTTTAATTTAGGACATATTCCTCTGTCTCCTCATTTATTCTAATTCTCTGTGTCTGTTTCTATGTGTCAGGAATGTCACTATGTCTCCTATTCTTGAGAAGTAGTAGGTGGGGTGAGAAATTTTTAAAAGGTGGCACTGGTCCTTTGCCAAAGGGGATGTGCCTCCACTGCTGAGATCAGGGTGGCTGGGGCCACCCCACAAAGCATGCAGGATGAGTTTTAACAAGGTGCAAGTGTCCTCTCTGGGAGGTTACTGGCTGCTGCCATCACTGCCAGGACTGAGGCCCTGCAAAGCATACAGAAGATATATTGGCAAGCTTTGCAGGGTCTTCCCAGGGAGCAGCCCCACAGCATCAGGACTCAGGCAAACATGACTGGAAAGGACAGATCCGCCAAAGCACAGGAGATCAGGGCTTGGTGTAAGCAAGGTAGGTAATGTGGGTGCTGTGCTGGTTCCCACAGGTGGCCATGTGTTTATGCTAGGGGGCAGGCGTGGTAAATGGTACCTCCCAGCTCCTTTGTTTCTGGAGGAGTCTCACTGTAAATCCCCCTAACCCCCACCTCTGGGATACCCTCTGAGATGAGTAAAAAACTCTCTCACCCATATGCCCCTGGCATTTTTCAAACTGCTACTTCTAGGCTGGATCGCTGTTATGCTGTCTCTTTAAGCGTGGGGACTTTGCTTCCTAATGCCCTCCTGGCACTCCCAGAGCCACGCTTGATTTTTTTTAAGCCTGCTGATTTTTTAAATTCCAGGCTTTAAGTCCCACTGGTTGTAAGAACTCATAAAATTCAGCCCCTATGGTTTCAAAGCCAAATTCTATGGGGATTCTCCTTCCCAATGCCAAGCTCCATTGTGATAGTTTATTTATTTTTCTCCCCTCTCCTCACCCACAATTCCTTCCATCCCAAGATGGACCATGACTCTGTTTAGCTCCCTACCATATCTCCACCCTTCCTACCCTCTTTGATGTGGCCTCTTTTCTATATTTAGTTGTGGAGTCTACTCTTCCAGTCTTCAGGAAGATAGAGTCTTCTCCATCCCCGCCTTGCTTTGTGCCTGCCACCTCACCCTGTATCTTCCCTAGCTGGCCAATTATATGTTTTTGGTTCTTTATAGAATCTATTTTAAATGAATTTTATAATCACTGATCTGAATCTTAAAACTAATTCAGGTGACTTTCATATTATTTTTTAGGAATACTAATTTAACTACACCTTCAGGATTGATTTCCTCTACCATGAACTTTGATAAGCTTGATATGTAGAATCTTTCACTTCTGAAGCTGTGTGATATTACTGGCTTTTCCATTTCATCAAAGTATTGTTTAATTAACAAAAGGCATACCTAAATGTGCTTCTAAATTGTTTGTTCCAAAAATAGGCCCATATGCTAGTTTTCATTCAACTCATCAAAGCATGTTTATTCTAGCAGCTAACAAGCTTTCTGATCCCATCCGCAAGAAAATGATGTTCGACAGTGAGGATACCTCCACATTTGTTATATTTCACGTGTGAACTTCCACTCCCAAAGGACATCTTTTCATATCCCAAACAGCTATGGAGATCACTAGGTGGAATAATGTGTGGCAGCTGCTCCAGGGCTGTCCACACATGCCTGGTTTAACTTGTTCTGACAATAAATAACAAAAGTCCGTCTGCTTTTCTGGAAGAAGCATGGGCATTTCTAAATCCTATGCTGCAACTGGACTGGCTTCCCCTCCCAGGTGTGATCAGCAACACACGGGCTATGTGTATTTGCAGTGGTGAAGCCCTCCCTCTGAACCATCCCTCCGCAGACTGCTGCATAAGAAAAGGAGGAAGGTGGGGCCAGGACATGAGGTGGGAAAGGGCCATTGATCAAGACTCCAGGCTAGAGGATTGAACCTATTCCTGGAGAAAGACTCTGCAAAAGGTTTTCAACTAAATTTTTTAAATGCCAAAACTGCATTCAGTGTTCAGGCAGCCCCAGGTCAGCTGTCTTCCCGTGTTCTCAGAGCCAAATGGCTCCTTGAACCCTTCATGTTCCAGGACCTCCTAGAATCTCTGGAAGAAACCACATGTCTTCTTGGAGCTTGGAAAGATACAAGAAGAGTAGGAGGACTCTGTCCCACATTTTCAACTAATTACCCCCCACATCCCAAGTCAACAAGCCAGAGAGTGATATGAAGACTGTCAGAACAAGCTCCACAACTAAATATAGATAAGCAGCAGCATCTGAAAGGTTAGGAAGGTCAGAAAGGAGCTGTGTATGCAGAGGAGAGAAATAAGCCCTTGAACCAGGGAGCTAGCTCACATGAGGAAGACTAATGTTGGTCTTTAAAAGCCAGAGACGTGAAATTCTGTGAGTTTATAAAGGCAATGGTACTTGGAGCCTAGAGCTTTAAAAGTCAACTGACTCAGCACTGGGCAAGCCAGGACAGTGAATGAAAGCTGGGTCACTGCCCTTAAAGAAATAGCAGCCTACCCAGAAAGGCAACATAAAAGCAGCAGTTTATACAACATCAGGGAAAACAGAGGACCTGTTCACACTGATTTCAGAGCGTGTTATGGGACTGCTCTGAAGGTTAGGGATCTGGCAGTCACCATGTTCCTCCCCTGCCTCCCAGAATAAATACAGAGCCACCTGCAAGAGGCAGGGATGCACAGACACTTCTGCCTGACCCTTTGGCAATGCACCACACCCATGAGTTCTCCTGGGGACTCCCCCACTCCAAGCCTGCTAGCCTCTGCCCTTAGCTCAGGGCAAATTTTGTTAAAGCTACACATATGCCAATGGGTGCACAGCTGCCTCAGTGCACCAGGCACATCTGCCATGCCCCTAGTTATCATTGTGCACTGTAACCAACTTCCATTTCATACCACACCTGGCCACATACCCACAGCCACATCATGCACCAGACCCAGCTGCTCCCAGCCTGGCAGCCCTGACACACAGCTCCTACCAGCCCCAGCATGCAGCCACAAGCTACCAGTGTTTTGGAAGATCTGGCATAGAACTGGTGGCCCAGCAAAAACTTTGCTAACACCACTGTGCCTCTCCCAATTTCCCCAGCAGCAAGCCCCCTTGGAGCTGGCCTTCCTGGGCCCCACAAACACCTCAGAGAGCAAACACAGCCCACAAAAGGCAGAGAGTCAGTGCAGACAACATCACTGAAAGGAAAAGTGACTCTGACACAACAGTAAGGTGTAAGTAGTGCCAAGTTGCTAGTGAACAAGGGACACTGGACTGCAAGGTACTCCAGCACCTCCTCTTCATAAATTCACTACTTTGAAGAACAGAAGACACAGCTAACTCTAACACAGAAACAAACAGAAAGAGGTAGAGGAAATAAAGAGAAATTTATCCCCAGTGAAAGAACAGGACAAGGCCACAGCTAGAGATCTAACTGAAGCAGATATGTGTAACATGCCTGATAGAAAATGTAAAGCAATGATCAAAAGGATACTCACTGGACTTGAGAAAAGAGCGGGGTACATCAGTGAGATGCTTAACAAAGAGATAAGGAATAACATGGCAGAGATAAGGGGCTAAATAAATGAGAAACATGCTGGATGGAATGAACAAGATGGAGGAAGCAGAGCAACGAATTAAAGACTTAGTCATCAAACTGAACAAAAGAAAGAATTAAAACAGGAATAGACTTAGAGAAATGACTTCATCAACTATAATAATAATTATGGGAGTCCCAGAAGAGGGAGAGAGAGAGAAAAGGAAGACAGAGTTTATTTGAAGAAATAACAATTGAAAACTTCCCTAATCTGGGGAAGGAAACAGATATCCAGATCCAGAAGGCACAGAGCACTCCCATCAAAAATCAACAAAAGCAGAGCCACACCAAGACAAACTGTAATGAAACTTGCAAAATATAGTGATAAAGAAAAAAAAATTTAAAGAAGACAAAAGTCAGTAACTTACAAGGGAAAACCCATAATGCTAGCAGATTTTTCACAGAAACTTTACAAGCCAGAAGGGAGTAACATAATATATTCAAAGTGCTAAATGGGAAAAATCTTCAGCCAAGAATATTCTATCCAGTAAGGCTATTATTCAGAATCTATCTCAGAAGGAGAGAGAGAGTTTCCCAGACAAACAAAAAGTAAGGGCGTTTGAGACCACTGAACCAGCCCTGCAAACATTATTACAGGGGACTGGTTGAGTGGAAAGGAGAGATCAAAAATTACAGTAAAAATATAAGAAACACAGAACCAGTGAAATGAATATTTCTGTAAAACAACAGTCAAGTAACTCAGAAAAAGAATATAAAATATAATGACATATACCTAAAATGTGGGGAGGAAGAAAAAGAATGGATTCAAACTTAAATGACCACCAACTTAATATAGACTATTATATGCAGAAGTTTTATGCAAACCTAATGTAACCATATACCAAAAACCACTAGTAACCTACAAAGAGTAAAGAGAAAGAAATCCAAACTACCACTAAAGAAAATCAGCAAAACATGAAGAGCAGAGAACATCTTCAGAAACCAAGCGTAAAATAAGTAATAAAATAGAAATAAATACATATCAGTAACTACTTTGAATATAAATGTACTAAATGTGCCAATTATAAGACAGCGCCAATATAGTGGATTGAAAAAGTGACTATAAGAGATTCATTTTTAGACCTAAAGACACCTGCAGATTGAAAGTGAAAGGATGGAGAAACATCTACCATGCAAGTGGATGTCAAAAGGACGACAGAGTAGCAATACTTATTTTGGACAATACGGACATTAACACAAAGACTGTAACAAGAGACAAAGAAGGACACTATATAATAGTAAAGGGGACAAGTTAACAAGAAGCTATAGCAGTTGTAAATAGATATGCTCAATGTGGGAGCACCCAAGTACATAAAGCAGTTAATAACATAGAAGAAATAATTGATAATATTATATATTTATAATATTTAACACCCCCACTTATATCAGTGAACAAGATCCAAACATCAACAGGAAACAATGGCTTTGAATGACATACTGGAACAGATGGATTTAACAGATATATTCCGAACATTCCATTCTAGAACAGCAGAATACACATTCTTTTCAAATACACATAGAACATTTCCAGACTATATCACATATTAGCCCACAAAACCATACTCAACAAGCTCAAAAAGGTTAAAGTTCTACCATCTGTATCTTTTCTGACCACAGTGCTATGAAACATGTCAACCACGAGTTAAAATCTGGAAAGACCACAAATACATGGAGGTTAAATAATATGCTACTAAAACAATGAATGAGTCAACCAGCAAATCAAAGAATTAAAAGAAATTACACTGAAACAAAAATGATAACATAATGGTCCAAAACCTTTGGGATGCTTCAAAAGCAGTTCTAAGAGGGAAGTTTATACCAATACAGGCTTATCTCAAGAAGCAAGAAAATCTCAAATAAGTCAAACACATTCAAAGCAACTAAAAAAAAGCAAAAAAAAAACAACCTAAAAACACGAGAAGGAAATAATAAATATTAGCACAGAAATAAATAATACAGAAACTAAAAAAAAGCAAACAAAAAAACCCACAATAGAACAGATCAATGAAACCAGGAGCTGTTTCTTTGAAAAAATCAGTAAAATCAATAAACCTTTAGCCAGACTTATCAAGGAAAATAAAGGACCCAAATAAATAAAATCACAAATGAGAGGAGAAATAACAAACATCACCATAGACATACACTCATAAGAGAAAACTATGAAAAACTATATGCCAACAAATTGGACAACCCAGAAGAAATAGGTAAGTTCCTAGAAACCCAAAACTGAAGGAGGAAGAAATAGAAAATTTGAACAGACCAATTACCAGCAAAGAAATTTAATCAGTAATCAAAACACTCCCAACAAACAAAAGTCCAGGACCAGATGGCTTTATAGGCAAATTCTACTGAACAATTAAAGGAGAATATTTATTCTTCTTAAATTTTTCCAAAAAACAGAAAAGAAAGGAAAACTTCCAAATTCATTCTTTCAGGCCAGCATTACCCTGATACCAAAACCAGATAAAGACTCCACTAAAAAAGAGAAGTACAGGTCAATATCCCTGATTAACGTAGATGCAAAAATCCTCAACAAAATACTACTAGCAAACTGCATCTGACAATACATCAAAAAGTCATTTACCACAATCAAGTGAGATTTAATCCTGAGCTACAAACATGGTATAATATTCACAAATCAATCTGATACATCACATTAGTAAAATAAAGGATGAGAACCATATGACCATTTCAACAGACACAGAAAAAGCACTTGACAAGTACAACATCCATTTATGATTAAAATTTTCAACAAAGTAGGTTTAGAGGGAATATACCTTAACATAATAAAGGCTTTATATGAAAAACCCATAGCTAACATCATCCTCAGTGGGGAAAACTTGAGAGCTTTTCCCCTCAGGTCAGGAACAACACAAGGAGGTCCACTCACACCACTTCTGTTCAGTGTAGTATTGGAAGTCCTGGCCACAGCAATCAGACAACAAAAAGAAATAAAAGGCACTTGAATCAGTAAAGAAGAAGGAAAACTTTCACTCTTTGCAGATGACATTATATGTAGAAAACCCAAAAGACCCCACCAAAAACTGCTAGAACTGATTTAAAAATTCAGTAAAGCCACAAGATACAAAATCAATGTACAGAAATCCCTTGCATGATACAGATCAATAATGAAGCAGCAGAAAAAAAAAATCCCATTTACAACTGCACCGCAAACAATAAGATACCTGGGAATGAACCTAACCAAAGAGCTGATAGATCTGTACTCTGAAAACTATAACACAGTCATGAAAGAAACTGACACAAAGAAATTGAAAAACATTCCATGCTCCTGGATTGGAAGAACAAATATCATTAAAACATCTATACTATCCAAAGCAATGTGCATATCTAATGCAATCCCTATCAAAATACCAAGAGCAGTTTTCACAGAACTAGAGGAAACAATCCTCAAATTTACATACAGCCACAAAAGACTCCACCTAAATAGCCAAAGCAGTCTTGAAAAGGCAAAGCAAAGCTGGAGGCATCACAAATCCAGACTTCAAGTTATATACAAGGCTGTAATAATCAAAACAGTATGAAATGATATAAAGATAGATACTTAGATCAATGAAACAGAATAGAATATCCAGAAACAAACCCACAACTATATGGTCCATTGATCTTCGACAAAGCAGGAAAGAATATCCAATGGATATAAGTCTCTTCAGCAAATGGTGTTGGGAAAACTGGACAGCAACATGCAGAAGAATGAAACTGGACCACTTCCTTACACCATATACAAAAATAAATTCAAAATGGATTAAATATCTAAATGTGAGATAGGAAACCACAAAAATCTTAAGGGAAAACACAGGCCATAACTTATTTGACATCAACCATTGTAACTTCTTTCTAGGTATATCTCCTGAGGCAAAGGAAACAAAAGCAAAAATAAATGACTGGGATTGGAGAAGATAAATGCAAATCACATATCTGATAGAGAATTAGTATCCAAAACATGGAAGGAATTTAGAAACCTCAGCCCCCAAAAAACAATAATCCAATTTTAAAAATGGGCAGAAAACATGAAGAGACGTATCTCCAAAGAAGATTTCAGATGGCCAACAGATACATGAAAAGATGCTCATTATCACTGGTCATCAGAGAAAGACCAACTCAAAATACAACAGGGGTTGGCAAGAATGTGGAGAAAGGAGAACCCTCTTGCACGATTGTGCAGCCACTGTGGAAAACAGTATGGAATTTCCTCAAAAACTTAAAAATAGAACTACTTTATGATCCAGAAATTGCACTACTGGGTATTTACCCAAAGAATATAAAAACACCAGTTCAAAAGGATACATGCACCCCAATGTTTATAGCCACATTATCTTCAATAGCCAGTAACGTTTTCATCAATGGAAGAATGAATAAACATGTGTTTATTAATTAATTATATATATATACACACACATAATATATATTATATATATAATGGAATATTATTCAGCCATAAATAACAATTAAACCTTGTCATTTGCAACATGGGTGGAGCTAGAGAGTACTATGCTAAGTGAAATAAATCAGAGAAAGACAATTACCATATGATTTCACTCACATGTGGAAGAATTTAAGAAGAAATAGAAGCAAAGGGAAAAACTAAGACAAACCAAGAAGGAAACTCTTAAATAACTACATAGAACACACTGATGGCTACCAGAGGGGAGGAGGGTGGAGGGAAGAGTGAAATAGACGATGGGAATTAAGGAGCATACTCATCATAAGGAGCACCGGGTGATGTATATGAGAGCAGAATCACTATATTGTACACCTGAAACTCATAGAATACTGTATGTTAACTAATGGTAATTTAAAAAAATTTTAAGTAAAATACTAATTGACAGATTAAAAAAAAAGGAAACCATAAGCCTCCCTCCCCAAGATTTCTGTAAATCACAGGTACTTACATGCTCATGGTCAGGTTCCTCAGTTCACATATGTGGCCTCTGCTCCATTTCCATGTCTCCCAGGGAGCAGAGTTCAGTTCTTCACTGGTTCCCACAAGAAATCCATGTGCATTGAGCACTGTACCTGTTATCAATTTACTGAATATTTAGGAGTCTGGGGGGTTTCATGACACAGTGATTCACCTTCCACCTTTTCACTGGCTCTCCTGTGCTCCCAACCTTTGTCATCTCTTGGGTGCTCTTAATAATCACCCACAGCTCTCTCTCTTTTGACATGCAGAGCAGTATCCCCATGCCCAGGATACTGCTTGCCCCACTGCTACCCCAAGCTGGCTGATCAGGAATTTTCACAAGGACAGTCATATGGATATTATCCGAAGGAGAAATTTTCATAAAGGATACTACATAGAGGCAGGGAAGAAAACCTTCAGTTTATCCCTCTTGTTTTGAGTAACTGCCCCCCCCACACACACACACTGCCTACTAACTATAGCTCACATTTATTGAGTATTCACTAAAGATCCCAGCCACTCATGACCCAGAGAAGCTAAACCATTTGGCCAAGTTACTCAGCTGGAAGGTATCAAGGCCGGGATTTGAACCCAGAGCTCTTCAAGTGGATGCCCCACTACCTTTCGCCACACAGCATACATAAGCCAAATAGCAGTACTGACTGAGGCACCATCCCAGCACTTGGACACCAGGACAGCCTTAAGCAAAACCAAAGAGGACATTCTTCTTGGGGGAATCCTTTCCAAACCCTAAAAGGTCACTGGGAGCCAAACAATGGCTTCCCCTCTTCTTTCTCCCGCTTCCCATGGCTAGATTATGTGTTACGTCCTGGGCTGTGGGGAGACCTGATGGTGTTTGGCAGTTCAAACACTGCATCTGCCCACACATCACCCAGCTGGATGTCGTGCTGCTGTGATTTCGCGAATTAGGGAGCTCAAGTGACAGAATGGCTCCGATTTAGGATTAGAAGGACCCTGAAACCTTCCCCAGACCTTTGGGCATTATGGGAAAGTGACCTGGAAAATCAAATGCAGAGAAGTGTCCCAAAATATAGGAGTCTTGTTTGAGGCACAGTAGAACCTATTAGCTTGAGAAATTGGTCTGGAAATCTTATTAAAAGAGACAAATCATTCCGCCTTCTCTCCAGACTGAAAATACTGGGGGTAATAGACTTTCTCTGAAGCCTGGGACCCATGTACCTCATGTCAGGGTCACAGCCAACCTCTGGCAGGACTCAATTCAAGGCAGGTGATAAAGGCTATTATTTTTTTTAATGGGCAGTTCTGATTAATTCTGATTTCTTTGGCCAGTCACCGACTTATCTCTCCCAGTCCCTCATTACGGTGAAGGTTGCAAGCCAGAGGAGCCAATGGCAAAGAGAAATGAAGTTCAAATTGTGGATTTGTCATTATTGCACAGCTCAGCAGATAACTGTCCAGCCCCTGCCACCACCACTGCCACCACACACACACACTCACACACACACACACACCTCCTTTCTCAATATGCTCAATTAACCCATAATGGAGACAGGAAAGCAAGGCACCATTGCATTATGAAACCTAGCCTTCCTCATCTCACCTACTTACGAGGAATGATAAACAGTTCTTCAAATGTATAGGTTAGCTCTTATTATAGTGATTGTGTTTGCTGGGTACTGATAGTTCCAGAATAATGCAAATCACTGGAATTTAGTGATGCTTATTCCATGCCTGCCACTGTGCTAAGGGCTTTCTTCACATTTATCATCTCTCCTTTATCCTTAGAACAACGCTGGAGATCAAGGGTTGGCAAACTTACTCTATAAAGGATCAGAAAGGAAATATTTGAGATTTTGAAGTCTTATTTTAGGTTATGCATGGTAGCCTCAACTACCCAAATCTGCCATTGTGGCTTGAGAGCAACCACAGACAGTATGTAAACGAATAAGTATGGATGTGTTACAAATTCAGCCAACTGGCCAGGTTTAGCTTGTAGGCCATCATGTGAACATGCTCTTCCCAATCTGGAAGTTGAGTTCTTTTCTCTCTCCTACATCCTCCTACCTCCCTGCTCTTCCATTCTTGTTCTAGTTCTGGAGAAAGAATAGAATTAAAGATGGTTTTGCACATGACTTCCCAGGGAGAATTGGCTGTTCTCTGTCAACAAAAGGGAGCAGGATTGTTTTCATGAAAATCCTGCATCCATGGTGGCTGTGGGAGGCCATGGGAGTCCCACTGGTTACCTGTCAGTCCAGCTCCTTGTCTACAAGCTCAGTGTAGGCTGCGGCAGACCCCACTGATGAAAGACTTAATCCCAAGATGCTCTCAGAAACCTTGGTGGGTGCTTATGAGTCTCAGGTACATTTTCTAGGACCTTGCCAATGGTCTAACACATGGCCTCTTTGTCCACACTGGGTGGTCCCCCGCAAGCCTGCAGCTACAATCTTAGCTCCCCTCTGAGCCCCAACTATGGGCCTGTAGACCTGGACAGGGTCCATCTCCATGCCCTTAGAAACTGGGGATCTGAGGAAGCTTTGTGCCTCTCTGAGCCACAACACCTGCCACCTACCTGAGTATTCTTTCCTCAACTAAAGTCATCTAACAGCTCCACAGATCCAGGGAACAAACTATCTGTCTCTCCTCCTCGATGGCACTATAAGCATAGGGAACAATTTAAAATCTCAGACTAGGGTTTCTGAATCTCCGCTCTCTTGATATCTGGGGCAAGATTGCACTCAGGAGAGTGAGCACGCACACTGTACGATGGCTAGCAGCATCCTGGCCTCTACGCGCTTGATGCCCACGGCATTCCCCAGGTGGGACCATCAAAAATGTCTCCAGACACTGCCAATGTCCCCTGGTTGACAAAACCACCTCTGGCTGAAAACCACTGTCTGGCAAAACGGCAACCATTGCCTTTTGCTCTCAGCTGTAGGTTCTCACTCTCAATTCCAGAAAAATAGGAAAGATCACAGGCAGGATCACCATTTCCCACCTAATACTCTAGTACTTCTGGCCAGTGTGTGTCCTGCAGGCAATAAGAAAGGCTTGGTGATAAATGAGATCAACACTCCCCACCCTGCCCTTGACCTCTCTCTCTGGCCTCCTCCTTGCCCCAGCTCTGTATGCAGTACTGGCCTGAGAAGACCTCCGGGTGCTATGGGCCCATCCAGGTGGAGTTTGTGTCCGCAGACATCGATGAGGACATCATCCACAGAATATTCCGCATCTGTAACATGGCTCGGGTAAGTGTTTGGCCACTATCGCTTCCTGTGCTGCTCCCCCACCCCAAAACAGAGGGGGGGGCTGGTGGGAGAGGATGACACACACCTGCCAGGAGTCTGTGCTGTGCTCTCCCAATAATCCCATCTTTGGGGAAGCGATGCCTCTGCCGATTCCGGCTCCAGACCCAACAATGGCTCCAGCACTCAGAGATGCCTGGGGAGACACCAGCCTGCCATCTGCCTGTTTTCCCGACACACTTGCTGCTCTGTAGTCAAAACTTCTCAGGAATTAGTGCTTCCCTGCTGTATCACACTGTGTTGGCATGAGTTGATGCAGCCTTTGATTGGATCCAGTAAGCTTTGGGCTAGACCCTGAGAACACCAAGATGAAAAATAATGAGTTGCTTCCCTGGGCAAACTCACTGGCTAGGTAGAGGAGTATTGGGTGGGAAGAGCAGATCAGTAGTCTATGAAATGGCTAATGAAGACTTTGGTCTTTACCAGGGGTCCCGGGTGGACAGAACTCCATCTCTGCCCATAGTTCACTGTCCAGTGGGAATGTGAGATATGTTCTTGCACATGAACCTCAGGGAGAGAGACGAATTCTGCCCAGTAGAGTGAGTTGGGGAAGGCTTTTCCTACAAAAAGGGACATTTGAGTTGGGTTTTGGAAACTGAGTAGTCTTGCAGGTAGAGGGGGTGCAGGGAAGTCACTGGAATCTGCAGAGGCATCTCATCTCATAAGGATAAGAGTGGGGAGAGTCACAGACTGTGATGACATGGCACACCGCCCAGTCAGTCTGTCTTCCACCACAGCGCTGCATCCCTGGACACACAGCCCTAACAGCTTCTCTGCTCTCAGCCTCAGGACGGGTACCGCATAGTCCAGCACCTCCAGTACATCGGCTGGCCCGCCTACCGTGACACGCCCCCCTCCAAGCGCTCTCTGCTCAAAGTGGTCCGCCGGCTGGAGAAGTGGCAGGAGCAGTATGACGGGAGGGAGGGACGCACCGTGGTCCACTGCCTGTGAGTACCGGGGCGGGGCCTCTGGGGCAGAAGGGCGGCAGTGACGGGGCGTCTGTCCTTGAGGGTGCCACTGCCCACAAACACCAGCCATAGGCATGCCTGACCATACCACCTCTTAACACCTCTCAAAAGCCAAGGGGCACGTGTTCAAGGAAATATAATCTTTCATGGACTGGGGTTGCCAGTTTGTTGTCCTGAACTAAGGTTATATGACATGTCACTGATGCAGAACCTGGTGACCTGTCACAGACGTAGGGAGGGGGCAGGCCACTCCACACCACTCTTAGTAGGGAGATGAGCCCCAGCCCCCAACAGGAGGCACAATGTGTGCTGTTAGTCACAAGAAAGCTAGGACAGAGTGGGTTCCATTAAGTAGATCCTCCAATTATTTCCTAAAGGAGGAAGAGAAGAAAAGGGCATGTGTTGACTGAGTTTGATGCCAGATATTTTAAGTGAATCTTAAAATTAAAATGCTATCTATGAGGCAGATGTTATCATGCTCTAGTGAAAACACTGAGGCACACAAAGGGGGAGGGATTGGGCATATGCTACTAACCCACACCACCTCTGAGTGAACCACAGACTCGTCCACTGTGTCCTCCTGCAGGGACATCTCCTGCTATGGGGGTACTGGGGACACGGGGGGCCTGAGGGGCTGACTGACGGGTGTGAAGGGCCCTGGGAACACTTTCCCATAGCACAGTGGGCTCACAACCATGTTGATATGTCCATTACTGAGGTAACTGGAACCTCTGCCACCTTTCTCAGAATGGGCAAAGCTGGGGCACAGAGTTTCCCAAATAGACCTTGGTATCATAATGCCAAGTGGAGGTTGGGACCCTTAGGGAACTATGGCTGAAAGCCTGTCATCAAGAAAGTCAGTTAATTGAGTGAGCCTCAGTTTCCACATCCATCCAGTGGGTATGCTGAAATAGGTCATCTTAAGACCCTATAGTGCCTTGTCATGAAATATTTAGAGAACAAACACAATTTATCTTACAACATACAGATTCATGACATCATGGTAGCAATTATGCAAATGTTATAAAGGCAGTTACTTCAGAGCCTGTGTTGGAGTCTACCCTAAGAGTATAGCCTGACCTCAGAGAAGGGTTCTGCCAAGATCTTGGACTCAGAGCACCTCTGTAGCCTTAACAGCCATGTGTGGAATATCTGACTGGCAACCATCCCCTTAGAAAGTGGAGGGTTGTGGGAAAGTGACTGAAAGGACTCTACTCTCTTAAAATGTATCAGAGCAGATGGGCGCAAGCTCTTCCCTTTTTAGAGTAAAAATGTCTGGAGCCATTAATAACACGTTACTGACCTTGGAATCGAGTTCAGTCTTTTCAAAACCAGCTTATTGTTCATTGTTCCCCTCTTTCAAATAGGTGGTACATGCACGTGTCAGACACACACACACACACACACACACACACACACACACACACACACACACAGCTTACAGCCACCACCTATAAAATATCCTTTTTTCTGAAGAATGCAAATCACAAACCAGGGTTCAGGAAGACACTGTGAGGTGTCAGTGTCACGTTGACAGGTGACATGAGCCAAACCGAGCTAGTTCTACCCATATCCCAGAAACTGGCAGCTGGTTCCCTCCCAACTCTCCCCTACCCCCTCCACATCCCTCCCACACACTCAGGTGGCCTTGCCTTCGGCAAAGAGCCAGACCTATCCCATCAGGGTCTCACTCTACCAGACCCTGGGACTCCTGTGCCCATTTACCTCTTTCTCTTGGACTCTGCTGTTCTTGCTTCAGAAAGTACTGAACTTCCTTCCAGGGGATGGGTGGGGGGTGGGTCCCTTCCTACTCTTTCCCATGTTATTGTTTTTTATTCTGCTTTTTTGCAGAAGCACCTTTTTATCCATGCCTCCCCTAGCCAAGGTGACAAGCAGTTTGCACTGAAGGAAAGCACAGGCATGTCCTCCTATCAACAGGGACCTTGGCATCCTTGGAGGCCGGAGATACCACAAGAGATACTGAAATTCACTGGCCAGTGAATGGAGGGCAACAGTCTGTACTTGAAACATGTGCTCATTGGGTGTCCTGTAGTTAAAACATCTGGGAAATCGAGCAGCTTAGTTTCTATCCAGATGTTCTTTAGACACAGGCCATTACATGAAATCATTAGTTGCTCTTGGCAACATGCCCAGGATTTCCAAATCAGGGAGTTTCCTTAAAGGGACTTTCTGTAAATAGTTGGAGGGGCGTTTTCATGAATGTGAATTATGGAGCACCAGAAAGGAGGGACATAGGGATGACCCTGCCAGGAGTCCTCCAGCTCCACTCTCCAGATCAACAGGGTCTTGCTTAAAACCAAGGTGTCCTAAGACCTGTCATCTCAAGATAGAGCATCTCAGACCCACCCAGCCCGACCCCTAAACTTAGGCTTGCTGACCTGAAGCTAACAGCGATGTCTCTGGTATTTCTGTCCTTAGTGGATGGGAAGAACTAGGATTAAAACCACCTGAAACCTTCCACTGGCTTCACTGGATGTGTAGGTGGACCCAGAGCCTCCTTTTGGACAAGGATATAAGCACCACATGTAAACACACACACTCAGTCACACTGCTTGGGTCGGTGTATCATGTGTGACTTTCACATGCTCATAGACCAAAGAAATATCCAGCTAATTGAATTGTCAAAGAACATCTAGTCCAGCCTTTCCATTATATGAACAAGGAATGACTTGTTCAAGGTCAGAGCAGGCTCATGGCAGTAGTGGGATTCAAACCACTAAAGGCTTGCACCATAGCCTGACTTTGCATTTGCTGGGGCAGCCACTCTCACTACTGCTGATGTGGCTTTAGGATCAGCAGGAGCCTGGGGGGGGTACCCAGGAATACAGCTCACCTCTTCACTCTGTGTGTAGAAACGGGGGCGGCCGCAGCGGAACCTTCTGTGCCATCTGCAGTGTGTG
Organism: Suricata suricatta; assembly: GCF_006229205.1. Classification (NCBI taxonomy): domain Eukaryota; kingdom Metazoa; phylum Chordata; class Mammalia; order Carnivora; family Herpestidae; genus Suricata; species Suricata suricatta. The sequence goes on along the minus strand of NC_043711.1, from coordinate 89,129,675 downwards.
TGAGATGATCCAGCAGCAAAACATCATTGACGTGTTCCACATTGTGAAAACACTACGTAACAACAAGTCCAACATGGTGGAGACCCTGGTGAGTGTCCCAAGAACCTTCTTCCACAGCTGGGGGCCGACCCTAGTTCCCCTGACCTGGAGAAAATAGCATCAGATAGTAAAAACACCCAATATCAGGGCCCTTTTTGAGCCCTCACAGTCTATACCCTTTGCACATGGTTATCTGCTCTGCTCGCGTCCCTTCCAAACGCACCAATGTCCTTCTCCTGTGGGGCAGTCCAAACACTAATCCTGACACACTAATCCTCCTATCGCTAATTCAGGCTTAGGGAAAGGGATTCTGGATTAGTGGAGTGTGAATTCTATTTTCAATTCAGTCCAGTGCTATTCTAATTAACCTATGTGAATTGCACAGTGTAAGCACAGGGTTCAGCCACTGGAGAAAGTGATGGAAAGCACGTGGGCAGGTATAGCCCCGATCACAAGGCCTGATGCAGTAATGGGAAAAGACCACACGCAAGGAAGTTTGATATAAGAGTCTTCACCTAATCAAAGCATGGTCCTACTTAGATTCTCACCCACAGACCAGCAGTCTCAGCATCACTTAGGTGCTTGTTAGAAATGCAGAATCTACAGATATACTTAGAATTTACATTGTAGAAAGATTCCTGGGTGCTTCATGTGCACCTTACAGTCTAAGAAGCACTAGTGTCCAAAATAGTGAAAAGGAAGAGAACGATCCCCTTGGGCATCAGGGAAAGCATGAGTGTCAACAGGCGCTGGGCGGAACTTGGGAGGATATGTCCAGATACGGATAATTACGTGGGTAATTTTGAGTCAGCTGTTAGTATGGATGTAGATAAAGTTTCTTCCAAAGTCTGTGTCTCTAACCTAAATGCACTTCTCCTTTCCTTTTCATCTCTCTTGCCTCCTCTGCTTCCTCTCTGCCCCTCCCCCTCTCAGGAACAGTATAAATTTGTATACGAAGTGGCACTGGAATATTTAAGCTCCTTTTAGCCCACTGGGACGGGGAACCTGCCAGAGCCCAGAGGCTGCTGCAGCCAAACCCCCTTTCCTGTGAATGGCAGTGACTGGGCTCAGGGGCTACGAGGCGGCCCAACTCCAAGGAGAAGACTGGTGGTCCCGTGTTCCGTGGTGGGCCCTGCACCTTCTGAGGGGTCTCCTGCAGCTGTGTGGGTGCTGCTCCCAAAGGCCCAGGCTTCCCTTCCACATCCAACCAGCCACAGCCACAGCCATGTGCACGTGCACCCATGGCAAGGCCCTGGATTTTTTGGTTCCCAGACCTCTTGCTTTCGTTCTTTTCAAGTTTGTGAATCTCATGGCAAGCCGACTGTGTTGAGTGTTGGGAAGTGACAACTTCAGCAGCACCTCCCCGCCTCACTTGTCCTTGAGAGTATAGGAGATGTATGTTCTGTACCTCCATGCCGTCACGGAAATGATGGGGTTCTTGGAGGGGGGCGGTTCCTGCTCAGCTGCCTGCTTAGGCTCCTTCAGGGATCTTTGGCACTGGACACCTGCCGGTCTGGATCAGTGTGACCCTGGGATGCTCCTGAGACCACAGCAGAGGCCCCCGTTCTCACACATAACCTGCATGGGGCCTGGCCCGATACCATTTTGAACCTCCCCCTCCCTCCCCCAGCCTTGGCCTTGACCTGTCATTCGCCAGCCAGCCAGCCCGTTGTGTCCACAACCCTTTGATAAAGGTTCTCTTTGCTTTTTTGTAATCACTGGGAGGGGGAACGTGGAACGTTGCTGCTCTTCCCTGTTTTGTGAAAAGGAGCCATCTCTCAGGGGCAGGGCTCTGGCTGACCTCGTGTCTCTTGGGTGGTGGCTTCCTTTAGGAGAGAGGAGATTTGGTTATTTTCCAAAGTGTATAGGAAAAAAATTTCTTTGGCCATGTAAAATCTTAGTCTCACGTCAGAGTAAAAGGGGGAGAGAAGTTTGGATGTGTAACTATAAGACAAATCTCTAAGGCCTGTAATCTTTCCTGGCAATGTCCTTAAAAGATCCCACACTAGGATAGCACTGCCACTGAGCAAGGGCGACAGGCTAGTTGGAAGATGGTCCCTTCAGATGGGGCAGAAGGATACCAGCTTTGTGCACAATCTTGGATCTCCAAATCTGAATTCCTTCCTAGAGAAACCCCTAGCTGCCATCTTGAAAAAGGCCATCATGGACCCAGTCATTCTTTAGTTTAAAGTAGGCCAAGGAGATCACACCCCAGGGGTCGAGATCTTGTCCAAAGTGTGGGTGAGTCAGTGACACGGAAGCGATATTTGCTGAGCATCTACTGTGCAGCGGGTTTGGCACTTTCCTTATGACATCTCACGTGGTCCTGGAACCCCGATGAGAGAACTACTAGCCTGTGATCTCCACCTCACAATTGAGGAAACGGAGGCATCTTCCTCCTTGATGAAATTCTGGGTTCCAGAAAGGCACGTTATGGGTGATAAGACTTCTTTGTACTGTTTTCTGCATCTTTTGCAGCAAAGCGGTTATTTTATGGAGGGAAAATAAGGCCAGAAATTTCTGAGCAAAGCATTCTACAGTGGAGTTCTTTCTTTCTGATGCAAGTTCTTCTGGGAAGCCCAGTATCTCAGATATATTTTAGTAACTCCTTCCCAGCTCCCCAGGAAAGCTAACCGCATCTAATTTCTAAGCCAGTGAAACAGTTGCCTGTTCCCTCAGGCTATGAGGTCTGCAAGCCAGGCACACGCTCTACCTTGGTCTCTACTAGATGTTCAGGCACAGTATGGCCTGGGATCTAGGAAGTTCCACTTGGAGGCTGGTCTGGCCCCAGACTGGGGATGAGGAGCACATAATTCAATAAGGCACAGTTTTTCCCCCCAAGAGCTCACTGTGCACAGGGGAGATTGAGCCCCAGTGTGGAAGCGGTGAAGCATACAAATATCGTATGAAAGTGGGAGCAAGGGGCCCTCTGCCTGCGTAGGGCTTCCTAGAGGAGGTAGGATCAATTCCAGCTGGGTCTCAACAGGTAGAAAAAGGAAGGAAAGGAAATCAGTCCAAGGGATCAAGATATGTAGTGGCAAAGAGGTGTGACAACTCCTTGGGCCTGGGTGGGTGGGTGAGAGGTGAGCCCAGCTGGAGCAAAGGGCGACAAGGAGGGGCAGCAGGAGATGAGCCGGGTCAGGGAGAAGAGTGTTTCCCCAAGAGCACAGACTGACGCCTGCGGGCAGCAGGGAGCAGGCGGAGCTGCTGAGTGATGTGCTCGGCTCCGTGTTAGAAAGACCCCCTCTGGGGCCAGTGGGGCTGCCCCCTTTCCTTTCATCAGACACTGTGAAAACCTTCCCTTAAGCTTTTTAATACCACATCTATTTGTCTGTCTGCTCATTATTTTGTTGCTGGAACATAATATGCAGTGGATCATGAGACTCCGCTCTTGTGAGAAACTCAGGGTCTCTGCTCTCCCATGGGGCAGGGTGACCAATGTAGGCCCATCAGGATGGGACATGAAAGAAGCCCACAGAAACTGTCCCCGTTGGCATGGGCTCTGGGGCTGTCTGGAAGTCCAGGGACACCAGACGTGATCAAGGGTTCCAAAGGAAGCATCTCAAGGAGAAGGAAGGCAAAGGAGCTCCCCAGTGGACTCACGCTTCTTTGATGGGTCCTTTCCCGGGTGCGCTTGAGCAGGTCCCCAGGCCCAGCTCCCACTGGCCGTGCCGGCTTCCCCTGGCCCCAGCCCACTGCTCCAGCCAGCCCTCACAGCCTTCAAGGAACCCGTAGCAGAGCAAATTGAATGCTCTTTGCTCAGATCCTGCCTCATCCATGCGGAATGGGGGATTTATTCTGCTCTGGAAGGGTGACAGAGCTGGCAGATAAAAACGACACTGGCTTCTATCATTTCAAATGGTAGGAATTTAAAATGTGACTTTAGGGAGAAGAGAAACTGTAAAAACTCGGGCCATGGCGGGGTAACCAACCCAGCAAGGCCCAGTGATGGTCCCCCAGTTCAGCCCCCATTTCCTCAAAACCCAGCTGCTCCCCAAAGAAGGCAGGGCAGTGAGCAGGTCTCAGGCCAGTTTACGGAGGAAGAAGTTAAGGCTCATGATGGGAGTTTCTTTCCTAAGACCCCCATCGCGTGCGTGTCGCAGGGCATGTGGATGGGATGGGGGCACTGATGCTCTGGAATTAGGACTTGATCCATTCCCTGAGAAATAAGAGCAAACACTTGTACCCCCACTGTACCCCCCGCCCCGACACCACTCCACTTAGAGGATGGGCTACCTTTTACAATTCAGAGGAAAATAGTATCAATCTCTGAGCCTCCACATCAAGAGCTAGCCTCTGGTCTCTGAGGAGCCAAGGGGAGTGCCCCCACATAGTATAGAGCCCCACGGCTACCTCCTAGGTATGGACCCTGTTTGGAGATGTGAGAAGGAAGCCCGGAGCTCTCCCCAAGCTGCATGCATGTGTGGCCTACATGGCTCTAGGAAAGATCTTGGCTGTGCCTCAACAGTGTGTCCTTTCACCCTTTCTGGGCCTCACATGACCACAGCAGAGGGATCAGATGGCTTTCAGTGCTGTCCTCTCTCTGGGTGTGGGAGCAGTGGCCTGCCAACTGTGAGCCTTCACAGGAAACAGCAGGCCCTGTGCTGGGGACTCTTAACAAGTGAGCTCACTGAATTCCCCCAACATCTCTAATATGTGTTTTTAATTGTCACAACTTTACAGATGAGGAAACTGAGGCTCAGAGAGGAAAAGTCACTTGCCCACAGTTCCCCAGTTAGTGAACAGGGGGAGCCAGGAATTAAATTGACCCTTCTGACTTCAAAGACAATATTTTTCCTCCATTATGTCTCAGGTTTTCCCATGGGTCTACCCATAATAACAAAGACTGTGGTGAAACAGATAACCCAATGGATTTTGTAAAGCCCAAAGCAGACAAGCTTAAAATCCCTCCACAGTTTGTTTTACTTTAACAATTCATGCGATACTTGCCTTCCACTCTAATTTGCCTGATTTACTAGGACTCTGTTTTTAAAATGATGTACCCTGGTCCTTCATGTGGCTTTGGTCCCCTCAACTCCCTATGATGGACCCCAGGGAACCATATCCCAGTCTGAGAGGCACCATGTCTGGCCATGCTGCTTCCTTCCTCCTGAGGCTAATTCCAGGCTCAAGACCAGCTCAGTTTCCACTAGGCAGATCCTTTGGTGTGGGGGTACTGTGACCTCACCGTTCATGGGTTGACCTCAAATAGTTTCTTCCAGTTAGATGCTGGAAAGAACCCACTGGCATATCCCAGAATGATGAGGATGTGCCCATGTGGCATAGTGAAGGGTGAACCATAATATTCTAAAGGGAAAGGATAAGATGTACACAGCCTTTCTCAGCAGATTCCCGAAGGCCGGGACTTACAGAAGGTGTGATGTACTTTGTCCAGGTAGAGTCACATGGTTGCTAATATGAGCAAATCTAGGGACATGATTCACATGAGGGGTTGGGGTCTGGAAGGCTTCTTACTTTACTTCAACCACACATACTTAGCTCCTGCCACATGCCAGGGCCCTGGAAGGGGCACTGCCAGGAAGCACAAGTTATTTTGGGACAGCTCATCTCTTGGTGAGGCATGGGGCAGCAGTGCAAAGAGCTTAGTCTCTGGTTCAAATCACAGCCCGGCCATTTCTTAGCTGTAAAATGTTGGGCCAACCAATTAATGAGAAAAGATGTGAAGAAGAAAAAAAAAGGAGACTCCGCCAAGGAGAAGGCACAGATTTGGAGAGCTTTGGGCAGGAAAATAGGAAGGCAGGGCCAAGAAGTTGGGACCCAACAGATACACTCAAGTATGCACATGAACTACAGGGCAAAGTGGTCATTTTAGTGGCCCAGCAGGACAGGGGACAAGGAGGGGCAGCCAGAACCACTGGGAACAAAGGTGTCACTTTAGAATAAGTTTCAGTGTCTTGGAGAAAAGATTATAATTTTCCTTCTGACCAACCAAATCAAGTCTATCCATCCTCTGCTCCCTGTTGGTCCTCGCCAGGGTCCACATATCCTCAGCTCTGGCATGAATCCCTGTTGTGTGCATAGAGGTGTCAGTCTACTTAGGCTGCTGCAGACCACAGAAGGGAGGCCCAGGGAAGGAAAGACTGGCAGGTACCATGTCATCTCAGCAGGAGTAACTGTCCAACCCTAACCAGAGACACTGAAGGAGATGATAATTCCCCTCCGCCTCACTGCCTTAGAACAGAATGAAGAAAGCCACCGTCCTTTTGCCTGTGTGTGGCCACTCCTGAGCTAAAAAGACAGGCCATCAGCACCCAGCTAAGTCAGGAGGAGTGCTGTGGCAAACATGAATAAGCCCAGAAGTAAGAAGAGCAGGATGCTAACAGACTGTGCTGGGCCAGATCTCTGGGGTAATCAGCACCCACAATGGTAGACCCTAAGTCTGGCATCCTAGCTATCTAAGAACTTGGTGGGTGGTCCATAGGGGCTCATACAAGGGATGTGAGAGGATTCAGGATGAAAGAGGCTATAGGTAAGACCCCTTTGGGGCTGGATCACCATGTAACCTTCTGGATCTGAGAGGTGCTCTGGATAATGGGATTTGGACCCTGATTCTTGGTTGGAATGTTCAGAGAATGAGCATCTGGGGGCAGTAGAGCATTAGACAGGAAGCTATTGGTGTGAAGGCCTGGAGCTCAGAGTACTTGATGTAATTCATGGTTCCTTGGTGAGTGGAATTCTTAGGTTTGGGGGAGGAGGGGGAATGTGAGGTAACCTGTGAGCAGCACAAAACTGGGTGAGCATACCTCAGTGCATTTGAACTTGTGAGTCCAGCTCCATAGGTCTCCCATGAGATGGTCTGACAGACTCACCATGCTCCACCTCTCCCATGGAAGATTAATGATGGAAGATGTTCTTTGGGTCAAAGCACCGGGGCAGTCCAGAGGCTCTGAGGGCCAAGTGGTGTCATTCCAGGTCAAATAAAACGTCCCAAGGGTCAGGCAGAATGCTAGTGCCCATATGCTCCATAGGCATGTAGATCATTGGAGAAATTCAAGCACAGTTTTCGTGTCCCAGGTCACTCCTATGAGTGGAAGTAGGACCACTAGGTGAAGCCTGATGACTATAAGGAAGAATTTGCTGTATGCCAGAGGATAAGGGGCCCATATCAGCAGTGGTCCAGCAGAGCCAGACATCTCTTTAAAGGGAATAAAGAGCATTGCTGAGGTGACCTTTAACTTTCTTCCACCCTGGATGACTGATATTTAATGCAGCTGGGACCATATTTGAGCTCCTTCATTTATACAGAGCACAAGACCAAGGCTGGGTTTGGTTTGTGCAGGTTAAAATTTCCTGCTCTCCTGCCCAAGTCTTCCCACCGTCCAGGCCAAGATGCTGCTCTGGCCCCATTGCCAGGGCTAATCCAGGCTGGTTATCACCAGAATATCTAGAGAGAATAGATGCTTTGCCATAGACCCACTTGCCAGCAAGGCCACCAGTGGTAGCCAGAACCAGTAAAGGTCCAAGGAGGACCCAGAGCAGGGCTTTGTTCCCCACACACTTTGTCTCCAGAGGTTACTTCTACCCCACTCCCAACTCGAGGCCTGTTGGAGCAGACCGCATAATGCAAAAGCACAGTGACTCTGTTGGCACATAATTGTAATCATCTCCAAAGCATCCATTTCATTGCCAAGTGGATCCTGGGCTAGCCCAAATTAACCCAGGCTAATCCATGTTGGCAATCAAACTCAAAAGCACTTTTCTACCCTCTGTTTTCACCCTAAATCAACTAGCCAACAAAAGGCAAGGAGTCAGGGCTTCTACCATTGCCCTGGCTACTGGACACCATCATAGCCCTCTAAGGGTCATCATGGGGTTCCCACACGACTCTAGGGAGACTGACATCCTCACATCCACTGGGCATATGATATTGCATGAGACCAAAGTCTCCACACTGTTTGCAGCCTCCTCCGTGAATCCCAATGGCCTGCACTTGTACAGTTTGGGTGTTTGATAGATAAAGCACGTATGAGAAGCGAAAACAAAATAAATCAACTTTTTTAAAAAGCCAGCACTGTGCTGTCAATGTTCTTTTTTTTTTTCTTTTCCTTTCCAATTCTAGCTTAAAAAACCAGAAGGTAAATAATGTCAGGTCAATGAATATCAGATATATTTTTTGACTGTACATTACAGTGAAGTGTAATCTTTTTACACCTGCAAGTCCATCTTATTTATTCTTGTAAATGTTCCTGACAATGTTTGTAATATGGCTGTGTTGAAAATCTATACAATAAAGCTGTGACCCTGAGATTCATGTTTTCCTAAGATGTTCGCACTGGTTTCTTCCTGGGGTTGGGTAGGAGTGAGAGGAAGATAAGCGGAAGAAGGAAGATGAGAAAAATCTATGACCTCCTAGGTTTCTTTATGTTTATTTAATCCTCACGTCTACGATGCATGAAATGCATATTATCCTCTCTTTGCATATGAGAAAACGGAGGTTCATAAATGTTAAGGGAGTTTACATGATCATACATTGAGCTAGTGAAAGGGTGGAGTCTAAAACAGTTTTCACCCAAATGTGGTCCATAGAGACCTGGCACCAGAATCACTCAGGAAATTTGTTAACAAATTTTTAAGCCCCTTGTAGAATCACAGTTTCAAGATCTGCATATTAACAAACTGCCTGGGTCTAGAAATTAGCTACTGCCGTATAATATATGACCCCAAAACTCAGTGACTTGAAACAGTAGGCCTTTTTGGTGGTCAGCTGGGGTCTGATAGGCCGGGTTTGGCCAATCTCAGCCGGCCTACCCATGGGTTCTACTTCAGGCCAGGCTTGCCTCGGCCACTTGGCTAGGGCATCTTTGCTCCCTGTAGCTCTTATCCTCCCCCTGGGGAGAGCAGGCTAGCCTAGGCATGCTCTTCTCATGGTGACAGGAGCATGACAGAAGACGTCCAATCACATCAGCTGCTTTGAAACAAGTCTGCAACATCCCATGGGATAAGACTGGTTCCATGGCATCAAGAAGCATAGAAATCTACTCTATGTCTTGACACAGAACCTCCTTTTCAACGTTCCAATAAATACTGACATTAGGTACTACACCAATGATGCCAGATGCAGACTTTAACCCTCTCATCTCAGAATGTGGTCCACAGATCACCTACACAGGTGGCCCATGCTGGAGTTGGGCAAGCACTGTTCTAGAGAGGGCCAAAACAGGCAGGGAGACAGATCAGTTCCCAAACTAGGGTGTGAGGCTGCCACTCTCTGAGCTGGATGCACAAGCTCTCTCCAGGTAAGCAGAGAAACAGCTGAAACTAATTCTTCGTGGAGTTTACCGGTTCCCAAGTTTTCTGTACATATCCAGAGAGAAGCATGAGCCATAGAGCCAGAACCCAGGGTACACTTGTTCTGATTCAGCCTTAGGAACCTTGGCAGGGTTCTTTAACCTAAGAGACTTATATGGAGGACCCACCAGACCTTGCCTCCACTCCCACAGAGTCTGGAGAACATGTGCTTCCCAGCTTGGGTCCTGAGTGAGGAACCTGGGGCCAGCTAGCTAGTAGTAATCCTTGCCCCTCTGTCCTTTGTCATGTTAATCTCACTTATTCTGTCTGCTATATTTACTCTTTTGCCACAAATGTAATAGTTCAAATTGGGGAAATAAAATTTATAAAGAAGGAAAAATCCCACATATCTCCTAATAACAAAAATACGTTGGGGCATATCATTTTTCCCCCAAATGGAAATAACTTAAGAGTTTTTACAAAAGTAGCATATACTCATTTGAACAAATACACAACAGATGAACATAGAGGAAGGGAAAGAAAAATAAAAACACCGAGGGAGAAAACCATAAGAGACAGATACAGCAAACTGGGGGGTTGCAGGACAGGCATGGGGGGTGGGCTGGATTGGTGATGGGTATTGGGGAGGGCACTTTTGGGGATGAGCACTGGGTGTCATATGTAAGAAATGGGTCACTGGGTTCTACTCCTGAAGCCATGACAACACTATGTTGTATGTTAGTATGTTAACTAACTTGCATTAAAATTCAGAAAAAAGAAAGAACTCAATACAAAATTGCTTGAGACATAAGGTAGAAGTCGCCACTTCTCAAAGGTGCTTGTTAATATTTTTATGCCATTCCAGACCTTCCTATGCACACAGAAATATATATACATATGCATACATGCTGACAGGCTTCTTTCTACTTAACATCGTATTGTGGTCATAGTGCTACGGACATATGCTTAAATAGCTGTTATCTTTCTTGACACCCTCCCAGGACTCCTGCAACCTGAGGGTAACCTGGTTTGACTATGTCAAAACTCAGGTGCTCTCACAGTGATATCTTTGAACCATCATTAACAATGAGGACGCCTATCCCTGTGTGCTCCAAACCTGGAGACTAGCCAGAGAGGCGCATCTCCTTACTTACCTGCTAGCTGCTCAGGTAGGTCCTAGCCTGGCCCTCTTTTCTGGCTGGACCTGAAGTGTGGGTCCACATCAAACCTTAAAGCACCTTGGAGGGACTTTGATGGGTACCTCTGGTTTGGCTTAAGATCGTCCTCCAGTCCAGGAGTTTAAGCTTTCCATATGAACTCCAGGGGACCTAGAAGCCTTCAGACCCTTAAGGTCACCAACCTGCCATGCAATTGGCAAGAAAGGGGTTTTATTTCCTCTGGAAAGGTCTAGGACAGGAAGAAGAAAGGAACCAAGAGAAGTACAGAAGCAGCAGGCAAGAGAAGGACAGGAAACCATTCTTGGTTAATTTTAGAAAGTTCTTGAACACTTAATCTTTAGGAAGTGCAACTAGACTCCACAAAGACTTGGCCTAAGTAGCTTTCTCTTGAAAACTAGCAAAGGGACTGAACCTGAAATCTCCATTAGCATGCAGTAGAGATATAATACCCCTACAGACATGACACCCACAGACTAAGAACTGGAGGCAGAAGCATAAGAGTAAGCCCACGGAGACTGGCAGAAACTAAGGAAGGTTTCAGTTTCCACAGTCTGTGGATTAGGCATTGGAATAAAGTTGAACTAATTATTCAAGGACTCCAAAGTGCATGTAAAGATAAACAGAGAAATACAGATGCACAGAGAACATATATTTAATATACAAATGAATGACTGTATCAGTATATTCATAGTGATTCTCTCTCTTCATAGAGAACATGAGTAAGTTTTATTCTTTATATGTTCTATATTTTCTAGATTTTATTTTACTCTCATGCCTTGAAAATCCAATTATATTAAAGGTAGGGGGAGCAGAACATAGAAAAATGAAAGCAGACACAATGATGCCAGGAATGGGATCAGGCCCAAAAGACTTGCCATGCATCTAGATCAAGAGGTTCAAAAACTTGGCACTGCCCAACCACCCAGGAAGGAGAACACAGTCAATTAACTCAATGTCCAAAGGAGAAAATAAACCAGTTGCTCAGCACAAATAAAAGTGTTCCAGACACAGAAGCCAGAAGTAATCTTTTTCCATGATTCCCCTTAAGAAAAAGAATGGTTTCTACAACATCCTTAGCAGAATGCAACATTCCCTCCCTGAAGGCTGGTGGCCTCTTGCCATGGAACCGTTCAGTGGAAGCTCCTTACTGGAGGACCAAATTGAAGGGGCCCAGCTACACAGTTCTCTGCAAGTCAGCCCGAGCCAGGGATAGGTATTAACATCTCCTTTTGAATGATGAGGACCCTAACAACTACATGTGCCCAAACAGAAGGTGGATTCATCCCTCTCTTGGGTGGGGTGGAGCAGAGCCAAGAAGCCATCCTCACCCTAGGTTCTGACCATGCCTCACTCCATCCAATCCTGCTTTCCTCTAAAATGCCTACACATTCATTAAAGCTGGAAACTGGGCTGCCAAACTGCTGAGTGAATCTGGGAGGAATTTCCCCTGATTACAAGACACAAAGGGCTGAAATGAGACGCATAATCAGTGGTTGGTGCTGATTCATGGTTTGCTCCCTAAATGATGTGAAGGAGCCTCAAAGATGATGAAGTGGTTCATCCCTCCAGATGGTCTGGTTTCACTAAGAAAATAGGCCATTTGTCCATTTCTATCCCCTGGGAGATGAAATGGCATTAATAAAAACCTCTATGGGAGGGGGAATGATAAGGAGAAACTTGCAGAAATGCATGCCGAGGATGTGCATTTCATGCCCCCCTTCTGTTCAGAGCAGCCCGGAAGGAAGCAGGGAGAGGAAGGAGCATGCTGTCACCAGAATATGCACGGGACTGGGTAAAGCAGATGCCAGTGTAGCAAGCTCACCCTCACCTCTGATCTCCTCTGTGGCTGTGGAGGCCAGGTAGCCTTCTGCAGATTCCAAACAGGGGCAGCCACAGTGCTTCCCCTCACAGCTTTTGCTTCCCACCCCTTAGCTTGATGCTATTCTCTAGGATGCCCAAAGGAACCTGCTTGGCAGTCCCTTGTGTGCCACCCAGAAATGTGGGGGAGTTAGCCGCCCCGCCCCCATCACGATTGAGCAAACTTTGACCAACAGGAGACTGGAGCCTGCAAACAAATGCTTTCTCCTTTCTTGCCTCTGAAGGCAGCTCTGAGCCTTTTTTCATGTAACTTTTCAAATGGTTCCAGAACAAGCAAACAGATCCTTGTAGGAGTAGCCAACTCCATAACACAACCTTGTACTGCCTCTCCCTCTCCTCCCCCCAACCCATCTGATTTACACCTCCTCCCCTCATTGCTTCTTGGAATCGTATCTCCAAATAAAACATTGTCCCAGGCTTGGCTTTGAGGGAGGTACTAGCTGGGAAATTGGGCTAAGCTGGGCACAGTACCCCATCCTCCAACTGCTAATCTGAGATGGGACCCTGCCAACATGCGTAGAAGGCTTCCAGCTGTCCAGTAAAGCTTTTGATCCAGGGACAAAAATGGAGTTGGTGTAAAGTGATTCATATGGGAGAATCTATAGTCACATCCTAGGCTCATCCTATGTGTCATGTTAATTTGCTACTCAGATTGGAAACAGGAGTCCTGCATTCCCATATCTTTGCTGAAAATATGGCTGCCCAATAGACAGTAAGGACTGTAAGTGGCCCCACAGGAGCCCTACTGTGAGCACTAGCACAGTGGGGTGGTTGGCTGGTGGAGCAGGAAAATTCCTGCCCACAAAACCAGGAGCCTGTAGCAACACTTACTCCCAGGCTGCCCTTGGCAGGACATGGCTCCTGACAAATCATGTGGGCAGCCAGCTCTTAATGGGGCAAATTGTGCCAGGAAAAGGGGGGAGGGGTGTCTAGCCAACGCTAAACACAGATACAAGCCTCTTCAGGGCTAATGAAGCTCCTGTCCTGAGAGCCCCAGCTCTAGCTAAGCCCCCCGCCCTCACAGTCTGTCAGATTTCCGAACTGGCAAAGAGAAATAACCAAATCCCACTCCCTTCCCCTTCCCTCTTCTTCCCTTCCCATGTTCTCTGGCAACTCCCAACCCTGAGCAAGCTCAGAACTCCACTTGTAAGGATGAACAAACAGGAAAACATCACCAGACACATGAAAAGATGCAGGAATTCAAAGCTGGGGTTCATTTTGAGAAATCAGAGAAAGTGCCTGACCATAAAATCAAGTCCCTCCCAGGGAAAGAAAGACATTTTACAATGAATACAAATGCAGAAAAACACTAGGTTTCATAACTGAATCCAAGAACTCTTTTTGTGGCTGTATCCAACCAAACAACTGCTGACAACTCTAACCAAAATCAAACACAAATATTCAAAATTAGGAAACAGAATGGATAGTATAGTGAAAGAAAATTACACGGCATTATATAAGGATATTATAAATAATCCTGGAGAATAATTTTTAAATCTTGATCAAGTGGATCATTTTGGAAAAGTATGAATGTTACCAAAATTGGCTCAAGAAATAGAAAACCTGAGTAGACCAATTATCAGAAAAAAATGTTTAAGTTGTTAATTTTTCCCTAAAACATACAAGAACAGATAGTTTTTTGAGTGTACTTGGTCAAACTTTCACACAAAAATCTAATTCTTATGCTGTATGTACTATTCTAGAATAATGCAAATAAGGGAAAGCTTCCTGATTTATATTATGAATATTATGAAGCTAAAATAGTATAGATACCAAATCTGAAAGAGTACACACACACACCTAAAGCTTTTAGACCAGTCACATTTATAAATGCAAACTTTTTTTTTTTACCAAACTATATTATATTTAGCTGCTCTTTTAAAAATAATATGCCATTTTCAAGTAGCCTACATACCAGGAATCCAAGAATAATTCAATATTAGGAAGTCTAAAGATAAAAGGAGAAAGGCATGTAATCACCTTAATAATATTGGAAAAACATTCAACAAAATTAATATCAATTTCTGGCTAAATACAATAGTCTCCATAAGCTAGTAACTATAAGACACTTATTAGCATAATAAGTTAAAATAATGAGTGGAAGACATTATCAAAATCTCCCTGTATCTACTTCTCCTTTCCATCCAGACCTAAAGGAAGATTACACCTTTCTACCTTCGAAATCAGTGGGGTTGTGTGACAAAGTCCTGGCCGATAAACTTGAGTAGAATTGATGTGTGTCAATTCTATGCCAAAGTATTTAATTGTCGGTAAGAGACTCTACAGCATTTCCTTCCCCTGCCTCATCTGTCAAGGAGGTCCTGGATTCTAGATGATGCAGCCATAGGATGGAGGGCCCCCATCAGCCTGGGTCACTGAATCACCGTAAGGAGGACAGTTTCTCCTGGAGGTTACCTGGATCTACAGAGATTTGTGGCATCTAGCCAGTGATCATTTGGAGTTCTAAATGACTATAAAATGCCTAATATAGTCAATGTATTCAGTAATAGAGAAAAAGTATATTTCTATTAAAATCATGAATGCCTACAACATTGCTATTATCTAATTTTTTTGATTAATGCCAATGCAGTGAATGCAATTAGGCAAGAAAAAAGAGAGATTACTTAATGTTACCATTACTATACAAGAAAAAGACATTTTTATTTTCTTCATGATTTTCTGGGTCAGGAATTCAGGAAGGGATCATCTGGCCGATTCTTGCTTAGGACTTCTCCTATGAGTACAATCAGATGTCAGTTAGGGCTGCAGTCGTCTTTCAGCCTTGACTGGTAGGGTGCTGTGGATGGCTCACATACGTGGCTACTGTTGATAGTAGCTGTTGGCTGGGAGGTCAGTTGGGCTACTAACTAGGACATACACATGCGCCTCTCCATGGGGTCTCAAGGCAGTGGGACGCACCACCCGGTCCCCGCCTTCACACAAAGGGGTGTCCTATGACTTCTGGTGGAAACTAAGTGACTTTCCCGCCCTGGCCCTCAAAGTTATATCACATCACTTCTGTTGGGGTTCTACTGGCTATAAGGAATTCACTGAGGTTAATTCTGATTCAAAGGAGAGGACATCATCTCCTTTATAAGGGGAGTGCCAAGTAATTTGCATACATGTTTTTAAATTGACCCAACTGCTTTGTAAATAAAGGTTCAAAATCATCACAACCAATGATGTAAGCCTCGTAACCCCAAACTTATTAAGAAAAATAAGGACATTCTGCAAAGGTGCAGGTTATAAAATAAGTATGCAGAGTAAATGGTTTCCCTATTCTTACTTGCAGAATGAAATAATGAATTAATTTATTCATTGACATAGCATAAATTATATATTATGAAACATAATGAGAAAGAAATACTGTACTCACAATAGCAGCACAAAGTATTAGAAACCTAGGAATCAACTTTAAAATTTTGGAGGATTCACATAAAGAAAACTACATAATCCTATCTCAAGACCTCAAAGAAGACAACAAGAAATGAAGAGATGTAGGAGAGGGAAAGAATAATTATAGTTAAAATGCCAATTCTAACAAAATTAAAAAAATAAATATCATTCAATTTCAATCAAAATCCAAATGAGTCTTTTAGTAGGTAGGTAACTTGAAAAATCTGTATTAAAGTTTATCTGAAAAAAATTAACACACAAGAATAACCAATTTCTAAACGAGTACAGTAATTAAAACTATATATTAGTAGTACAGGAATACATCTAATCAATACCTTGGGACTTCTTGTCACACTAGATATTAGGAAGACAAGTTTCACATCTGTTAAGATACAATTTGAATAAAACTGGTTTGATATTATCAAGTATCCATTGATCAAAGGCAAGTGAAAATGAGAGGGAAACCTTTCTGACAAAACACCAAAGCAGAGTTGTTGCTGTATTTTGGGTTTAGTTCAATTCAATGCATTTTACTTTATGCAGGACATCCATTTATGTTAATGGCTACGACCTCTGCTTAATTTTTAATTACACAAATAATACACAAATATATTCTTCCAGTAAAATAATCAGAACATTACCTGTGAAGTTAGGCCCTCTTTAGCCACCATCCCTATCCCCCACCCTTCCCCAATAGAAAAGGGAAAGCCTTTGGTCCATCTCACTTCTCTAGTAGAACATCTCCAGCAGACCATGAGGGCAAATGGGCATCAAGACACTACTCCAAGGAAAAGAAAGGGCTTTACCTGGTTGAGAACATGCCACTTAAAAAAAGAAGCAGAGAGGGACCAATTTTAAAACATTGACTCTTGGACTGGAATGATAGGCAAAGCTTCCCCCAGGATTTATGCAATATTCCACTATTGAGCTCCAGCACATTATGTGCAAAATAAGTAGCTGGGTGAGGAATTTTCCTTGGAGGTGAGTACATCTGTCTTTTCAAGATTGGCCTTGGAGAGCAATCAGCCATCACTAATGGCTCCAAGTAGGGCCCCAAAGGACACCCAGACACAGTTCTGGCATCCAGTTCCCCAGAGATAATGAATTCTGCCCTGGGGTTATGGAATAAGTGCAAGCTAAAAGATCCTCAGAGAGGCGCCATATGTCCAAACAGACTGCGGGTGCCTTTGGAGGGGAAATGTGCTAAGGCGATTCATGTCCTGCTTGTCAGAACAAGACAGAATGTCCTGGTCACAAGAGCCAAAGAAAGCCACAAAATATTTGCAGAAAGGAAAATGTTGGCCAATTTTCCATTATCTATGCCACTGAAGAAATATAATATCTGAAACCATTAATGTGACCAGATGAATATTCTAAATGCCAGACTCTTGGAAAAAATTAATATTAAAACTTACATTTAAGGCCAAAGCATCAGGATATATGCCTCAATAAATAAGTCCAGAAGAAATTTTCTGTCTCTGAGGACCACATTCCAGATTGCACACTCCACCTGAAGAAGCAGGCCTTGTTACCTATAAAAGTCGTAAGTCCCCAAGAAGCACTTCTTCTAGACTCTTATAAGCCCAGCTAACTGGTCCAAAGTCACTCATTGCTTACCAGTTCCCAAAGCAAGTAAAGAAGTTGTAGATTTTGATGGTGCTGTGAGGATTACTGGAGAATCACCTAAATAGAAAAAATTCCCAGAAACAGTGGCATAGGCCACAGGCAAGAGAGCCTATGATTCTCTGTCAATAAAAGACAGGAGAGGAGCATGAGGGGAAGATGGTGGCAGACTAGGAAGACCCTAGGCTTCCCTGTGAATACAACTAGATTATCAAATCATCCTAAATCCCTCAGAAATTGAAGATTAGCAGAAAAGAATTCCACAACTACAGGCAGAGAAGAGGTCACACGGAAGAAGAAAGTGTGGAGACATGGCTTGGGAGAGAAATGGATCGTGGCCACTGTGGTGGGGAGGGAGCTGCTGTCACAGAGTAGGGTGAAAGACAGACTGGAGCACAGGGGAGCTCACTGGCAAAACAAATTCCCATAGCAGTTGGCTTGGAAAGCACGAGGGCCGGAACTTCTTGAGCTCTTGCAACCAGTATAGCCTAAAGCCTGAAGTTTCAAAGGTCAGTAGGCTAGGCTGGGAGAGAGCTTGGAGGCATTGCGCTGCTCTTGGGGAGAAGGCAGACAAACAACCCCCAACACACAGCATGGAAACAGTGATCTGAAGAGCACAGGGGGCAAACTGTGGGGAGGTTAACTGTTCGTCTCCGAGCATGTCCCAGAGAGGGGGCATTCATGGAGAGACCCCTCCAGGAATAAAGGAGCCGGCCAGTGCCATTTCCCTCCCTGGCCCCTCAGCAAAACCACAGGGTCACCTGTGGGAACAGCACAGCACAGACGCTACCTACCTTGCTTACACGGAGCCCCACTGCCCCCATGAACCTACCTTCCTAATCACACTTGCCTGTCCCAGTACAGCAGGCACCTCCCCCAAAAGACTGATCCACACCCCTGCCAAAACCACATCTCCCTACCCAGGGGTTTTGCAAGGCCTTGGTTCTGGTGGTGACGGTGAAAGGCTTCATTTCATAAGCAGACGAGAGCACGCCTAGTTGAAACATGCTACCTTCAGGCCAGGCACCAAACACTGCAGACGACTGGCCTGAAGGATACAACAGCCAGAACACGGTGTCAGAGCATATGGTGGAGATGCTCCCAGAAGTGCCAGGCCCTGGGGAGTGGGGACACGACACTGCAGGACACCGCAGGACCTCCGCTTCATCAGCTATTACCCTCAGGAATATGAGCCATAGCTGACTTTCCTTACACATAAAAATGGTCACAGAGACTTAGACAACATGAGAAGACAGAGGAATTTGTCCCACATGAAAGAACTGGACAAGGCCATGACCAGAGATCCAGGTGAAGCAGATATAAATAACATGCCTGATAAGAAATTTAAAGCAATGATCATAAAGATACTCACTGGAGTTGAGAAAAGAGTGGAGGACATCAGTAAGACCATTAACACAGAGATAAGGAGTAACAGCAGAGATAAAGGGCTAAATAAATGAAATGAGAAGCATGCCTAATGGAATGGACAGTGTGGAAGAAGCAGTGACCTAGAAGGCAAAGTCATGCAAAGTTATCAAGCTGAATAAAAGAGAATAAAAAGAATTATGGAAAATGGAATAGACTTAGGGAACTCAGTGACTCCATCAAACATACTAACGTTCATATCACAGGAGCACCAGAAGGAGAAGAGAGGGAAAAGGCAGCAGAGAATTTATTTGAAAAAATAATAGTTGAAAACTTCCTAATCCAGGGAACTCCCATCAAAATCAACAAACATAGATCTACACCAAGACATACTGCAATTAAAATGATAAAACAAAGTGATAAAGAAAGAATATTAAAAGCAGCAAGACAAAAGATGACAGTTATGTACAAAGGAAATCCCATAAGGCTGGCAGGAGATTTTTTCAGCAGAAACTTTGCAAACCAGAAAGAAGCGGCAAGATATATTCAAAGTGCTAAATGGGAAGAGCCCAGAGCCAAGGACACTCCATTCAACAAGGCCATCATTCAGAGTAGAAGAAGACATAGAGTTTCCCAAACAAAAACTAAAGGAGATCATGATGGCTAAACCAACCCTGCAAGAAATGTTAAAGGGCATACTTTGAGTGGAAAGGAGAGACCAAAAGTGACAGTATAAAGGTAGGAAACACAAAATCAGTGAAAATGAATATTTCTATAAAAAATCAGTCAAGGGACTCATAAAATAAAAGGATATGAAATATGACACCATATACCTAAAGGTGGGAGGGAGTAAAGAACGAGCTCAACCTTAAATGACCATCAACATAATATAGACTGCTATATGCAAAAGAGGTTATATACAAACCTAATGGTAAACACAAATCAAAAAATCCGTAACAGATATGCAAAAAATTAGAAAAAGGAATCCAAGTATACCACTAAAGAAAATCATAACACATGAAAAAGAGTAAGACAAGAAAAGATCAGAGAAAATCTTCAGAAACGACCACAAAACAAATACCTAAAAGGCAATCAATACATATCAATGATTACTTAGAATCTAAAGGTACAAAACACTTCACTCAAAAGACACAGTGTGACAGATGCATTAAAAAGACCTGTCTATATGCCGCCTACAAGATACTGATTTTAAACCTAAAGATACCCATAGATTGAAAGTGAGGGGGATCGAGAAACATCTATTATGCAAATGGATGTCAAAAGAAAGCCAGAGTAGCAATACTTATAATGGACAAAATAGACTTTAAAACAAAGACTGTAACAAAACACAAAAAAGGACACTATGTAATAATATACGAAGAGAACATTCCAAAAAGATTACAATGTAACACATTGTAAAATTTATGTACCCAACATGATAGCACCCACATATATAAAACAGTTAATAACAAATATAAAGAAACTGATTGATAATAGTACAGTATTAGTAGGGGGCTTTTAATACCCCACTTCACCAATGGACAGATCACCTAAACAGAAAATCCACAGAGAAAAAATGGCTTTGGAATGACATACTGAAACAGATGGATTTAACAGATATATTCAGTACATTCTATCTTTGGGGCACCTGAGTGGCTCCGTCAGTTAGTTAAGTGTCCAACTTCAGCTCAGTTTATGATCGTGTGGTTCATGAGTTTGAGCCCCACCTTGGGCTCTGTGCAGAGAGCTCAGAGTCTGGAACCTGCTTTGGATTCTATGTCTCCCTCTTTCCCTGTCCTCCCCTGCTCACACTCTCGCTCTCAAAAATAAATAAACATTTTTTAAAAATCTTTAAAAAAAGAACATTCCATCCTAAAACAACAGAATACACATTCTGTTCAAGTGCACATGGAACATTCTCTAGAATATATCACATACTAACCCATAAGTCTCAACAAATTCAAAAACATAAAAGTCTTACCATGCACATTTTAAGTTAAATTATTTTGAGTGGGGGCAGGAGGAGTAGAGGGAGAGAGAGAATTTCAAGCCCCAGTGTGAGGCTCTGTCTCATGAACCATGAGATCATGACATGAGCCAAAATTAAAAGTTGGAAGCTTAGGCAACTGAGCGGCCCAGGTGCACTACCATGCATCTTTTCTGACCACGTTATGAAACTACAAGTCAACCACAAGAAAAGATCTGGAAAGACCACACATACATGAAAGTTAAATAACATGCTACTAAACAATGAATGGGTCAACCAGTAAATAAAAGAAGAAATTAAAAAGTACATGGAAACAAATGAAAATGAAAACACAATAGTCCAAAACTTTTTAGATGCAGCAAAAGCTGTTCTAAGAGGGAAATTTATAGCAATTCAGAACTACCTCAAGAAACAGGGGAAATCTCAAACAACCTAACTTCACACTTAAAGGAGCCAGGAAAAGAACAATAAACAAAACTTAAAACCAGCAGAAGGGAGGAAATAATAAACATTAGAGTGGAAATAAATGATATAGAAACTAAAAAACAAGAGAACTGATAATGAACGAGGAGCTGGCTCTTTGGGGAAAAAAATCAGTAAAACTGATAAATCTCTAGCCAGACTTGTCTAGAAAAAAAGATAAAGGACTCAAACAAAATCACAAATGAGAGAGGAGAAATAACAACCAACACCTCAGAACCATAGTGGTAAGAGAATATTATGAAAAACTATATGCCAACAACTTGCACAACCTAGCAGAAATGATTAAATTCTTAGAAATATATAAACTACCAAAACTGACACAGAAAGAAGTAAAAAAAAAAAAAAAAGGTGAACAGACAAAAAAGGCAGCAAAAACACTGAATTAGCAATCAAAAAAAACTCATGTCAAGTGCTTGGGACAAGATGTCTTCATAGGTGAATTCTATCAAACATTTAAAGAAAAGATAATACCTATTCTTCACAAACTATTCCAAAAAATAGAAAATAAATGGAAACTTCCAAATTCGTTCTATGAGCTAGCATTACATTACCCTAATACAAACCCCAGATAAAGACACTACTCAAAAAATAACTATAAGCCAATATCTCTGATGAACATACTTGCAAAAGTTCTCAACAAAATACTAGAAAACCAAATCCAACAGTACATTTTAAAAATAATTTGGGGTGCCTAGATGGCTCAATAATTTAAGCATTTGACTCTTGATCTCAGCTCAGATCTTGATTTCAGGATCATGAGTTCAATCCCCACATAGGGCTTTGCACTGGGTGAGAAGCCTACTTAAAATTTTTTAAAAAAAGGAAAGAGGAGAGGAGAAAAGAGAAAAGAAAAAGAAAAGAAATAATTCACCACAATCAAGTGGGATTTATTCCTAGGTTGCAAGGGTAGTTTGATATTTGCCAATCAATCAACATGATACATCACATCAATGAGAGAACCATGTGATCATTTCAATCATTACAGAAAAAAACATTTGACAAAGTACAACATCTAATGAGGATTCAAAAATACTCTCAACAAAGTAGGCTTAGAGGTAACATACCTCAACATAATAAAGGCCTTATATGAAAAACCACAGCTAAAATCATCCTCAATGGGGAAAAACTGAGCGCATTTCCTCTAGGTCAGGAGTAAGACAAAGAAGTCCACTCTCATCTCTTTTATTTAACATAGTACTGGAAGTGCTAGCCACAACAAAAAGAAATAAAAGGCATCCAAATTGTTAAGGAAGAAGGAAAACTTTCAAAATTTGCATGTGACATGATACTACATTTAGAAAACCCACAAAACTCCACCAAAAAACTGCTAGAAGTGATAAACAAATTCAGTAAAGTCACAGGATACAAAATCAATGTACAGAAATCCCTTGCATTTCTATACACCAGTAATGAAGAAGCATAAAGATTAAGAAAACATTATCCAATTTACAGTTACACCCAAAATAATAAGATACCTAGGAACGATCCTAACCAAAGAGATGAAAGACCTGCCTCTGAAAACTATAAAACACTCATGAAAGAAATTGAAGAAACATAAAGAAATGGAAAGAAATTCCACACTTATCAATTGGAAGAATAAATATTGTTAAAATGTCTATGCTACCAAAAGCTATATACATTTAATGCAATCCCTATCAAAATAGCAATGGCAGTTTTCACAGAACTAAAATAAACCATCCTAAAATTTGTGTGGAACCACAAAAGACCCTAAATAGCCAAAGCAACCTTGAAAAAGAAAAGAAAAGCTACAGGCATCACAATTTCAGATTTAAGTTATATTACAAAGCTCTATTAATCAAAACAATATGGTACTGGCATGAAAACAGACACATTGACCAATGGAACAATCGAGAAATAGATCCCCAATTATATGATTAATTAATCTTTGACAAAGCAGGAAACACTAACCAATGTCAAAAAGGAAGTATCTTTAACAAGTGGTGTTGGAAAAACTGGACACCAGAAGAATGAAACTGTACCAATTTCTTACACCATAACAAAAATCAATTCAAAATGGATTAAGACCTAAATGTGATACCCGAAACTATAAAAACCCTAGAAAAGAACACATATCGTAATTTGTCTGACACTGGCCATAGCAAATTTTTTTTCTAGATAGGTGCCCTGAGGCAAAGTAAACAGAAATAAAAATAAACTATTGAGACTACATTAAAATTCAAAGATTCTGCACAGTGAAGGAAACAATCAACAAAACTAAAAGGCAACCTTCTGAATGGGAGAAGATATTTGCCAATGATATATCAGATAAAGGGTAGTACCCAAAATACACAAATCCTTACAAAATTCAATAGTCAATACCCAAATAATCCAATTTAAAAGGAGACAGAAGACATAAATAGACTTTTCTCCAAAGAAGATATCCAGATGGCCAATAGACATATGAAAAGATGTTCATCATCACCTATCATGAGGGAAAGGCAAATCAAAACTACAATGATCACCTCACTCCTGTCAGAATGGCTAAAATAAAAAACACAAGAAACAACATATGTAGGGAAAAAAAGGTACCCTCATGCACTGTTGGTAGGAATGCAAACTGGTACAGTCACTATGGAAAACAGAATGGAGTTTCCTCAAAAAGGCAAAAATAGGACTATCCTATGATCCAATAATCATACTCCTGGGTATTTACCCAAAGAACACAAATACCACTTAAATCAAAGGGATACATGCACCGCTATGTATGCAGTAGAATTATTTACAGTAACCAAGATATGGAAGCAGCCTGTCTATTGATTGATGAGCAGATAAAGATGTGGAGTGCGTGCACGCACACATGCACACACACACACACACAGGAATATTATTCGGCCATAAAAATAGAATGAAATATTGTCATTTGCATGGACATGGATGAAGCTAGAGAATATTCCACTACATGAAATAAGCCAATCAGAGCAAGACTAATACCCTATTATTCCACTCATATGTGAGATTTAAGAAACAAAACGAGGAAAATTAAGAGAGTGAGACAGAGAGAAAGCAAGCCACAGTCTCTTAATTATAGAGAACATTCTGAAGGTTACAGAGGGGAGGGAGTAGGGAGATGGGTGAAACAGGTGATAAGGATTAAAGAGGGCACTTGTGATAAAAAATAAAAACTTCAAAAATATAAAAAGAAAGAAAAGACAGGAGAGAGACCTCAGTATCTCAGTCTAGGCAAGAGACCATTCAATTAGGGGATCAAAGGTCACATTTGTGTGACAGAAATATCATTCTTAGAGTTCACTGGAGACGGAGGAAGGATGAGATATGCATGTCATTATGGTCTCACGATGCAAGCTGATGAAATCCCTCTGCAGGGACAACACCCCCCAAGCTTCCCAGAAAGGCATCATTGACCTTTAGACAGACAGATGTAGGGCAGAGAACCCCAAACCTGATTATTTTTTCCTGATGCCCCAAGAGCTTTCCCAGGAGGACTCCAGGCCCCTACTCTTCAGGAGAATAAGCTTCCATTCTTTTCAGATTTTAGAATTCTCAGCCAGCCCACATTGACTTATATGTTCCTGACAAATGCAGTGAGCCTCCAGAGCTGACTGCATTCAGACAATCAGAGTATGCCCCTCTTTGCAGTGCTTAACACTTCCATACAAGGAAGGGAGTTAGGGGCCCACACAGCAAAAGGTGTCTTAACACCTGCTGAGGTCCAAAGTGGGTAACTCAGAAGTCTTAGGGGTTGGGTAGTGCCACCCACCTGTGGGTACCTGTAGGAAAGGTCACCACCATTTGGCTCTTTACAACACTGGGCTGGGGTACCTCCCTGAATAGGACCTCCGTGAGCCATCCCCCCTGGGTTACGGCTTACTGCTGGCATGGCTTATCTTAAAAGGTGAAATTACAAGTGTCAGAGACTGGAGCTAAAACCTACAGCACTTTGCATCAGGCCTAGAGGAAACGGCAGTGGTAACACCTTTCCAACAATTGAGGCGTGCAGCTGCAGGGAGAGAGGTAAAGCCCTTCAGAGGCTGAAATCTGGATCCCATCAACATCCCAGGGTGAGATGCTTTAAGAAAACTGCAAGGCTTACTTATCCAAAGGGACCCACGGAAGCAGCTACAGATGTAGCTGGAGTGGGATGGATAGTGTCCTCTGGATTTCCCAGGTGTTTGTAGGCTTACCACTCTTACTGTCCTTGCTAAACTACTTCTTATTGGCTGCTATAAAGATAAAGCAAAATCAATGAACAACATAAAAGAACAAGAAGTGATAAAATTTTAAACAGAGTAAAGTAAGAAATAATAAACAGGAATAAATTACATGCTTCCAGTAAGAAGATGAAACTCTCAACACATATAAAAATGAGACTTCTTTAAAAATAATATTTCATATTTAGCAAAATTGATATTTACTGGCAGAGACAGGAGTGGTCACCAAACAGTTCTTGTATTTCCCAGGATCCTTCGTAACTATATGAGCCCACATGACTAATTCCAGACCAGTAGACACACTGAGGGACAATAACATGCATAGTTTTCAGTAGGGGCTATTTGAGAGGCTCTGGAAACCATGTGTGAAGATATTTCATGAAATGAAGGGAATCCGGATCACTGAATCAAACACGAAGGGCCCTGGAGGTTTACCTAAGCCCCACCAGACTCCCTATGAGTGAAAAACAAACCTTTGTTGGATTAAGCCACTGAGTTTTTTAGGTTTATTTGTTATTACAGCATGTCTGGCTAATACAAGTGCTTATAATTTGCTCATTTAACCCCCCATATAATCTTACAGGCAACCTCATTGTCCCCATTAAGGGGGAAGAGGCAGAGAAATGTGTAGTAACTTTTTTCAGGTCTCTTATTTGTAAGTGGAAGACCTGGGATTCAAATCCAGGGAGCCTTTGTTCTTAACCACTATGCCAAGCTGGCTCTCACCAGTAGAGGCGTCTCAAAGGGAAATCCAAGAATTTGATGGTCAAGCACTTTCTTCTACAGAAGACTTGAGGATGTTGAATCCTAGGAGGGGAGTAAGGAGGTAGGGCAGCCCTAGAAAGGTGGACTAAGGGTTAATCCCTTCTTCCCATCTCCAAGGGATAAGCCTGCCGATTCCCATGTGATGAAACAAAGGGAGCATGCACCCATGGAGGAGGCCAGTTCTAAACACCAGCCTTTCAAATCAGGTCTCGTCTTTTTTAATGCCCAGAAAGACCCTCACACTCAGGAGTCAGGAAACCTGAATTCTAGTTCCAAGTCTACCAATAAAACATTTTATGATTTGAGCAGTTGCCTAACATCTTTCTGGGCTTTGGTTGTTACATCTGAAATTGAGGAATGTTGGTTTCCATGTCACCAAGTTGTGGAAAGTTCAGACCAAACAATAGACACCATGATGCTTTGGGAAGCTGTAAAATGCTTTGCAAATGTAAATAATCACTCTTATTAGACCATCAGAACCAAGGAGACAAGGAGTCCCTCTGACATCATGGCCCCCATTTCATTGGGGAAATCTGAAGTCTTAGCAAGGTGCCCAAGAATAGAAAAGGATCTCTGGAGTTATGGGTGTTAAACACAATAATAAAGATAATAACAAAGGAGCAGTGGGAGAACCAGGCACTGGGACTCCGGGCTTGGAGCTACCTAGACATTACTTTTTTCATGGTTATGATCTGAAAGCTTCCAACTGCTTTCTTTGGGTGGGAGACCGCAGCCCTGAGGCTCGGAACCAGGCACACTAAGCTCAGGTCTGGGCCTGCAGCAGTCCCTAGGGCTCCCTTTTCTTATCACCTCTTCAGTGCCGCTGGTACTCTGATGTCCCATCATATCCAAATGCCATTTCTGTAGGTCAACATATTGCCAATTCCATAACAAAATGTGGTGCTGCATGTCAGCACCTCCAGTGCGTCTCCCCATCCTTGGATCTGACCCTGGTGTTTGGGCCACCTTCATACATCCCATACCTTTTCCCTTAGACTGCACATTTCCCATGAGGCTCCTTGGTCTTTATCCAAAGAGACTCCTCCTGGTTCTTCTCCAAATTTGCTTAGATGCCACACTGTCAGACGCCAGGCCCTCAGACCAAACACCTTTTCGTCCCCCTTTCATTTTCCTGCATCCACACACAGCTGGCTAAAGAAGGCAGAGCAGGGAGCAATTCTGTGTAGTGGAAAGGGCCAGCATGTCAGGAAATCAGGTCCCAGCTTTTACCTTACTGTGTGGCCTGAGGCGACTTCATCTCCTTCTCTGTCCCTTAGGGTCCTCAACACCCGGAGACAAGGCTATAGGATGAGATCGGCAACCCCTACTCCTCACTGTGCAGCAGAATCACTGGGGAAGGCTTTAAAAAGTGCAGGTGCTCTGACCCCCTCCAGTGGTTCATTTCTCATAGGCCTGGTAACAGTGTCTTTTAAACCCTCACCAGGTGATCACAGCATGTCTCCAGGTCGGAAACCACTTCACTGGAGGATCCAAAGTCCCCAGGACCCTCACATTTACTAAGTCTCTGAAGTGTGTGAATCTGCTTGAGGTTCCAGGACTGGGGAAGCACAAAGGCACAAGCACTTCTAGAAATGGGTCCAAGGCCTCATTAGACTTTGGAGAGGGCTGCTCGGGGCTCCTGTTTCCCGCCCCCTGCTGCTAGAAGGATGCTGGGCTCCATCAGGGCCCAGCTGGAAGGCCATTTCGTTTGGAGAAAGATTTCCTCTCAGTGCCTCTCAGAGGCCTCCTTGGCTGATCCAGAGAACTGAGGCTTTTCATTTTAATTAGCAAATTCTTGTCGCTGCCGCTGGAAATGAGCCTCTGTTCTCATTTCCTTTACAGACTCTTGTCAGCCGTGATGGTGAGGGAGGGGGCAGGAAGGTGACTTGGGAGCTGTTATCTGATGCAATTTCGGCGCTGGCGGGGGGCTCGGAAGATGCGAGTGTGGCTGTGATGACAGAGGAACCAATCATACACTTAAGGAAATGGCTTCCTGGCTTCAGGACACGGAGACTTGGGCTAGCGCCTCTCTGCAGACCTGCACACATTTGTGCTCTGAGGCCAAATGAGCATTATTAGAGCACCCAGCTCCAGACCTCTCTCATGTCACACCTCGAACTAAGAGAACCTTATTAGGAGAAACACACACACACTTCTCCAAAATACCTGTAGATGGAGAGAAATGGAAAGAGGAATCTGTCTAATGCATATTTTATAAGCCCGTGAACTCTCCAGGCTAGCAAGAGCACTCATTGGTCATCTAGTTAGTAGCTGACGTGTGGGAGAGAGGCAGTCTTCCTGAGGTACCGTAGATCACAGCAAGCCCTGTCCTGGGGGCTCAGCAGGAGGGAGAGGCTGTCCCTGTGAACTCATTTCCAAAGTCCCCATCTTGTTTTCAGTCAACCTTGGCATCTCTCTCTCTCTCTCTCTCTCTCTCTCTCTCTCTCTTTTTTTTTAATAGTTTATTAACAAGTTGGTTTCCATATAATACCCCGTGCTCTTCCCCACAAGTGCCCTCCTCCATGACCATCACCCCCCCCATCCCCTTCCCCCTCCCTCTCAGCCCTCAGTTTGTTTTTAGTGTTCAAGAGTCTCTCATGATTTGCCTCCCTACCTCTCCCTAACTCTCCACCCCCTTCCCATCTCTTACGGGTTTCCCTAGTTGCTCAACTTTTCCAAAACTGAGGGAAATCTTGATCCAGACAAGGAATATACAAAGGTAGGGATAATTGAAAGAAGTGTCTGTAATTAGATCAGTGAAAGGATGACCAGGAAGGGTTATTTGCAGATGCCTTAGAGTTCATTTACTCAAACTCCACCAAGAGCAAGGAAGGTGAGGCAGCCATAGACCAGGGTCTACAGTGTGTGTGACTCACAAGCCCAAGAGGTCATGGCCTGCCCAACACGCCATGGCCCCCCCTCCAATACCCCCAAACCCTGTGATGCAGCCACACTAAGCTCTATCCACCTACCAGGCGCACCATCCTGGCACCAGAGCTCACCCCCAGCCAGCCCTGGCTCTCTACCCAAACGCTATGCTTCCAGGGCCTACCCTAGTTCTTCCCTTCTTTCCTCAGGTGCCCCATCACTAGGCTCAATAGCGCAGCATTTCAAGGCTCAGACCACTCACTCTTCCAGTATTTAACTGAACACGCATATATGACCAATAAGACTGTCATGGATGGTCCCATCTTCATGGTGTGAGGGAGGCAGATACACAAAGAAATGGTCACCCAAATGCATATACAGCCATCTCAGGGAGAAGTGCTTGGCAGGGGAGATCCACGGGGCTGGGAGTGAGGGGGATGTGGTGACGTGGGGACAGGCCTAGAAAGGCTTCCTGGGGGGAGGATGATGGAGTTGGGACCTCGGTAACAGGAGGCAGATAGGAATGGGTGGGGAGAAGCCACTTGGAGGGAACTTTTCTGGGAAGTCCCCTGCTCTTCCCTGGACTAGGCATTATGTGAAGTAAAGACATGTCTCACTGTGCCTAGGACAGTCCCAGTCCACGCTTGCTGTCCAGGGGTCAGCGCTTGTCCCAAAGGTGTCCAAATTTGGATGATGACAAATTGTATGATCACCCTGTGAGTGATGCTCTTGTCACACTTCATCACTGACTCCATGCCATTGTCTGCCTGTCACACAAAGGCACACATGCACACATACACCCACCACACATGGCTGGGCACCCTTCTTGTGGCCTGGAATTCAGTTCTTACTCACCCTCTGATGTCCTGCACATATGCTTATGGTCACTGTTTGGTGGATGTTTTTTAATTAAGTGAACAAATTACACAGGGATAAGGCTTCTAAAAATTCCCAGACCTTGGTGCCCTCCACCTCACCTAAGCTGTCTCTTTCTCATGCCTCTGCAATACTCCAAAGCATATTTGGTGCACATTTTGAGTTTGTCCAGAGGCCATAGGATCCAAAATATATTTTTGCCATGGTCTGACTTGGCCTCAGACGTTGACAAAAGCGTCATCTCATTAGAGGCTATTTGAATAGAAATTATAGGCTTGTTCTCAGAGTGTGGACTTGAGAGTACTTCATAAGACACTTACTGCTAAGTATCTGAAGAGAAACACCCTCATTGGTTTCTAAAAGCCCATCTCAGGTCAAACCAACCTAAATTCCTCTCAATACAATTAGAACTTCAGTAAGAATGAGAGAAACACGCTTCCAGGAACATCAGGACCTCGAAGGGACAATAAACAGCACTACTGGAGGACTGGGAGGGGGACGGGGAAGAGCAGAACATTCCAGAAGGCAGCATAAAGCATGTGGAGCACAAATCCATCCATGCTTTGACAAAGAATCATCAGCTGGTCTCCTACAGAGGAGACTAAACATGGGTGAACAGATTACTGGGCTCCTCCCATTCATTCACCCACTTCTCTTTCTGGTTCCACAGAGGACCAAGAAAAGGTATGTGCGCCAAGCCCAGCTTGAGCTTCTAGGCCTTCACAAAAGCAGTTCCACCTGCTCCAAATGATCTTTTCTTCTTTCTGCACCTCTTTTTCTTCTATTCCTCTATGATGACTTCCATTTCCCCCAGCTCCCAATAGCCATTCCTTTCTGCAAGCCCTAGTACTATCTCCAGGAATTATGCAAGGAACCCAAATGTGACCAGGGGAAGACAGAGGGAGGGGCAGTGCTTGTAAGGACAGGTTGAATGGCCTGCTTTCAGGGAGCACCATTCACATGGTGGTTTATGTAAATGGTGCTCCCAGAACTCAGGCATTCCAATTTGCTCTACTAGCCTACTGCCAAAGCTCTGCAGCTCTTTCTTCCTTCTCTCCCTCTCTTGCCTCCTCACTCACCTCCCAGAATCTTGAAGACAAGACAGGAATCCAATCTTCCTAGTATCCATGCTCCCAGCCCTTAGCACAGTGAGCAAAAGATTAAAACATCAAAAGAATGAATACAATTAAAACAAGAATGAGAAGAGTTGATAAACCAAGTTCTTGGTCCTACCTAGAGAAGATAGCACAAAAACTGGAAGAAAATCTTTCAAAATTTTAAGTGCCATTTGGAAATGTTCTTTTATTTGTTTCATAAAAGAACAAAAAATGGAAAGAATATGGCAATGCTAGAGTCTTACCTCTATATTCACCTTAAGCACACCTTCCCAATGAAATATTAGGGAAAAGCAATTTAACTCTTGTGGACAGAACTGTCTTTAAAATAATTCCTTTCCCACACTATAGTCTTTGAAAATGAAAAGACCACACCATTTCTCCAGGTGCCAGATCTCAGTCAGCCTATGTCCCTCACTGCCCAGTTGTCCATAAGATGCTAGAGCCACTGCCTTGAAGGGCACCTGTTCTGAATATCGATGCACCTGTCTCAAGTGAACGCACCTGGACACCAGTGAAGAGTCCAGTAGGGTTTCCCTGAATGAGCAGGAATGCTAATTCCAAGGGGGAGAGGGAATGAATATAGGTGGAAGAGGGCTGGGGGAGGGGAGACAGTGGCATGCTCTTCTAACTACCCCGCTGTCAGACCATATAGGGACTCCTGCACATTCCAACCCGTGTCTTCACAGCACCACCAGAGAAACAGATGAGTCCAGAGAGCACAATTTAAAGACAACTAACTAGAACAATCCTCCAGCTCTGACATTCTGTGGATTTAGCATGGAAAAATATTCACTAAGATCACTGGCATAGTTAGGCAACGGCTTAGCAATTCCTTTTTGTGAAATAAAATACTGTCTCTCTAAAGTGCTAAATATCTTTCTGCTTTGGAATTGTGATTCATCCTCAAGGTGGGCTGATCTTTAAATCTTACAATGGCTCTCATCCCAAAACTGGTTCTACAAAAACCGTCTTTCTAACCAAACTGCTCCTCCACCCTTCCCCCAATGAGTAGAGAATACTCTAATGAGAAGGTAAGAAGATATTCTGATCCTACTAAGTCCCTTCCCACCTTGTTCAAGATCATATGGCCCTGTTTCCTGTGAACAGATCTATCATAACTGAGATCAATGTTCCTGGTCATGAGAAAGACCACCCAGGATGTCCACCTATATCTAAGGCCTCTCTGTGGCAACGGTCAAGGAAATGGACCTGTGCATTCTATAACCTTCTCTGTTCCTGGGCCCCAGAAGGACTCCTGATGTAGCCCAGACTCCTGTCCCAAACTGATTCCTGATTCTGATAAAAGACTGACTCCCTTTCTCCCCAGCCACTCCTACATTTATCCTCTTGGTCACATGAATCAGAGTAAAGACAAGACAATCTCTGATTCAGCTATACCTCCTGGGTACCAGAATAGGAGCTGGCTCCAAATAGGTGCTAAATACATGCTAGTCAAATACATGAAGGAAAAATTCAATGAATAAATGCGTGAATGAGTAAGTGGGTTCAGGCTGAAAATGGCTCAGGTTGATTTTTCAAAGACATGGGGCCAAGGAGATGGGTATGCCTTCAGAGTCTCCATCTCTCATGTCCACTCTGGAAAGTTGCAAGCTCTTCTCCATGTGACTTATTAATATTCTTGTCCCTAGGCTTAACTGTGCAGTGGGCAGTTCCTCCTGAGCTAAATGGCAGGCAATTGAAAACTAATGAGGTGAGAAATGCTCCTGTCATCTGAGCCCACGGATGCCCACAGCTGAGCTCATCTGGTTTTCCAGGGAGGGTTGCCAGAAGTCCCCAAAGGAACGGGTAAAAACAGAGGGGATCCTGGTCTGGGAGGAAGACCAGAGCTTTGCTCTCAGCTCTGCCACTGATCCAACTGTGCTGCTGTCACTGTCTCAGCAGAAAGAGGACTAGTCCTGCATTTCTAGCTGCGCTGCACAATTATCCATGTAGTTTTAAGAAATACAGATTCATGGGTCCCACCCTAGAACTACCAAAGCAGAACCTCCAGATAAGGAACCTAGAATTTGGACTTTTAGCATGCAAATGATTGCAACCAGTGTAATTATTCTCAAGCCTAAGCTCTGGTTCAGGAGTTAGCAAAACTATTTATTTATGCATATGTACCAATGCAGGCCTCGACAGAACTCCAGAATGTGATCTCAGTATTCAGTGTACCTTTACTGCTGGCTTCCCTCCCTCTCCTGCTCCCCAGCATTAGCAAAATGCGGTTGGCAAGCTAAATCCAGCCCCTTGCTTATTGTTGCAGATAATGTTTTATTGGAACCCAACCACGCCTTCTCATTTACATATCATCTGGGGCTGCTCTCAGCTACATGGCATAGTTGAGCAGTTGCAACAGACACCATGTGACCCACAGAGCCTAAAGCATTTACTGTCTGGCCCTTTACAAAAGAAGTCTGCCGAACACTGCTGTAATGTGCAGGTGCTTCCAGTAGGTCACTAGGATAAAGTGTCTGACACTAGCCCACGGTTTTCAGAGAGGAGCACATTATTTCTGACCAGTACACAAGAAGAAAGCAGAGCCCAGAGGCTGACTTGCATGGGAAGTGCCTTGGTATGTAGGCTGGCACTGCCAGGTGGGAGGGGAGGGCACCTGCAAGATGGGAACCAGGGGCTAAAGGTGAGCGTGAGGCCCATCTGAGAAGCTCCAGGTCTCAGCATCTTGAGTCCAGGAAAGGTGAGTGTGGATGGTGTGCACAGAGCTGAGTTTAGCTCCTTGGTTTTAAATTTCCATAGCCCTTCTGTCAAAGGCTTGCCTGATGGATGAAAGAAAATGTGGGAGGGGAGAGAGGAAAAAGGGAAACTCTCTGGGGGCAAATCTTCAAGACTCTAAATTCTCCAACACACAAAAAATAAGCAGGAGTAATAATTGAACTCGGGACACCATGGGACCACAGGATTTATGAGGGGAAAAGAGACCACCTAGGCCAACTGTGGCCTCAGCCACCTGCCTTATCAGTCACTCCCTGGGGCCCAGGAAAGCAGGTCTGATGTGAACAGGGGCCGGCAAGGTCCACACAGAGCACAAGGGTCCCTGGGCCTCGTGGATACCAGGGCACCTGGCTGGGCACGCATGAGCCCAAGACTGTTCCTACTGTAAGGCCTCTCCAACGAAGCTGTCCATACCAGGTCTGCCTTCCGCTGTCCTCCCATGCCCACCCAGGCACACCACCCCAGATGTCGGGAAACACACTGCTATCAGTGCTGGGAGTGTAGGCAGATTTGGGTTATTTAAAAATGACTTGAAACACACACATCAATCAATGTAATCTGTTCAGCTGGCAAGTGGAACAAGGCCTTGGGGAAATTCCAGATCAAACAGATCCACCAGGAGCTAAACAATCAGGGAGTTGTATCTAGAAATAGCTGCTTGCACAAGAAAGGCTGGGAAATGTGGCCTCCCACCAATGAAGACACCGGGTCCCTCAGACGTGAGAATGACTCTCCAATTTTCCCCTAGTCCCAGGAAAACTGTGACTTCATTGTGATATCAAGTGTCAAGACCTATGTTCATTTTATTTGTGCGTATGTATCAATGGTGGGCATAGATGGAACTCCAGAATGTGATCTCAGTATTTAGTGCACCTTCGTTTCGTGCCTACTTCTCCCCTGCTCTCGAGCATCAGAAGTAGGTTTATCCCCAGTTTCCATGAAGCCTGACACCATTCTGACTGCAAGTATCAGCCTGTCCTTTGCCCCTCAAACCACCATCACTGGGGGACCCACCTAGCTGTTGCAGGTGTCCACTGTCACTTTAATCCACTACTGGAGACTGGGGCAATGGTCAAAGCAAGAGAGGAGTCGATTCTCATAATTATCTCCCTTCCCTGCCTCACCTCCCCATTTCCCTTTAAGCTTTCTGGGACCACTGCAATCAACCACTGCACCCACCCCTGGTCTGAGTTTACTCCTATGGATATCCAGTTGAGAACATGAGTCCGTGTGCTCCTTCCACTCCTGGTCCTTGTACAGACCACCAAAATGAACCTGCTGGCACCGTCTGCTTTTAGGGCTTGGGGTAGGATCCAGGCTGTGCCCATCTTTGGCATTCTGGCCAGAGAGATAGGCGAGGACACAGACTATAGGCCCAAGCCCGTGCACGTCTCTCTGTGGTGGTGCTGGGATATCAGTGCAGCCGCCCAGCACCTCGTACATAATCGTTGAGCCTCTCCTGTGCAGTGCATTTACAGAAGCTACTAAGCCATCTTCCTCCCATTTAGTTCCTGGTAGGTGGCATTGATGCTGGCTTCTCTCTTGCTAGTTGAGCTGATGCTTCTCAACAGGGAGCATTATTTTCATAAATTTGTGTTTTTGGATCGCCCACAGTTCCTGGTTCCACTTTTGACATGTCTGTAATAGCCAGTGGGTCCCCTTCAGGGGCATGGTGACCCAGTCACAGGCACCGCAGCCCATGCTGCTCCCCCTCCAAACAGGCTGAGAAAGCAGAGAACTTCACCCCTCACTTTGCTCCATGACTCAGGACATGAGTGTCCTCCAGTTCCAGCTGGTGCTTCTGTGGCTGCACCCCAAAAGTTTCCCTGTGGAATTAAAGCCTAGCTGCTACTCATACCGAGAGGCACACGTATTCCTTCACAGGGAATGTCTCTTAGGCAGTAGTGTTAGGAAAACAGAAGAGTTTGGTGAGGCAGATGTCCCTGGGATCACATGACCTGATGGGGGAGGCATCCGAATATGCTGTGTGTTGAGCTCAGCACTCAGAGGGACAGAGTTGGTTGAGAGCAGACTCAGAGGCTGAGTTCAAATCCAGGCTCTGCCCCTTAAAGACTTTATGACCCTGGGCAAGGTACTTAACCTTTCTGAGCCTCAGCACTTAAATCCAAATACAGGGGATTTTGTGTCGAGTGCTTAAAATAGGGCCTGGCCAATAATAATCATTAGTAAATATCCTTCTCCTCTGAAGGAGGCTAAGTGTCCAAGACAAAAAGAATGATTTGAAGCAGCAACTCTGTTTATATGCAAGAAACCACATCCTCGAGAGATCAGGAAAGAGGAACGTCTGTCCTACTCAGAGGGCAGTTGCTAAAGTTAGCAACTACAAACAGACATCACTGAGACCCACAAAGTGGTAGTGGAGATATTCAGGCTGTTAGCACAGCACCCTTGGAGTTCACAGAGGTATATGCAGAGGGGCCCAGTGCTCAGTCCATGTGCAGATGAGGGCTCAGAGCTGTGCCCTGTGGAAGAAACTGTAATGAGGCTGCCCATCCACAGGCTGTGGAGGCACACCAGCCATCTGAGCTATGACAATGAACTACACCAGAGCACCACACTGGAACACCAGCCAGACCCCAGTCACATCCAGAGGGATCACGACCTCATCCCCTCTCAGAGCCAGCCCTCCTCTTCCTAAAGGCTCCCTTAAGCTCTGAAACCAATGATGGAGAGTCTCAAAATTCAATGTGATAGGGGCATAAAGACCTCTTCAGGATCCTGCTTTCAATTCTTTTGGATATATACCCAGGAGGAGGATTGCTGGATCATACAGTGCTTCTGGTCTTAATTTTTTTGAAGAACTTCCAGACCATTTCCCATTATGGCTACACTATTTTATATTCATACCAATAATGTACAACTTATCTTAATCTTTTTAATAGTAGCCATTATTTTTTTAAAAATCCATGAGATATCTGATTGTGATTGATTTGCATTTCTCTGATGATTAATAATGTAGAGCATCTTTTCATATACCTTTTGGTCATTAGTGTGTCCTCTTTAGATGTCTATCCATGTCCTTTGCCCTTTAGCAATTGGGTTTTTTTGTTTGGTTTGGTTTGGTTATTTTGCTATTGAGCTGTGGGAGTTCCTTATGTTCTGTGGATATTAACCTCTTCTATGATACTTGGCTTGCAAACAGTTTCTCCCATTTCATAGGTTGCTTTTCACTCTGTTGATTAAGCCCTTTGCTGTGCACCTCTTCAGTTTTATGTGATCACACTTGTCCAATTTTGCTTTCGTTACCTGCCCTTTGGTGTCATAGTAATGGAATTACTGCCAAGACCTATGTCCTGAAGTTTGGCTCCTATGTTTTCTTCTTGGATTTTTACAGTTTCAAGTCTTATACTTAAGTCTTCAGTCCATTTTGGGTTGGTTTTTGTGTATTGTTTAAGATAAGGGTCAAATTTTATTCTTTTGCATCCACTTTTCCCAGCACCATTTGTTGAAGAGACTATCCATTCCCCATTGTGCATCCTTGGCATTCTTATCAAAAATTGGTTGTCCAGAGGCACCTGGATGGCTCAGTTCGTTAAGCATCTGACTTCAGCTCAGTTCATGATCTTGCAGTTTGTGAGTTTGGGCCCCACATCGGACTCCGTGCTGACAACTCAGAACCTAGAGCCTGCTTCAGATTCATTCATTCATTCATTCATTCATTCATTCATATTCTCTCTCTCTCTCTCTCAAAAATAAACAAACATTTGGGGCAAGTGGGTGGTTCAGTTGGTTGAGTGTCCAACTCCAGCTCAAGTCATGATCTCATGGTTTGTGAGTTAGAGCCCTGCATGGGGCTTGGGCTCTGTGCTGACCGCTCAGAGCCTGGAGTCTGCTTCAGATTCTGTCTGTCTGTCTGTCTGTCTCTCTCTCTGCCCCTCCCCTGCTCACATTCTCTCTCTCTCTCTTTCTCTCTCTCTATCACACACACACACACACACACACACACACACACACACACACACAAAATAAACATTTTTAATTGGTTGTCCACATGCGCATGGGTTTCTTTCTGTGGCCTCTATTCTTAACTGCTGTTCCATATGTCTGTCTTTATGCTAGTACCTTACTGATTTAATTCTGTGGTCTTGTAATATATTTTGAAATCAGGAAGTGTGATGCCTCCAGATTTCTTCTTTCCCAAAATTATTTTAGCTATTCAGAGTCCATTATGGTTTTATATAAATTGCACAATTCTTTTCTATCTCTGCAAAAATATTGCAGTAGCATTTTGATAGGGATTGCATTGAATCTGTAGGTCACTTTGAATAGGATGGATCTGTCAACAAAATTACATCTTCTGATCCATGAACATGGGATGTCACTTCATTTTTTTTGTCTTATTAGTACTCACATGTTCATTGCAGCATTATTCACAATGCCAAGATGTGAAAACAACCCAAATGTTCATCGGCAGATGAATGAATAAAGTACAGTATATAAATATAATGGAATATTATTCAGCCATAAAAAGAGAAAGAAAAAACTCTGCCATATGCAAGAACAAGGATGAGCCTAGAGGACATTGTGCTATGTGAAATAAGCTAGTCACAGAGGACAAATATTGCAGGAGTCTACTTTTAGGAAGTATCTAAAATACAGAAAATGATAGAAGCAGATA
Source organism: Suricata suricatta (assembly GCF_006229205.1). Taxonomy (NCBI): domain Eukaryota; kingdom Metazoa; phylum Chordata; class Mammalia; order Carnivora; family Herpestidae; genus Suricata; species Suricata suricatta. Next base: position 89,091,285 of record NC_043711.1, on the reverse strand, counting down.
GAACAGTGGCTGCCTGGGGCTGGGGAAGGGAGAAATGGGGAGTTGCTGTTCAGTAGGTATAAAGGTTCTATTATGCAACATGAGTAAGTTCTGCAGATCTGCTGTACAACAGTATGTGTACTGTTAGCAATACTATATTATATACTTCAAAATTTGTTAAGAGGGTAGATCTCATGTTAAGTGTTCTTACAATAAAAAGGAGGAAAGAGATATTTATCACAAAAGGATGGGAAAATGGTCAATAAGCACATGAAAAGATGCTCAACATCATTAGCCATCAAGGAACTACAAATCAAAACCACAGTGAGATACCACTTCACACTCACCAAGATGACTATGATTGAAAAGACAGATAATAATAAATATTGGCAAAAATGTAGAGAAACTAGAACTCTCATACATTGTTGCTATGGATATAAATTGGTGCAGCCGCTTTGTAAAATAGTCAAGCAGTTGTTCAAAGAGTTGAACACAGAGTAACAGTAGAACTCAGCAATTCCAGAAATATATATTCCTAGAAATATATACCCAGGAGAAATGCAAAGACACATTCACATAAAAATTTGTACATGAATGAATGTTCATATCAACATTATTCATAGTAGCTAAAAAGTAGAAACAATCCAAATAACCATCAACTGATGAATGAATAAATAAAATGTGGTATATTCATAAAACAGAATATTATTCAGCAATAAAAAGTAATGAAGTCCCAATAATGCTGTAGTCTGGAACCGCAAAGACATTATGCTCAGTGAAAGAAGTCATTTAGAAGACCACCTATCATATGATTCCATTCACATGAAATGTTCAGAACAGGCAAATCTATAGAAGCACAAAGTGGATTAGTGATTGCTAAGGGCTGAGGAAGTCGAGGGGGAAAAGGAAGGTGACTGCCAAAGTATTGGGGGGTTCTCTTTGGATGACAATATTCTGTAACTGATTGTGATGATCAGTGTCTGGCTCTGTACTAAATAATTGGGGGCACTGGGTGGCTCAGTCAGTTAAGCATCAACTCTGGATTTCAGCTAAAGTCATGATCATGATCCTACAGTTCATGAGATCGAGCCCCACGTCAGGCTCTGTGCTTGCTTGGGATTCTCTCTCTCTCCCCCTCCCTCTCTCAAAATAAATAAACCAACTTTTAAAAAATCATAGAATGGTACACTTTCAATGAGTGAACTGTATAATATATGAATTATATTTCAATGAAGCCATTTTAAAAATTCACCAGAATGAGTGCTTGTTAAAATTTTGGATTTCTGGGGACACTCGGGTGGCTCAGTCAGTTAAAGTATCCAGCTCTTGATTTCAGCTCAGGTCTTGATCTCAGGGTTGTGCGTTTAAGCCCCCCCACTGGGCTCCAAGCTGGGTATAAAGCCTACTTTAAAAAAAAGGATTTCTGGGCTACACAAAAATGCTTACTCCATGTTGGGGTCCAGAAATCTGCATATCAGCCAGCTCCCCACAAGATTCCATCTGTGAGAGCCACCACCTTAGGAATGAGGGAACTTTGTTATTTTTGTTTCTGTGGCTTAGGCCCTAAGGGCTGACTCTTTGAAAAGCTTTATTTTACAGAAGTAGCTTCAGATTCCCTTGAAGAAGTCTGTTTATGAAACTTGCCTTCAGCCTGGCAGAAGTTATTATAGTGCTAACAGAGTTTTTATGATTTTAATTAGAAACAGGCAGTGGAGCCCATGTAAAACTTTCCTTTTTGACTTGGCAATAAAGGCTCATATTCCCCAGAGGGGAGGCCAGGAGACAGGGAAAGAGCCTTCTAGAAGGTTAGGGAACCACAATTTCTTGAGCACCTACTGCGTGCCAGGAGCTTCGATATATATACTGTCACATTCATACCATGTGGGATGGATATCATTGTCCTGTGTTTGGCTCAAATAAGGGTTTAATTCCAAGCCACAGAACCAGGAACCATTCCAGTTCTATTTTGCTGCATAAACAACTACCCTAAAACTTAGTGAAATGAAGCAACCATTTTATTATGCTCATGTAGTCTGGGGTCAGGAATTAGGCAGGGCAGAGGGAGGGTGGTTTGTATGTAGCCCTCCGTGTCGGGGGCTTCGGCTGGAAAGATTCAAAGACTGGGGTGACTCATGGCTAGGAGCTGGTATCATCTGGGGGCATCTTTCTCGCATAACTGGTGGGTGATGCTGACTGCTGGTAGGATCCCAGGGGGGGAAAGTCAGCCAGAACCCCTACATGTGGCCCCTACGTGTGTCCTAAGCTTCTTCACAACATGGCAGCTTCAGTTATGTGGTGGTCAGGGTCCCGAGAGAAGCAGGAGGAAGCAGTGTCTCCTCCTGTGACCTACCCTTAGAAGCCACACAGCACCACTTCCATCCTACCCGAGTGGTCATCTAGCTAGTCACTAAGGCAATACCAGATTCGAAGAGAGGGGACACAGACCCCACCTTTCAATAGGAGGACCATCCGAAAAATCTGCAAACCAATTCTGAGTTTACATCTGTGCTCCTGCCCAGATTCAGGAAAAACTGACTTTTCCATAAGAAAAAAACACCACATCTGAGTTTTATTAAGAACCAGAGAGGCTGGGCCCCAGCTGCCGTGGTGGCCGCAGAGGAAAGGAGTCCCGTGGGCACATTTCTGTGGCTGCAGGCAGAGCCAGGTATGCACCACCTCGACCTCCTCCCACCCCCAACACACCCACACACTTTATGTGACAACCCTTTCAGTGTGTGCACATAACCAGCAGTGTTCTTCCTTGGCCTTAACAAAACAAATTGATCAAGAGTCAATACATGTCCTAATTACGAGCTGTGCACTGCAAGATTGATGGTGGGGGATGAGGAGGGAAGAACGGGCCCTTGATGGGCGCCTGTAATGAGGTGTCACTGGTCCCCACTGTCAGTCATTTATAAACATGGTCGCACGTCGGCGGCTGTCAGCTTGTCCGCCAGAGCTTAATGAGCTGCTCCTTCCTGCCCTGGGGTTAATGTCAGAAGCTGATCATGTTTTCTGCTGCGAGAGGCACTGCGTGATGGTTGGTGAGTTTCATCTACAAATGTCCCCATTCGCTCAGGAAATGCATTATCCCCAAAACTCCTGGCAGAGATATGCATTGATTTTCCCATCTGAGCCTCTCAACCCCCAGGAAGTGCCATTGCTGAATTCCCACTTGCAGCCTCTTCTCCTCACTTGGCTGGATAAGGGAGAGCGCCTGCCAGGTCTGGCACCAGGGTCCTGGAGTACAGTGGGTAAGAAGGGGGACTTCGCATCGGCTCCTCAGGCTTGGATCTTGGCCCTGCTATTCACGAGGATGTGACCTCTCCAAGCCGGAATATCCACCTTTATAGACTGCAAACAATAATAGATTTTTTTTAAAAATGGGCCTTTTCACTTGAAGCAAAACTGAGTGCTGGGTTTCACCCACTGGCTCTTTTATTTATTAACTGCAGCCAATACATATCTACAAACTTGAGTGACCCATGACAGGAGACCCTCCATAGACCTAGCTGAAGGCTCTTTCTTGACTAACATACAGTGAGACTTCTTTTAACCAACCATATAAGAACAAATGGGCTCATTCCATCCAATCCAGAGGGAAAATGGCTATTCTTAATTAGCATAATCACGATGAACTTCCTTTCCTAGCACATAAAATTCCCTGACATCGTCCCTTCAAGGAGCTACTTGATGGATTTCCTCCCAGAACATCTCCCTTTGGTTGATAAATAAGTAAACTCAGTGCTCACTCTTCCAATCACCATGGTGGTCTTTGCCCTTCCATTAACAGCACATCCTTCACTGACAGTATTCTCTGATAGATAAAATAATGCCCCCTACCCAAAGAAGTCTAAGTCCTAATTCCCAGGGTTCGTAAATATGTCAGATTACCTAGCAAAAAAGAATTACAGTTACAGACACTAACCAGCTGACCTGAAGATAAACAGATACATCTGCATGATCCAGTTGGACCCAACGTAATCATAAGTGGCATCATGGCATCAGTGGAGCTCAGGCAACACTGAAGACAGAAAAGGCCATGAGCCAAGAAGTGCAGGTGACCTCTAGGAGGCTGGAAAAGGAAAGGAAATGGATTCTCCCCTGAAGCTTCCAGAAGGACTTCTGGCCTCCAGAACTGTAGGATAATAAACTGAGTTGTTTTTAACCCACCGAGTCTGTGGAGACTTGTCACAGCAGCCAGAGGAGACGAACACCAGTACCTCCTTCACTGGGATGTGAGGATTAAGTGAATCCTAACAGGTCAAGTGCTTAGACCCATGCCTGGCGCATCATCATAAGTATTCAATTACTATTATAATGTCATCAATTTCTTCATTATAGAGCTTCTTGCCTTCTTCCTCTCTTTGACCATTTCTACAACTCAAATCCAGCTAACAGAGTTGGAGGACGGAGAAGAAGTGACCTTTCTGGAACACTTCCTACAATGAGGCATGGTGCCAGGCACCTTGGCCAGCACTTGGCACATGCCCTCCCAACTGGTCAGTGTCTGGAACCACCTTCCCTGGAAAACCAGACCAAATCTGGGTCCACATTATTGCAAGATCCCAGTTACAAATCATCACCACTTGGGGCATCTGAACAAGGGTCCTCAGCTATGATCACGCCTTCTCCAAATGCAAGCATGAGGCACCGTTCTGCCTGGCATCTTCCCATTGCCATCTGCCAGGGAAGCTGAGCTGCCCTCCTGGCTCTGGCTGAGGAAGCCTCTGCCTTGTCTGGGTTCCCAGGCTCTTGGCGCCTTCCCTGCCTCCCTGGGAACCAACCACCCCACGTTGTCCTCCGTTGTCTGCCTTCTTATTTCACCGTGACCTCCTTGAGGGCCAGACCAGTGCCTGGCGCTGCACTGTGGGTCTCAGCAAGTCTTTGTTGCATGAAGGAAGGGCTGAGATTACAATTAATTTTTTTTTCTCCTTTAAAAAGCAGATGCTCAGGGCGCCTGGGTGGCTCAGTCGGTTAAGCGTCTGGCTTCGGCTCAGGTCATGATCTCACAGTTCGTGGGTTCAAGTCCTGCATCGGGCTCTATGCTGACAGCTAGCTCAGAGCCTGGAGCCTGCTTCAGATTCTGTGTCTCCCTCTCTCTCTAACCCTCCCCTGCTTTCTCTCTCTCTCTCTCTCTCTCTCTCTCTCTCTCAAAAATAAACAAAAAGCATTTTAAAATAAAAAATTAAATAAAAAATTAAAAAAAAATAAAAAGCAGGTGCTCTCCCCAGCTGTGCTCAGCTTCACAGGTTGGGCCTTTTCCATTGCCAGCACCAGGCACTTCGGGCACAAAGCTGAAGGAGGTGCTCGCTATCTGGGGCTGATCAGAGAATGAGCACCGCCTTCAGTTTTGTACCCAGCATGCCACATTTGTCACACCCGCACCCAGTCCCGCCCCCTGCAGGCAGAGAGTACCTCCCCCCCAACTGTTACCAGAGCAGGAAACAAGTCTCATTAAACTTTTTATTGATTTTTTAAAACGATTTATTTTTGAGAGAGAGAGAGCATATGCATGTGCAGGCAGTGGAGGGGCAGAGAGAGAGGGAGACACAGAATCTGAAACAGGCTCCAGGCTCTGAGCTGTCAGCACAGAGCCCAACATGGGGCTTGAACTCATGAACCTTGATCATGACCTGAGCCAAAGTCAGAGGCCTAACCAACTGAGCCACCCAGGTAGCTCTCATTAAACTTCTTAATGACACTTAAATCAATTGTCCAACATCACAGAAAGATGATGAGTCTACACTGTATATAGGAAAGAATAATGCTAGGGGATGGATTAATCCTGAACTATCAGTAGCTCAGCTATGAGGCTCTGCTCCACACAGCCACTGGGGGAGTCAGGAGGATGCAGGTTGTGCTGTCTGAGAGCTGTACCAGCTGGAAAACCTGGTCTCTTGGGTCACCACAGAAAGAAAAGATGGAAGACTCATCCCTGCTTGTCTATACTTTAGCCCAGAAGCAATAATATTTATTTTTACTTACAGCCCATTAACTAGAAATGACTACAGGTCTCGCCTACTTGCAAGGGAATTAGAGGACAGGCTCTTTCTTTGTATCCAGCGGGAGGAAGAGGAGAGCCAAGACTGTCTGCTTGAGGAATATAAGTGAGGTCCCTGCCTGAATGCAGCTCACAGTTTAGAGCAGTGATTCTCAAACCTAAGGATGCAGAAGCATTAGTAGGACCCTTGTTCGGAACTCAGATGCTTCGTCCCTTCCTCCCGAGGCTCTGATTTGGTAGGTCTCAGGAAAGCCCAGGCGTTTATATTTGCTGCACACTCCCCAGGTAATTCAGATGCAGGTGGTTGGTGGAGCACATTCGGAGAAACAATGTCTAGTGACGGGATCCAGACAGATATGTGATTTCCATCTAATAGCTGGGCCCTGCCTGCACTGACCCCTGAGTACTCTCTGAGGTCATGCACTGTCACATACTCTCTAAAGGCTATTGAGTTTTTGTAACCTTCCTGAAAGCACAGACATGGATGGACTGGTCTTAAGAGAGATAGCATGCCCTCACTGGGTATTCTCAATGGGTAAAGATAGGCTATGGCATGAAATACCTGTTGCAGAGCTAGCTACAGCCATGTGAGGTCACCCAGCCCCAGGGAGGAGCCTGATACCACACTTTAGGCATTTCTGTAAGTCAGGAGGGCTACAGCATTGGAAGGAGCAAATTCTCCAGTATGTGCTTGTGTGAGTTGAAAAAGAACCTGGAATTGAGTAGAACTAAAAACACAAATTCACTGGAGGGCTGGTCAGTGAAAGGGGCAATGAATGACCTGAAGGAGGGGTAACCCGATTTTGTGCAACATATGAAGAAACATTTACCTTCTCAGCAGCTGGTGTGAGTGCTCATTCTAGGGAGAGGCCTTCCATGCTAAAAAGTAGCCCTGATCAGCACCTTGGGGGTTGAAGTGAGCAAGGTGCCAGGGATCCAGCAAAAGACAGAAAAATCCTGACCACCGCAGAGAGGAGGGAGGAGGGTTGGGGTAATGGGCAGAGAATCCTAGTAAACTAAACAAGTGTTCACCAGGTGCTTGGCCGGATAGTGTGCAGCAAAATCATATCCTTGATCCAACCTCCAGTTAAAGCTCCATGGCTCACTAATGTTTCAGAGTAGATTTTCTTTGAGTTTGGAGAGCGAGGTCAGTCGACCCAGGCAGGAGGCTGAGTCCTGTGTCAAGGGTGCAGATCAAAGGGCAATAATCCATTCTCTCTGTTTCACCCTGGGTCACTCTGCAGGAGAGTGACCTTGAACTTCCAAATGGTCTTGGAAGAACTGCTGGACCCGCATTAGCCAAGGAAGAGGCAATAACACCAGGGAAGCCAGGAAGCAACTCCACGGTCAGGTGAGAGTAACAGCAATGACCAGCAGAAGACTGGTCAGCTTGCTACAGAGGATGGGGGCTGGCTGCCAAAGACAGGTGAGACAGCACTCGGGAGCCCTCCCAATACTTGGGGACAGGGTGAACTCCCAGGGCTGGGAGCCAGCAGTGCCTGTGCAGGAAGGAGCCGGGGGCTCGGGGAACTTGGATTATGCCACTCACCTAAACAGTTGGCCATGAGGCTAAATGTATTAACAACGATAACAACAACAGTAGCTAACACTTAGGTAGACCTACTGTGTGCAGGTCTTATTTATCGACCACAACAACTTGTGATTTGGAGACAGAATCGCACACATTGGATGGGGAAACAATCCAGGAAGAGCACGTTGCTCGAGGTCACGCAGCCTGCAGTGGGGGAGCCAAAACTTGAGTTTAGACGGCGAGTCTTCAAAGTCTACATTCTAAGCCAGCGCTCTCTAATAAATGTAAAACTAACTTCATTTAATAATGCTGAAAGTGCTGGGCGATGCAGTGTATCAGTAGGCTCCTGAATGTCTAGACAAAAGATATTAAAACAAAGGAAATCAAAAACTGACCCAAGAATTAAGGACTTTCTGGGAGGCAGGGAAAAACTGCTTGGAAATTCCCATGCAACCTGTGCCTCCCCCCACAGGCGGGCCACAACCTCCACCATGCCCACCATCTCAACCCTGTTTCGCAGTAAGAACTTCTCTTTGGCAGATCAAAAATTTAAAAAAAGATCAATCCTTGGGAATGGCTGTGGGCCAGATGAGGCATCGTCTATGCCTAGAAAAGTCACAGAACTGGGCAGAGAAGACAAAAAGAGGAGGCCAGAGGATCAGTACTGGGTTGATATTTCTGTATTTCAGTACCAGCAATTGGTGAGCAACAGTCTTGATTCGAGCAGGGAAGTTAGCACAGGCTAGCACAGAGGTCACCAGGAGAGGCTGAAAAAACGAAGTGGGGAGTATCAGAATCTGAGGGCTCTCTGTGAGCACAGCCAGGAACACAGGAACCTGCCCCAGCTGCAGAGCCCAGCCACTAGAAACCCCCCAGCTTCAGGCATGAAGGCTTTGCCAGGCATTTAGAACATGGCACAGAAGACCCCTCCTCCAGGTGACACTAGGCCCAAAGATCAGAGCAGTTTAGGCTTTGCCAGCCCCACAGCCCAGGTAAGGCCCAAGACGGGCCCCGGATGGGTCCCCGCGACCCTGCTAGGCAACATCCACTGCGGTGCGTGAGTCAGGCCTTCCCAATTTCCAGGTCCGCATTTTATCTTTGTTGATGTATTTATGTCAAATCTTGCTCATTACACTTTCCTACAATTTAGGCTGTTTTCCTTCCCAACACACTAAATACATGTTATGGCTAAGAGACTGAGTCCTCAACTGACACTGTTTTGCACTCATTTTCTTAAAATATCTTGGTGCCATCTCAACGCAAACCGCGAAGCCAGCCCTGACGGTGCTCCTACGCACAGGGAGCCATGCGGGCATTCCGGGAGCACCCTGACAGACGCGTCCATCTCTGCAGCCATTCCTGGAGACGGAAGACCCTCCTTCGTGGGCAGGGCATGCTGGGGACCGCAGAGAAAGCCAGGAGGGGTCTTTGCTCAATGTAAGCGTATGCTCATAAGCAGGTCTCCAGCCGGCCCACAGCAGCCTATCCCGCTCATCCCATGTTTGGAGCACAGAGACGTCCCGTGGGATGTGCCAAGGCTGCCAGGGGGAGTGGAACCTGCCGGCAAAGCTGGTCCATGACCAGGTTTGAAGGAGGCTCTGTGGCAGCCTCTCTGGTAAGAATAAAGTGCTGTGAACTTGACCAGCAAGGAAGCTCCTCCAAGGCTATCCTCTGAGAGGCAAGGGGAACCCCTAGGTGAGTGACCCCAGGGATACCACATCTCAGCAGTCAGCCAAACTCCAATAGTCCCCTCGGTTCCCCAAACCAGGCAGGCCTTGATATCTGGGGCAGGGAGGGAGATGGGGAGGACCAGGGGGAGCTGCTCTGGAAAAGCCCTCCCGCCTTCCTAACTCCCGCCCGTGGTTCCGCACTACTGCCATGGCTGCGGATGAACCAGGCCGGGGCTCCTCCCCTAGGACCCGAGGCTCTCCACATTTGCCCTAGCTGGCTCCCCTTCTGCTCCCACTTGCCCGTGCTCTCCTGCCTCTGTGCATTTGCCCTGACTCAGGTGCCCTTCCAGCCTATCCCACCTTACCATCCTTCCAGGCCTCACTCAAACCCCACCTCCTCCACAGCTCCCTCCCCGATCCCCGCAAACTGGACGTCACACCGGACACTCCTGTTGGGATTCTTAACAATCTGGAGTATAACTTGGGCTATTTTCTTCTCATGCACTTCTAAGAGCAACCTGGATTCCAACCCACGTTTCCCATACACATGAGCTGTGTGCTCTTGGGAAAGCCACTTTACCTCTCTGGGCTCGTCTCCCTCGTTACAAAAGGAGAACTGTAATCTCTACTCTCCAGATTGCTGAGGAGATGCAAGCCTACGAAAGTCATGTGGTGAATGTTAGTGAAGTTCCATCCTGTAGGGGTTAAGAGACAGGCTCTGGAATCAGACCACCCGCATTCAGTCCCTGGTTCAGTCACCTTCCAGTCGTGTGTCCTTGGACAAGCGACTCATCCTTTCTGTGCTTGAGTTTCCTGCTCTTAAAACAAGAACAGAATCCACCTATGAGGTGTGGCGGCGATGCAGTTAGTTAACCATCCAGAGTGTTTAGAACAGTCGCTCGTGGAAAGCGGTGCTGGCAGGGCCATGCCTCCCACAGCTAACCAATCTACACCTTGCCCAGCCTCGAGCCTGGTGCACCGCAGAATAGTGGAGCCAGACCACAAACGCCCATCTGTCCCCTCCTCCGAGCCACACACCTCCAGCTTGCAGGGGCGCACTCAGAAAACACAGCATCTATCTTCAAATCTGAACATTACTCAGCTCAGTCAGCTGTGCACTCCACAGATGGGGATGGAGTGCACAGAGAAGCTAAGGAACTCCCCTGGAATCACACAGCAACTGCATCTCCCCTCCCAGGAAGGGAAAGGGCGAGGGAGGACGGGGTCTGATGTGACAGGCTCCTCTCCCTGGTGGAAGTGCAGGTGGTACAGGGGTCTGCTCCAGCCCTCCCACAGTGTTGGCTTTGGCTCTGAGCCCAGCATCCCCTGCAGATTGGGCTGGACAGAGCTGGGGGCACCACGTGAACCTGCATCAGCCACGGGATGGGCAGGGAGCACAGACTCACCTCTCTAACCTCCTGTGACCCTCACAGCCACATAGCGAGGCAGAATCTTGCTTCTCTCTACAGAAGGTGACCAGGCTGAGGCTGGGGTAACAGACTTTCCCCAGTTTGTAAGTTCACTCAGACGTGCAAGGGTCTATTCGTAAATGGCAATGACTGATCCATGGGTGAGAACCGGATGCCCGGCAGGTTCTGCTCTGTGGCCATGGGGGAGTCACTTCCCCTGTCCACTCTCACTTTCCCCACTAGTGAAGACCTGGCCACACAATCTCCAAGGGAGAGCCCTTCGATCCCTGGCATGCTGTCCCAAAAGGATGACCCCAGAGGTGTGTAAACCAGAGCAATGCCCAAATGATTCATTCAAGGTGGAGACCTTGGGGTCCCACTGATTCTTTATTGCCTCTTCCATTTTGTAAAAACCTCTTTCTGCTGACGTGAAAGGTGCTTCTGGGTGTAGCTGGAGCTGCGGTGTGCTCCCTGCCCTCCCTGCTGCATGCGCGGACTCCCCACATCTCCTGACCTGCACTGCCGTCTGGCTCTGCTGCTGCCCTTGACCTAGACCTGCCACCTGGAGCTTCTACTCTCCCCGTTCCTTGCCTTTTCTTTCTCACCCAGCGTGGCTAGCCCAGGCCTGCATCTTCTCAAGGCCTTTTAAGTGATCTCCAGGATTCCTGCTTTTATTGACATTTAAAGCCCTTTATCATCTTATTTGTAAAGCACTTTCAGAGGTGCAATGGAGCGGAACAGCCACCACCGGAGGAATTGGACATACCCACAAAGGACACCAGGCTCTGCCACTCACCAGCCTGGACAAGTTAGGTAGCTTCTCTGAACCTCGGTTTCCCCATCCATAAAATGGTGCTAATGGTGGTACGTAAGATCATACACATGCTGGGTACAGAGAAAGCTCTCCCCACAAGCCTTGGCTACGGGTGTCATTAAAGAGCTCGCTGCCCCAACAAGAGTAGATGCTCATGGCATCCTGACTTGTGCCTTCTCACATCCTACCCCAGAGGGCGTCTACACCAAGTTTTTGTGTGCGCCCATGCCTGCAGGACAATCAATGCGGAACAGGGGTTGGTGGAAGAATTTCCCAGCTCCCTCACCCAGCAGTGCTATCCTGAGGTCTGTTCCACACCACCTCTTGGAAAGTTCCAGTAGGACTGAGCCCAGTCACTTTCAGCCACAACCTGCTCCTCCTCACTTGCCTCTGGCAATCACAGTTTGCTCTTTTATCCCCTCCCACACCCAAACCCTTGTTTCAAGATCTACTTTGGGAAGAACACAAACTACTAAGGGGCAAATGAGTGAACATTCCATTGCAAGCGGGTGCAGTCCACGCAAAGATGGAGAGAGCATGGAACTAAGGACATTATTCCAGTTTAAGAGCTGCATAAAAATAACCCGTCCTGGGGGCTCCCATTGGGAAATGGCTACAGTCATACCCGAGCACCATCAACTTTCCCTGAGAGCCTATTTGCCACCAGGCACTCTGCCAGGTGCCAGCAATCATACCCCGCTCTGATCCTCCAGAACTCCCCGGCCTGCAGAAAGCAGCGGACGCTTAGAGTCCAACATGCTCAATGCTGCAGCGGGAAACTACACAATGACTGTGGCATGGATTTGCCCGTAAGACGGGGCTGCCATGCTGAAGCCTGGGGGCTGGACAAGCACCGGCTGGGCTGTGGGAGGAGAGGGCACTAGGCTGGGGGGGGGGGGTTTCTGTTACAGAGACCCTAGTGACTCCATTAGGGCCACTGCCAGGGATGACAAATGTCAACGCTGCCTCCCCCGTGGTTAGGACTGGTCAGAAGTTCTGGCTCTCAGGAGCTGCTATGGAGTCTCATGTTGGAAACAGCCTAAAATTCAGGGTGTCACTGGCCTCAATTCCAGTCCTGGTTCGGCATCTTGCCAACTAAGTCACTTCAACCATCTGGACCTCAGTTCCTTCATACTTCATAACTCGGAGTCAACAATATATACCTCTCCTGGCTGTCGGGCAGATTAGGTGAAATAAATTCTGCCAGCACACAGTGACCGGGACCTAAGAAAGCAGTGAGTACTGCAGGAAAATGCTGAGTGAAAATCTGAGCGTGGACTTAGCTGACCTCTTGTGTCCCAAACAAAACACAGGCTTCTTGAGAGATGCATTTGAGAGGGATGCCGGATGTGGCATCTGGGTGGATGGGATCCGTCTTGCCCTCCAAAACCTGTTTTGGATTCCAAGGTCACAGCCTCTCAATGAACCCCCATCCCTGAGCCAGCTCTGGAGAGACCCCCATCAGAGTCCTAAAGCTCTGATCAGGCTGTGGGAATCAAGGACCCAAGGCCGGGCTACGTGGACCTGTGACCACAGATTCCAAACCCAGTGATCAGCGTCAAAGCTCCAGAAGGGTCTAAGACCTTCTGTGACCCTTGTGGCATTCACTCCACTGGTCCTGATGTCAAAGCTGGAAACCACCCAGACAGAAGTAGCTTTATCAAATATTTAAACTCAAACTTCTCACACAATTTTTCAACAAAAGATCACCCAGCACAAAACCATCTCATCTGTCTGAAACAATCCTTCCTGTTAACACACACAGTGCACACATAATCGGGCAGTGGTGGGAAGAGGGAGGGCATTGGAGTAGGAGACCATGGTGCTTCACCCCCACGTGAGTGCTGAGATAGCCCCCTCACAGCATCTCTAAGCCATCACTGTGAAGAGGACCCTACCTAAAGACTTGGCACAATGAGGTCCAGAGCCTCTGAGCAGAGACTCAGTCTTCAAATATTAGGAGACTAAGAGAGAGCATGAGTTCCTACCAGGGGAGCGTGTCACAGAGCTGCGAGTCGTCATCCCCAGTAAATCTGATGTGCTGATATTAGTGTGGATGCCAACTTAACTCTTCCCCATCTGGCGGTATGTTTTACTTACATGCAAATAGGATCCCCCTGGGGTGGTAGGCAGCTTCTGATGTGGCCCCAGTTCTCTGATATTCCCATACTTGTGGATTCTCCCCCCATAAGTATGGGCTGGATCTGGTAACTTGCAACGTGACAGGATGTTGATTCTGAGATTAGGCTACAAAAGACTATGGCGCTCTCTCATTTGCGTGCGCGCGCTCTCTCTCTCTCTCGGTCTCTCTCTCTCTCTCTAGCATTCTTGCTCTGGCTCATGTGTGTTTGCTCAATGAAGCAAACTGGAGATGCCATGTGGCAAGGAGCTGAGGGCATCCTCCAGTCAATGGCCTGCAGGGAACTGAAGCCATGAGTCCAACGGTCTTCAAAGGGATGAATTCTGCCAACAGCCATGTGAGCTGGGAAGAGGGTCCTTATGCAGTCAGTTCTTCAAATGAGACTGTGAGAGACCCCAAAGCTAAGGACCCAGTTGGGTTGGACCCAGATTCCTGACCCACAGAAATTACAAAATAAACATGCACTGTTTTAAGCCACTGAGTCTTGGAGTAAACTGTTACGCAGCAATAGATAACTAGCACACCCCATATGTTGATTCTGATAACACGCAAACCGAGGTCGCCCTTTTGGGTTGGTACCGAGAAACTGTCAGGACTTTAATGAGGACTTTGAGTCATGATTTATACACGCAATCATTTCCCAGTCAGCAACAGGGGAAAAGTAAGACACAGAAAGGAATCTGAGTGGGAAACAGCTTCCTGAGGTATCACAAATAACAGTAAAGCAACCCTGCCGGCAAGTTTCCCCTGTGCTTGCACACCCCGCAGGCCGTCTCATTTAATCCGCACCGCGGGCTGGGATGCTGGCACCGCTCCACTTCCTGCCTTATAGATGATACACTGAGACTCAGAGAAGTGGGGGCATTTATCCACGCTCACATAGAGAGTGCTCAAAATCAGGATTTTAATGTGGGCCTCTCTGACTTCGGAACCTACCCTCTTAACCACTGCAGTACAACCCTTACCAGGCCGCAGACAGGACAGGGGTCTCTACCGGCCGTGAGAATGAGGACAAGGGCCACCCCAACACTCCAGTCTCCGCATCCAGGTCAAGTGTGGCAGTTCCCCAGAGACCCTTCCAGATCTGGGCCTGAGATGGGGGTAGAGCGCAGCAAGTCTTCAGTGAGCCCCATAATCATGCAATAAGCTACATGCACTACATTTTATTAGAACATTAATGACAATAAAGAATGATTAGAAGAAGAATAAAATAAAAACCCCTGAGGCAGAGAGAACTGTAGCCTTGAAATCAATTGCAGTGAAGGCTGCTGAATTTATAGGCTTACGGGGTCCAATATTCCAAAGATTTTTCAGATTCTTGGCCTTCCTACACTTGTTCATTCAGATAACCCACAAAAATCCCTAGAGAGTGATTCTACAGGTGAATCTGACTTTATGTCAAGCCTCCCTAGCCTGGTGTATACACTTGCTCATTTCTCTGGCCTCATCTCCAACTTCTGCCCCAACTCACCCTCTGTGTTCTAGTTGGTCAAACATTGACTATTTCCTCTGGCATCTATGACTGTTCCACTATTTAGAATACTCTTCTCTACTTGGCAAACATCTATCATTTTAAATCGCAACTTAAATAAACATTAAAAAAATTTTTTAACAAGGGGGTGTCTAGGTGGCTCAGTGGGCCAAGCTTCCGACTTCAGCTCAGGTCATGATCTCACGGTTCATGAGTTCGAGCCCTGCATTGGTCTCTGTGCTGACAGCTCAGAGCCCAGAGCCTGCTTCAGATTCTGTGTCTCCCTCCCTCCCTGCCCCTCCCCTGCTCATGCTCTGTCTGCTTCTGTCTCTCTGTCTCTGTCTCTCTCTCAAAAATAAACATTAAATCGCAACTTGACTGTACACTCTTCCATAAAGCTATTCTGGAAAAGCTTTTGTGCAGCCATGTATTAGTTATCTATTGCTGTGTAACAAATTAACCCAGATGTGGCAGCTTAAAATAACAAGTATTTATTATCTCACAGTTTCTGGAAAAATGCTTCTGGCAAAAGCTCTTTCTTGAGGATACAATCGAGGTGTCAACAGGAAATACAGCTCTCTCGAGGCTCAGCCAGAGTTGGACAATCTACTTCTAAGCTCGCTCGTGGTTGTTGACAGACTCCATTTCCTCACAGGCTGCTGTACAGAGGGCCTTGCTTCCTCACCACTTCTCAGGAGTCTAGGACTGCTCCCTACATGGCAGCTTGTTTCCTTCGATATAAGTGATATGAGAGACAGAGACAGAGAGATGTGTCACATGTCACAGCCTCTTTATAACCTAATCTCAGAACTGACATCCATCACTACCGCCATGTTCTATTCATGAGAAGTGAGTCCGTAAACCCAGCCTACACTGAAAAAGAGGGATCACACCAGGATGTGAATACCAAGAGACAGGAATCACTGGAAGTAGATCTCAGAGCTTGCCCGGTACACAGTCACTTCCCTGAGGAAAACATTACTCTTTTTTATTTCTCTCTCTCTCCCTCCTTCCAGGTACCCAAGGCTATAAGTACCTTAAGAGCATGACTGTGTTGATACAGTTTCCCAATTCCCAGTTTGAAGGAAAGCCAGAACATTCTGTCCTTCAGTTTAGTGGTTACGCCCAAAGACTATGAAATCAGCCTTGCTTACGTTAGAATCCCAGATTTGCCATTTACTAGATGTGTGACCTTAGGCAAGTTACCTACTTGCTCTGCTCCTCACTTTTCTCCTCTGTAAAATCGCTATGATGATAGCACACACCTCACATAACACATCTCATGTTGTTGGGAAGATTTATGAAATATTTAGAACAGTGCCCAACATGTAGTATTTAAAAGGTGTGTGCCCAACAAATGAGTGACCCTGTCAAAGGAGGTACCTGGCTAAAATTAGTAACTACTACCTCTTATCCTTATATAGTGCTGAATTATTTACAAAATGCTTTCATATAGAGATTCACCCTTATTAGGAACAATATTGCAATGAAGCAGTATTTATTATTACCCAGTTTTGCAGATAATTGAAGGATAAAGAGGTTAAATGTCCTGCCCAAGGTCACACAGAGACTTAGTGGCAGAGCTGGGAGGAGACTCATGTGTCTCTGTACCATGCAGGAATGCTGATACTCCTCCAAGCTAATGCCTGCCAATATTCTCAAGTCACTGCATTTCTTATTCTCCCATAAGGGTAAATCAACAATTAAATGATCAGCATCAGGTCCCTGTTGATGGAGTCAGCTCACAGTAATATCTTTCTCAGTATGTTGATGAGTCACGGAGATCTTGAGCTGCCTGTGAGGGCTGGAATGCAGGTGATTCTCTGCCATCATGAATTGGCTCAGACATTGGGCCCAGGAGGCACTGTAAAGGTTCAGACTGGATCTACACCTGCCCATCTTGAAGAAATCCATTGCTGTCATTGCATATTGACTTCCTGTATGTTCCTTTTCATAATGGCTCTGCTGAGAAATGTTGCTAAATTGGCTTCTCATCTGTAAAATGAGGAACTGGAACTTGCTCCCACCTTGAAGGAAACAATTGTCTCAAATCTACCCCTGAGTCCCCAGCATCTGACTAGTGCCTAGTGATTACATGCTCTGAAGATCTCCTTATGAATGATCTTTGAAGTCTCTCCCACCTCCAGTATTTTAAAAAGCTGATAGCAAAGCAGTGAAAGAAAAATAAAACGAATAAAAAACAGACACGGTAACCGCAGGTACAGCTATCTGGGGCCATTCATATATGAATAAACATGCTTAAACATCTCAGTAGATTCTGAGGGTATCAGTGGGTTCACTACTTGGTCAACGAAAGTCCGTGGTGATGCTACTGAGTTACCACCTGGAGTCTAGTTCTACGAAGCACTGGCTGGTGTTGAATGAGTAGTCATGCTAACTATACAACCCCCATTCTGAAGGGATGGTCTGTCAAAGACCATATCTGGTGACCAATAAAACACAAATAAATTCTTTTTTTTTAATTAAAAAAATTTTTTTAATGTTTTTTGTTTATTTCTGAGAGACAGAGAGAGATAGCATGAGCAGGGGAGGGTCAGAGAGAGAGGGAGACACAGAATCCGAAGCAGGCTCCAGGCTCTGAGCTGTCAGCACAGAGTCCGATGTGGGGCTTGAACCCACGAACCATGAGATCATGACCTGAGCCGAAGCTGGAAGCAAACGCTTAACCAACTGAGTCACCCAGGCGCCCCAAAACCCAATTAAATTCAACTCAAATGACACTTCTTGGTATCCACCATGCAACAGACACTCAGCGAGTTTGGTTTGTGTTCTCTGAGAAGCAGATACAATGTGGGATTAGATGTTCAGGATATTATTAGAGAAATGCATCTGAAGGATAAAGGAAGGGCCCTCAGATGGAGACACAAGTCTGACACTTGTGGGAGAGGAAAGGAAGGAATGGGAAGGAAGAGCTCAGATCACCTTCCAAGACAGTGCCATCCAGGGGAAGGGAGAATACCTGGGCAAAGGCTGTCCCGTGGAGGAGCTCCATTTGTGGCAAGAATGATGTGACCCTAGACTCTTGAAATGTTTGATCTGGGGCAGGAAGCAGTCCAGGGGAAGCTCGGCCTTGGCCTGGGTGGCAGGGAGAGTCCAAAGGTACAACGAGGAGGTTGCCAGTCGCCCTACAACAGGCTCTCCTGGAGAGGGCAGCCACAGGTACTCCTAAATTCCAGAAGCACAGACCTGCATAAGTTTCACTCGTTCTGTTTAAAGAATCTTCTTTCTCTTAAAGGAAGGAGATCATGAACAATGAAAACAATATGAGAAGGGGCACATGTAGCAGAGAGGAATGAGTCATTAACTTCCTTGGACAAATGATGGCATCTCAAAGAAGCCTTTGAAGAGGACATGACCCCCAATTAAAGTGTTGAGACATCACAGCTGGAATAAAGGGGCAGGAGGTGAGTGACTAGATGGAGTGCCCTATGGGGAAGAACAGATTTCAAAAATCAAACTGCCTCAATCTGTGAGGAGGTCACCTAAAAGGAGTCCTAATCAAAGTGCACAAATTCATAAAGGGAGAAGGTGGAAACGAATTTGCTCATCAAATCCCACAAACCAAAGACAGAGAAGAGAGTATTTTAGAGCAGATGAGAAAAGGCCTGCTTTACACTGAGGGTTGTCACCTTTTACAGCTAATCAGAAGGAACTAAAGAGGCTGCAGCAATACCCCAGTCATCTGACCCTGCAGAGAGAGGAATTTTGCCATGCATATAAAATTTCCATATGACAAGATGTACTTCTTTTAAGGACAGCTGGGGCGGCGGGGGGGAAAGCATGCTAGAGAGAAATCTTTCTAAAATGAACTGGCCAATGTCCTGCCTTCTTAAGCACCATTTAAATTCTTCCAGGTGACTTGAACGAGCTTCCAATGAACACGAAAAACTGTGCCTAGATACAGTAATATCCTCAAGTCCAGTAAAGTGTGGAGAACTACTTACTCCTGCACCAAAGGGCTCCAAATATCCCACTTCTGCAATCGCCCTGTCGCCTTCTCATTCAAGTATCAATGGATCCTTTTTCCTGGCCTCAAAGAATCTGCTTATAGGAAACTCAGACCCACTATCACTTCTAACCAATTGCTTCTAATCTCCAAGATGGAAAATCTAATAACCTTTCTCATCAAAATTATATTAGCATAAGACTGCGTATGCTCTGAATGAAGAACTGAGGTTCTGTTCTAGGAATAAGTTGACTGACCCATTAGGAGTCTGCAAATCTGATGGCGTCCACTTTTGCCACAAATATGACTCTGTATGCCTGAGTTGGTGGAGCAGAGAGGGTACCGTTTGCTTCTTTCTTTCTTGGTTCTGAGCTGTATTCTGAATAATGGAGGTTATTAAACAAGTGACTCCTGGGTGAGTGAGCTCCTAGATGATCTCACCAGGATGGACAGCTAAGGGAAACAAGAACATTTCAGATTCTGCTGCCCTGCAAATACTCCTCGGCTTCCATCTTGCAGTGGAATAACTGGCATGTTAATGTGAGGTCAGCTTTCCCAATGTCTATGTTCGGGGTGTTTCTTCTGCAGGTGAAAAGTCTGTATACATAACAGGTATTTTTCTTTGCCTCTTCTAAACATGGTCAATTCTTGAAAGGTAAACTCTGGTGTCATTTCTACTCATAGTCTGTGCTCAACCAAGCCCTTCCAGAAAAGAGTTCTGTACAACAGGACAGCTGTGGCCTGGACCAGCACTCGTGTGTGTGTGTGTGTGTGTGTGTGTGTGTTATGAGAACCATGGAAACACTGCAGGCCCGCCCCACACCACCCCCAAAGATGTCAGTGTTTGAGGACAGATGAATGAGCAATGATTACTAGAGCTCTAACTGTGTGCCAGGCACTGGGCTAGATGTCTTACCATCCATTACTTCATTTTTTAAAGATGAATAAACTGAAGCTCAGAAGAAATTAATGAAATTGCCCAAAGTCATGTGGCTGGTAATGGACAGAGCTGAAGGTCAAACCTCCATTTCTTATTTCAAGTCTAATGCCTTTTCCTTTACATACACTATCATAAGGAGCCTGAAAACCCCACCTCCCACATGCAGGCAGCCTGGAGGGAGGGATGGCATTACACATTCCCGTTACCTTCTTCCACACTGGACATCTGAACTCACCCCTCGGTGCAGCCCCAGTGGTCAACTCTGAGTCCTCTTCCCCATCAGTCTCCCTGGCTCCAACTTTCCACACTTGTTCTGATTGGAAGAGCATTGCATGTCCCCATAAAATTTAGCAACTCAAAACCAGACCCCTCTCTCTCATTTCTCCCATCATCTCCAGCTTGCCCTTTCTGACGCAGCCAAGAAAACTGTTCCACAACTCCCCAGGTGACATATAGCTCTGCTCCTTTTTTATTTTTCTTTTTAAATTCTTTTTTAACATTTATTTATTTTTTGAGACAGAGAAAGAGCATGAGTGGGGGGGGGGGCAGGGCAGAAAGAAAAGGAGACACAGAATCTGAAGCAGGCTCCAAGCTCTGAGGTGTCAGTTCAGAGCCCGATGCGGGGCTTGAGCCCACCAACCGTGAGATCATGACCTGAGCTGATGTCAGACACTTATCCCACTGAGCCACCCAGGTGCCGCTAGTTCCGCTTCTTTCTGCACCTTTGCTTGGGTATGTATCTGTCTCACTAAGAATATCTGTCTCCCTTTCTTCTGTCTATCTGGGCTCCTTTCCTCCTTCAAATCCTTCCACATACTCATCTTCTCTGGGAATAATAACTGGTTAAACTCAGCTAACTCTTTAGCTCCTTAGCACTTGGGTAAAAAAAAAAAAAAAAAAAAAAAACATAGACACTGAAGTCAGGAAGAACTGGGTTCTAGTCCTAATGTGACCAGCACCTAGCTGTCTGATAGGTGAGTGACTTTTTTTAAACCTCTTTCTTTAGCTATAATTCAGAAACATAAACACCTACACCTTGCCCAACCGCAGCAGAGGCAATGCAGTAAGGTCTGGTTGAGTGCTTGCCCTCAGTAGTCAAATTCCAAGCCGTGAATCCTGGTGATATTCTCTAGGCCTCAATTTGCTCATCTGCACAGTGGGCTCTATAGCTATATAGAGTTATGAGGACTACAAAATAAAATAATGTATGTAAAAAACACTGCAGAATATCTGCATGTTGTAAGTGCTCCGCAAATGTTAGCTGTTGCTGTTATCATTATGTATTGCCTACATCGGCAGGCGAATGTAAAAACAACAAAAATAAAAGACCTTGTGCCAGAGATGTGCTGAAGCTGGCTTGTTTCCACTTGGGAGATTCTGAGACTCTATTATTTAATGTTATTTAACGTTAGAAACTTTGTGAACAGATTGATGGCAAGTGAGTAGCTTGAAAACAACAGTGATGTGAATATTTCACTACAGAAATCAACAAAGCTACAAATCAAGGATGTTTAGGGATTTTTTTTTTCCTTTTCAGAGAAAAATATTTGCCAGTACACCATTGCCTGGAACTGTGCCTGGAACACAGTAAATATTCTGTGGTGTGTGTGTGTGTGTGTACATGTGTGTGTGCGTGCGCACATGCTCACGCTGTTATTTGAATTATTCTAAGATTCTTCTTGGATCCCACACTCCTAGGGTATTCCTGGCATAATCCACTCCTTGCCCAAATTCCCAAGTAAATTCACCCATCCTCCATTTCACCTCACTAATGGAGGGGCACCGTCTCGTGACTGAAATAACAGTACCATCTCTGCTCTGAAGTGTCCACTACCACAGGGGTCAGTACAAACCACACCTGTCTGCTGTCTACCTTTGTAAATAAAGTTTTATTGTAACACAGCCCCATCCATTCATTTACAATTATCTATAGCTATGTCATTGTTGCTGCAGCTGCTGTTGCTTTACTAAAAACAATGGCAGAGTTGAGTAGTTGTGACTGTGACAGCATGGTTTGCACACTCTAAAATATTTACTATCTGGCCCTTTACAGAAATTTGCTAACCCTGCCCTACAGTACAACTGTGTAAGCTGCTTCCTTTACATGTATCCACTTAAGTTCAGACGTCAATGCTCAGATTTACTGGCTCCATGGCATTTGATGCTCTACTGTTGTACACATAGGTCATTTCCAATATCCCTATTATAAACAATAGTACAGTGAATCAGTTGTCATGTCATTATAAAAAACGCTGCAGTGCCCCTAAGGTAAAGAGCTCATTGTCACCAGAAGAAAAACAGTGTCTGTGCTATTCACTGCCTGTGGGATTTAAGGCAAAGCACTAATGCTTCCTGAACCTCAGCTCCTTCATCTGTTAAGTGGGACTAACAGTATTATTTGCCTCCCTAGGTTGTTGTGGGAGCAAATGAGATCATTTATTAGCTAGCCTTTCACAAGCTACAAAAACAAGTTCAGTAATGTCGGTTTTATTACCTATATAGCTGAGGGAGGAGTATATGATTTTCCTCATTAATCACCTAAGATTCTGTAGAGAACACAAGTTCTTATTTTCAGTGTGCTTCTGAAGGTGTTCCAACATCCCTGGTCTGGTCCCTAAATCCCACCTATTCCCTTAGAATGGGGTACATGTGCCTGGTATGGGACATCCGTGGGACAGGATGCTTCAGTCCCCCATGTATTAAGGGCTGATTTTGAGAAGAGCCCTTATTGCTAAAAGGAAACAGAGCTGGGGGCTCCATCCTCAGCCTCACAGAGGAGAAGCCTCTGGTGATGAACCTCAGGAGGAGAGCTGAGAAGCAAAGCCCACTCCCATGAAGGCAAGAATGTGACTCTCAGGGATATGGCCTGCTCCTCTGGCCTCAGCAAGCCCCCAGGCCAGCTGCTCCCCAAGGCCATCTCTGGGGAGGGTGTCTTCTAAAGTGTGGGGACTTTCCTCTCCTTTCTGCCAATATCTGTGCCATTTCCTCCTTCATTGGTCCTTGCTGCCCTAAATCCCCCCATACGTGATTTACAGAAGACATATTGGATGCCTACTGTAGCAGACACCATAAATGCCCGACCAATAGTACCTCAGCACTCCCAGCTCTTATGCACAAACTTGAACATTTCCGAATGAAAACACCTGAGACATTGCCCACTTGGCCCTCAGGTAAGCTGGAAGTAAGATCTCATACCTCCCACCACCAGGAGCAGCCCTCAACCAGCCCTCAACTGACTGATGGCAGTTGGGGCATAAACACTGGAGCTCCTTTGCCCCTCAGTTAGAATAACTAAGAATGTTGGACACTGTGTCCCAGAGGTTTCTTGGGGAGTCCCACCTGCTCACAGCAGTAACCTGTTCCATGTCTTACCACTACTGGTTCCTTTCTTTCCCCTTTTCCCCACTCATGGACTGGTGCTTCCTGGGATCACCACCCAAATAAACTACTACCACTCACTTTCTTGTCTCGAGGTCTACTTCTAGGGTATCTAATCTATGACATCCAGTTATGGCCCCCTACTTTATGGCAGATTCTTTGCCAAGCCACTAATAATACAAAGAAGGAAGACAAATTCCCAATAGTGGGCCTACAACGTCCAGCATGGTCTGGCTCCTGCCTACCTTTATCATCTTACCTCCTATCCCTCCCCTACTCATTCTTTTCTCAGCCACAAGTGCACTTCTGCAGTTCCTCCAACAAGGCAAACTCTTTCTGGCCACAGGCCCCTTGCACATGCTATTTTCACTGCTTGAAATACTCTATCCTATCCCTTTGCCCAGGTGACTTTTCAATCTTCAGGCCTTAGCTTAAATGTCACATCTTCAGAGAAGTCTTTTCTAATCATGTTACCTAGGTAGGACCCTCCCTTTGTCCCCATTATACCATCTCAATACTTTATTCATTTGCTGATTTAATAGCTCTTATCAAAATTTGTGATTATGAGCTTAATCTTCTTTGCTTCTCTAATAACTATGTTCCTTCCTTGACTAGACAGGGATGACATCTCCTTTATTTACTCTTATATCACCTGTGCTACTCAGAGTATCCAGAACCTAAGAGGCATTTGATATAAATTTGTTGAATCAATGAAAGAATGAAGCTCAGAGCTGATGCTTTTTGTCTTCCATTATCCCTACATGTACACTCACCTATCTTGCCCTCCCCAAAGACATGCATAATTGCAATCTTCTATGTATACTAACATGATTTTCCCTCTCTGTGCCCCCTAAAGAACTTTAAACCATTACTAAAAATCTACTTGTTGACAGGAAAAATGGAAGGAGAAAGATGGATAATGTGGAAGCTCTGTGTCTTCTGTTAATACCAGTCTATGACCACGGAATAGGAAATGTCTTCTGAGACTCAGTTTCATCATCTGCACAATGAGCACAAAGATCTGGGCACAATACCACAGATCAGATGGTGTGTGTGGAAGGGCACATACCAAAATCTTATTGATTTCTCTTGTGAAGTTCTGTGAATTGCCACATCAACCTCTTGCTTCCAACATGGCACACAGCAAAATGTTGTCAGCCTTGAGAGTTTACTTACAGATACTAACAGTTACCCACATATTTCATGTTCCCAAGTGTACTTGGGGCAGAAAGCCAGAACAGAAGTTTCCTGAACCAAATGAGGCCTGTCAAGCAGGAGTCTTTAATTGCCTACAGCTGGATTCACTAAGCCAGGCTCACAGTGGGTTGTTTCAGAACGCCGGACAGCTCCGGGACCCATCACAGAGCCTAGACTGGGCATCAGGAAGGCATCACCATCCAGAATAGGATGTGATCCAGGGGGAACCTCACTTGATGAATCCACCAGTTGAAGGTCAGAGGAGTGAGGGCAGGGGTAGCAGAGGTGATAAATGACCGTGGTTTTGCATGCAATGAATCTAAGAAAGGCCAAAGTTTGAGTGAAGTGGAAAGGGTGGGAGATCTAAATAGGACATGAATCTTAGATTTTGCTCAACTTCTCACTCACCTTAGAGATGAATTCTAGGACACAAGAAGACATGGACTGATGTCGGGGAGGATTTCAGTGACCCCCTGAAGTTAGGATTCATATAATCTCTATAAGAATCAGAATCAAGAGGGAAAGAATGGCCTTTGTGCCCAATAATCATGGACTTGAATCTCCCTTCCACACTTTACTATCTGTGTAACAGATTGTTCAACCTCTCTGAACTCAAGCTTCCCCATCCACACACTGAAGGTAATAATACTTGTATTACTGAATTGCTGTCCTCACTTCAACAATCTTTCCTGCATCCATACCCTGGCCATGGCTTCATCATGGGTTGTGGATACTACCCTACCCTTTGCTTTTATATTGGACATGTGGTTTTCTTGCACAGTGATATATGAATGCAAGTGCTATCAACATCGGATGAACATAGTCTGGCTCACTGATAATAAGACAAGAATAGAGATATGTAGACCAGAGTCACACAAGCCAACCCACCGACTTGAAAAAGCAAGGCTACCCCAACCAAGTTTGGCTTGAACAAGTCAAGCTCCAGCCAATCCAGAGATGTGTAAGTGATAACTATTGTTTACTTACACTGGGTTGTGGGGTGGTTTATTACACAGTAATAGCTAACATATACAATAGCCAATAACATCTACCTCTCAAGCTGGTCACACAAATCACATTAGACAATACGTAAGCTTCAAGTACAGTGTCTGACACATATGAGAAGGCCAGTAAATGGAGGTCCTTTCTTTCCCTACCCTGAATGTGCAGTTGGTGTGGCGGTTGCTGCCGGCTTCTACATTATACTGATATTTCCATCTCCTGCTTCTGAGATACCCACAACAACTATAAGGAGATGCATGTTTTCCTTCCCTGTTTCATTTGCCTGATGCCAATTAAATCAAATTTATGGAATTTACTCTGGTTGGTAATTATCCTGGGAAATTTATTTTGGACTGCTTACGAAGCCACTTCAGCCCCCCTTCCCCACCTCCCTGAATTTGCTGGCTTGGAACAGAGTTATGACTGCAAAGTCTCAATTGTGAGGGGGGAAAAAGCTACTGCATTATTTATTTCTTTGTATTTGTATTTATCAAGATAGGTAAGGGATTTCAAGCTATCCGAAGCTCTTATTAGAGAGGAGAGAAGTGTCAAGGATTTGGTCTCTCAGGCTGTATAACTTCACTATGACCAAGTTCAAACTGAAGTTAATTATATCACTAAGCCCTGAGTGGTTCTATAAGGCCATGTGACTCATGCATTTATTCTTTTATTTATTCTTTCTTTCATTACTTCTGCCGTAGGAGATAGTGGTGGCACATGTGAGCTCTGGAAGTAGATTGTCTGGGTTCAAAACTGTCTCTGCTGATTGCCAGATGTGTGATCTTTGGCAAATTACCTAATCTCTATGAGACTCAGTTTCCCTGTTTGTAAACTGTGGTCACTTCCCACAGTTATGAGGTCAAAATGATCAGACACATAAAGATGTAAAGTGCTCAACATGGCATCAGGCTTAATAAAGGCTTCCATTTTTCCTGTGTCCTTCCAGTGGGCTCTGCTCTGCCCCGGGGACCCATCGGCAATGAAGAAGACATCACCCATGCCTAGGGGAAGCCACAGTCTTGTGACAGACACAGAAAACTGAGTCAGGCTAAGGACAGAGTGCTTCAGAGACAAGGAGAACCCATTCAACCCAGCCTGGAAGGAAAAAGTCAAGGAGAGCTTCCTGAAGGAGGCGACATTTAAACTGAATTTTGTAGGATGGTCTGGGTTTTAGTTTCTTTTGTTTGTCCTGATTCCTGCCTAGAATACCACAAGTCCCCAGAGCCCAATGTAGTTCCACATGTTCCAGATGGAATGAGAGGCACAGAAGGGTCTGGAAAGAAGGACAATTAACTCATATTTATTAATCCCCTAGGATGAGTCATATATTTCCATATAACTTTTCTTACTTGACTCTCACAAGCCTGCAAAGTAGCAGGTTTATTGATTTCACTCTACATAGGAGGAAATTAAGCCTCAGAGAGGTTGACTTGCCCAGAGTCACGCAACTAAGAAACAGCTGATCAAAAGTTAAAACCTGGATTTCTCAACTCTAAGGCCACTGCCGTCTTTGTCACGCTCCCTTGAACATTCTGACAGGAAGAGAGCACAGTTATTGGGGTGCTAAAGAAGGAAGGGCAGATCTGCTAACTAAACTCCTATTTCTGCAATGCAGTTAATATGTAATCATTAGTCAAAATCTAAAATCAGAGTCAGAATTAAAATGTCCACATCCCAGTAGGAACCCCTTTATCAAGGGTTCCCTCCCCACCCCCCAAAGGAACCTTCAGGGATCTCATACAGAAAGATACAGCCCTTAGTTTAGGGCTGGTGTTTGGGTTGTAATTTTCTCTGTCACCTTGAGAGGAGGAAATATACACTCTCATTTCCTCTGCCTTTAAATTCAGAACAGAAAGCACTAAATACTAAAAATACAGCAAGGATGTAAATGTAGTTTATTTTCCAATTATGACAAATTAAGATAGAGAAAAGGAAAGAAGAGGAGTAAAACTGAAAGGCAAGCGTGCAGACAACATGAGAAAGAGTCTGAGAGAGGAGAGAAGAGACAGACAGACAGCCCCAGTTGAAAAAAGACCCAGAGAGAAAGGCAGAGAAATCGAGAGAGGAAATGTGGGAGGGTTAGGAAGAGGAGAAAGGCAGTGACCCAGAACGAGGGAGCTGGGAAACTCGATTCGGAGAGAGAGGCTCCTCAGGCTGCCTTGGTGAAGTTACACTTGGCTATGGCTTTCACCACGCCTGCCAAGTAGCCATTCTCTGTTCTTCTACCTCCCTTCTCCTTAAAGGACTGTTAAGTGGCAGTACATCTTACAAGGAAGAAAATGATTCCCAGGATAAATGCAAACACATTTCGAGAGCTGGGGGAGATAAAATGGAGAGCCAGAGCTTGCTTGGTTTACTAATTTCAAGTGTTATTAGAAAATCATTTCACTGCATATTCAAGATATTTCCTGGAAGACCAGGTCAATGTCCCATTGCCCTGGAGGCCCTTTCCAGCTCTAGGACCTCAAAAACAACTCCAACCAAGAAGTTTTTAAGAAGTGATTGAAGTGAAACAGAGCAGAAACCAACTGGTGGTTCTGAAATCCAGCACGTTTTCCTGGGGAACAGAGATAACCAGACAGGCTAGCGGGTAGAGCTGCACCCTCCTCCGAGTTTTTCTTCAGGCATTCTTGTCTCCCAGAGCTCAGGCCCTCGAAGCCCTCTGTGAAATGTAAGCGGAAAGAACTGCAGGGGACCAGGGAAGATAAATAAATCCGGCCTGACATCTCACACTGTGGTCTGCATGGCCACCAGGGTGTGACTGGCCAGAACCAGTTCTGGATCCACCAGGCTTAAAGGACCATGACATGAAAGTTTGAGAGTCGTCTTGCCCTCCCCAGGCCCTCGGACTCCTTCCGCAAGCCCTGAGGCAGTCTGTCCAGCCAGCCTGGGCCTCCGAGGAGTGGCAGGGGTAGGATGCTCCTTACAGCCCAAGACCCTCCCTAAGATGCGCATGCCTCAGTGCCCCTCAGAACAGCAGGGTACAGCTGAGGCTCAGAGAAACCTGAGGTCATGCCTCTGTGTTTTGTTAAATATTAATGTAATATCACAAAAATTAAAGTTATGCCAAAATGTATAAAATAAAAATGAAAGTCCACTCAGTATCCACCACCCTATTGCTTTCTTCTCCCCAAAGTGACTATTAATAAGAGCCTTCTGTGCAGCCTTCTAGACCTTCTTTTTAATGCACTTGTTTATATGTACATATACCTGTGCACAGTTTAGGGGCAGCTTTATTTAAATAAATAGGATTGTGCTATAAACAATCTTGCCTCTTGCTTCTAGCATATTCAACAATGTATCTTTCCATGTCTTCTAATCTATTTCCATGTCTGTACACAGAGCTCCCCTCCACTGTCTTTATTTGTTATAATCGTTTGATAGATAATTAGATTGTTTCCAATTTTCCCCTCTCCCGGGCCATGTTGCAGGAAACACGGCTGGTCCCTCCAGCTCCGAGCCAGTGCTGCAGCATTTCTGCAGGATGAACACCTTGAACAGGAACTGTGGGGGTGGTTTTCCATTCAGGGAAACTAAAGCCCAAAGAGGGAAAAGTTTCTTGGGGTTACATAAAACACCAGAAGCAGACCTGAGAGCAGAAGTTAAGGGTACCAGGCGAGGCTCCCCTGTGCCACCACCCTCATTGTGACTGTGAACTTGGCCATGCCCAATCCACTCCCAGACGCTGCAAGATTTCAGGCTCTGTACTGAGCAGACAGGAAGAGAAGTTCATAGGCCAAGGACAGTGTGGCAATCCTGGCATGAGGAGGAAAAGGTTAGGGCTGCCAGAAGGTACCCTGCAGAGGACAGGGGAAGGAGCACTGAGCTTAGACATTAAATCCTTCTTCAACTCCTATCCTGCCTCTCCTACCCTCCACCAATGTCATTTCATATGACTGAGACTCTGTTTCCTCCGCTGTAAAATGGGCTTAATTTCTGCCTGCCAAGTTTTAAATATGAGAGCTGAACAAAGTGGTCTACTGACATGATCATAGTTTGCATTGCCTGAGCGACTCTGCCAAGTACTTCTCCTGAATCATACGACTTGACCTTTACAACTCTCTGAGGTCAGTCCCATTTTGGTCCCCATTTTACAGACAAGGAAACAGAAACATGACTAGTCCTCGCCCAAGCTCACCCGGCTTGCAAATGACAGGCTCAGGAGCTGAAGCCAGGCAGCCTGGCATGAGGCCCCCCATGACATGGCATTGGAGGCACAAGGCTCCAGAGGAGTGAACAAGCCAACCAGTTCCAGCTAGAATATACTGGACCAGGGCCACTGCCAAAGCCTGATGCTCAGCCTCTGAGGTTCCACTGCCCAACCCCACTGCTGTGGGCCCCTTCCATTACTGCTCCACACAGTAATGAGCCAGCCCCACAGAGGGCCCGCAGTACCTGCGGCTGGGAAGGCCCTAATGGAAGCACGCTGGCCATAATTGCCTCCATCCATCACCCTGCCCCACGGAAGGGGACAGAGGCTGGCTGGAGATTTAAACAAGCTGTTTCTCTGCAGAAACCAGGGCCAATGACACGACCTGCCTTGCTGGGGGGCTGAACAGGCTGTGTGGACCAAAGGACCATGGAGGCTTTCTGGCCACAGAAGGAGAGAGAGGAGCAGGTAGAGAAGGGAGGGAAGCATCAGAAAGGGAGAGAGAGACAAAGACAAGGAAAACAGAAAGATGGCTAGCGCAGCAGGAAAAAGAAAGGGTCCATGTGCCAGGGAAATGATTCTTCAACTAAACTCTCCAACTTCTTTGGGGAGTGATAGAGAAAAAGAGAGAGACAGAGAGAGTGAAACAGAGAGGGAGGAAGGGAGGGAGAGAGAGAGAAAGGGGGCAGGGGGAGGAAGGGGGATAGAGGTGTGTGTGCATATTATATGTACGCTGCATATATAAACATATATATACACACACAGATGTATAGAGCCTCATCTTGATGACACCTTGAAAGATAAATTTGATCATATTCTGGATTACTCAGCCTATGACTTCCAGGCAGAATACCATCATCCAATTTAACTGCTCAGCCTCCTCCCCACCATTCTGTGAAATGAAGATGGCGCTTCCTTCTCTGGTGTGTGAACCGAGTATGATGGTGTACGTGAAGTGCAGAGTACATGCTCACTAAAAGGGAACTATTAGTACTATCTCTGTTGACAAGACCCTCATCAAGTGTGGTTATCTGTGCAGACTTGGGAAGAGTGCATGTAGAGAAAGGAACATGCGAACTGGGCTTTGAAAGATCAGGAGTTCACAGGAAGGGAGGAGGCCCTTGAAACAAGAGCAGCCAGATATGCACTCGCCCTCGGGAGTGGCTGGAACACCAGGAGGGAGAGGCGGTGGGAGGTGAGGCCGTGGAGCTGCTCAGGAACCAGAGCCAGGAGCTCTGGCTTTGTACCACTGGCCGTGGAGCCCTTCCCCGGCCCCACACTCCCAGCCCAGAAAGCTCCCCAAGCTCATCATGCTAGTAGACGGTGGGATTTGCACTGCAGACCAAAAGAAAGATAGTAAGTGGTTGTAGTATTTTTTGACGTTTCTGCCACTCTAGACAGAAGCTAAATCGTACAATTTTTATTGCCTCCAGAATGGGCAGAACGGGGGCAGCATCTCCCCTACCCACCCCCACGAGGGAGACACTGCTTTATTTCTCCTGGATCCACGTCTCTCTTCTTCCTGAGGATACAACCAGGTTGCATTTCCCAAGTCCCCTGGCCATTAAGTGTGGCCACATGTAGTAGATGTCATCTGTGCTTTGCCCAATGCCCTTGGGTTCCATTTGCTATTTCTGCATGTCCATCCTCCTGGTTCAGAGTGCTCTGATTCCAAGGGCTTGCCCCTGCCACTTTCTCCTGGAGCTTGTCCTTGGTTAATGGAGTGCTGTGCTTGTCAAGCCAGAGTGCCTGGGAGCTCACGTGTCCCCACCATGAGCCAGTGTATGAAAGCCTGGACCCCTTGCCTTGAAATGGTACCTACTCCAAGGTCTAATTTCCACTCCATGACCACTGTCCTCAATCATACCAACTTCAGTGACTTTGTCTGAAATGACACCCATGCTTCCCCTCTTCCCCTTTTGGAGTCCTGCTGCCTCTCTACTGGCTTCTCCTGGGAATGCTTCCTAAAGAAATCGCCTGCACATCAACCCTCGCTCAGGGCCTGCTTCTAGGGACCCTGGCCTAAGACGCCGCGCACCTGCATTCTAGCCAGCACACAGGGAGCAGGGCTGCCGCTTCCTGGCCTTGCACAAAAGCCCACCTGGGCTCCTCCA
Source organism: Suricata suricatta (assembly GCF_006229205.1). Lineage (NCBI taxonomy): Eukaryota > Metazoa > Chordata > Mammalia > Carnivora > Herpestidae > Suricata > Suricata suricatta. The sequence goes on along the minus strand of NC_043711.1, from coordinate 89,059,519 downwards.
TGCTCTTTTCCCTTCAGGCTGACAGGAATAGAAAGACACTTATTGACGATGACAGAACCTACATAAGTCTGGATCTTTGAATTGCCGCATGGAAGAAAGATAGGTGCCAACCCAGAACACTACTTTGGACTAAGTGAGAAAGAAACTCCCACTATGCTAAGTCACTGAAATATTTATATTTGTCATGGCAGCTGGTGTCACCCACACTAAAATAGAAAGTGACTTTATTCTAGCCCTCAGTGAAGCCTAGAGTGGGTGAAAGGCAGTTGAGGAAGCCATTTAGACCCCCAAGGTAAGGCCCTAGGGATTCCACACAAGCTGGGCCTGGGCGCTGGGGGCACCTGTTGCAAAGTGATGGGACTTAAGGCCTCTTCCACCAGGACCCGAATTCCCAGAAGACAACTCTGCATAAATTCTCAAGTGCCTGGGATTCTGTTGAAAGATGACTCATCATGGGGCCACCTGGGTGGCTCAGTCATTGTGCATCCAACTTCCACTCAGTTCATGATCTCACAGTCCATGAGTTTGAGCCCCAGGTCAGGCTCTGTGCTGACAGTTCAGAGTATGGACTTACTTTGGATTCTGTGTCTCCTTCTCTCTCTGCCCCTCCCCTGCTTGTGCTCTTTCTCTCCCTCTCACTGCCCTTCCCCCTCTCACACTCTGTTTCTCTCTCTCTCAAAAAAAAAAGAAAGAAAGAAAGAAAGATGATCTGTCACAAAGCATTTCACATCACACCCATGTAATAAGTACAAAAAAAATTATTATATAACTATTCATCATTGTCTGTCCTTCCCCTGGATTCTCAGGAAAAATGATTCTTGCTTTCTGAGGATACCCCTAAGATGTCCTTTGCTGCGGGGAATCTGGATAAGAGGCCAGTGAGAGAACATATTAATAGAAGTCAGAAGGGCTAAAACAACATACATAAAAAAGAATCAAGACAGTACAGCTGGAAGGTCAGAAGAGAACCAGAAAATCCACAGGAGCTGGGTATTAGAAAGAGTCTAAGAGCTAGGAGGAAATGCTAGAGTAAGAAGGAGCAGCTGCCATCTCGGTAGAAGGTGGTAGGCAATCAAGGTACTGATCTGGAAAGAGCAATTTGGATCATGTCTTCTCTGCAAGAAGGATGTCCTCCATCTGTAGCATCCCCTTAAGAAACTGAGTATAGACTTTAAATACGCATAAGTAATTTTTGGTTCCTGGAGTGTTTCTGGGAATGTCACCATGAGAGACTGGTCCATTTGGAACCCTGAGATATCTTCAGGATTATACATCTAACTACTTTCTGGGGTCTCCAGGATTTTGTAGCAGAGTCCAGAACTCTCCATTTCTCTATTCCCATGATTTAAGGCACACCTAAAATACCTTTATGAATTTCTTAAATCTCTACTATGAAAATTTACCACCACCTTTCACCATCCTATTCTGTGCTCCCCTAGCTCTCTGCCTGTGCCTCTAGCTCTTAGTTTTATTACCCATGACTCAAATTAACTAATACATGGTTTGATTTTTCAACCTGATTATAAAATCTTTAAGGATGAGTATTGTCTTTTTATCCTCACAGCACCCGTCCTGCTCTCAACAAATGGAAAGATTTCCGTCTTGCTCCTTACCTGACTCATGGTAGATGCTTAGGGAGTGTCTGTTGAGTGGATATGTGAAATGATCAATCACATCCATCAAATGTGAGTTGTTAGCAAGTCATAACATTAGCCTCATTGCTACTCGGGTATTTCCACAAACATTCACCTTTGCAGTCAAATTTGTCCTGCACTTAACAGAGAGGACCTGTCTTATACCCAGCCTATCTCAGCTGAGAAAGTCAAAGACTTTTTTATTTGGAAATAAACCAGAGCTGAATACACCCCCATCTACTTCCTGGATTGCTAGAGAAGCCTCTGTTAGAAATGTCAAACAGGACACAAACACCAGAGAAAATCGTACCAAATCACGCTCTCCTGGTTTCATGTTAGGGGCAAAACACAGGCCCTCCAGTCACACAAACCCACTCCATGGCTGGGTTTGGTGAGGTTAATGTGACGTCTCTAAACTCAGTTCTCTCCTCAGCATAACAGACATGACAACACCTACTTCACAGAACAATTGTGAAGATTAACAGAAGGATCCAGGAAAACTCCCAACACAATGTGAGTAAACGCCGCAGCAGGAGCTGCAAGAATACTTATTTCCTTCCTAGACGATGGCACAGAGACAACACAGGGAGAAAAAAGAAAACCCATTCTGCTATTTTCTGGATGAGTCTTTCATGTCCTTTACGTTCATCTGAGGAAGACCAGGGCCGTGCACAAGTCTCCTCAGTAGCTCAGTCGTTCATGAGTTAGTGTCCAACACGACACTGGCAAAGGGAGAGGGTGGGAGATTGATCTCCTCATGCTGTAAACCTATCTCTTCAAACAAGGATGAAATAATAGCTTGGTCCATTTGCCTCAATTGGGCAATTTATGACTGTGGTTCAATTTATAACAGGAGAGAAACACTCCATTCTCTATGATTATTTTGTTAAGGAACTACTGAGAGAAATTTACATAGCTAAATGTAGGAGGGTCAAAAGTGAAGCCTCCTTTGTGAGAACAGAGAAAAGACCAGACTTGGCTTTTTGGTAATTTCCTTTCAATTGAGATGTTGCTGGCAATTCTGGACGACTTCTAGTTTTGAAATGACCACCTCTCAGGTGCTGCCTACTCACCAGCCAAATGCCACAGCCTCTAGCTCTTGAGAAATAGCCACATGCACGCTCAGGTAATCTTATGCCTGAGTGAAGAATATAACTGTTACTCTAAAAAATATTTGGTGTGTTAAAATTATATGGTATGTCAAAATAGAGCATTCTATCGATGGTATTTAAATTTTCATGGGTTTCTTACTCTCTTTCGTAATATTTGAGTACTTTGACTATGAGACTAAAACATTTACAAAGGCAAGTTTACTTACAGTATTTATGGCCCATCAAACAGACCCACATTCAAGGGACTGAATTCTCTTTTAAAATGTCTTATTTGTATCCCCAAAGTGAAGACAACTTGAAGCAACAGTGTAGATCATTTTAATTCAAAACTGCTCTTGAATTAATTCATCTGGGTATTTATGAGGGAAAATAACCCAAGGACCAGAATGACCTGGATAATTACCTTTATTATTTAAGTCAGTCTACTAACTCTGACCTAAATTACCAGCCTTGGAGAGCTTTAGAAGGAGATATTTCAGAAAATCAAAACACATAGAATATTTAACAAAATTTTTTCCATTGGATTCACAGGTCCACCTGATGGAAAAGGTCAATGACTTAGACAACCAAAAAAAATCTTAGACCTTGAAGAAACTATATGTTCAACATTTTTATAGAAACTTACAACTTATAAAAAAAAAATAATTGCAAGAACACTTTATCTTTTGCTCCAAACAATCACTGGGTGAAAGATGGATCATAATCTCCATGTTTACAGATGAGTAAACAGGGATTGAGAGACGGGCGTGTTTTGTTCAAAGTCACATGACAAACAAGTGACAAACAGGGGCCAGACCCCAGAATGCCTCACTCCACATCCAGAGCTATCTTCATTGTGCCTTAGTTAAATCTTGATGGCTCCAGGGACTGGCTGAGAACCAGCTGTCCTACGGAGCTAAGTTCTCATGTGAGTCTCCTGCTATCCATGGTCTGGTCTGTCTCAACATGGCCTCAAAGCTCAAATCAATTCACATCAATCCCTGTGCCTCCATCCAAATTCAGTCTGAACCTCTAAGCCCTGGGTCTAGAAATATGTGTTTTCAAAGTTTCCCAAATGATTCTGATGCTCAGCAAAGAATCAATAATCAATAGTATCCAAACAAGTTGAGAATCATTGTCCTAGACTGAATTTTGGACCCAGATCCTGGGTCTGGTTTTTAGCAATCACAGACAGTTTAACTACAATGTACCTGGTTTCAGAATCACATCTTTTCCAGGCCCACCACCTTGCAACCTTATGACATTGTGGACTCGGGCTGGCTCTGTCGTGACCACACTGAGCCTCACCCCTTTTCAATGAGAGAAGACGTTAGTTGTCCCTTGACCTATGTTTCTAAGGGGGAATTTTTGAACCTGAACTTTTTGTGGATTATGATAAAGGACTAACCTGAAGGATAGGACTGAGGCTCAAGCTAAAGAGTGAAAATAGGAAAATCAGCTCGACATTGGACTCCATAAAGGTGGAAAGCAAACAGATACGTTTGGGGTCCTGGAGAACAATGGATGAAAATAATCTGACAGCTTCCAAGCTCACAACTCTTAGGAATTCTGGATAATAAAGTATTCCTAATTGAACACAGCAAGTCGCACATTCTGTTTTGGTTAAACAAACAAACACTCACTGTGTCTGTGTGGATTTGCCTTGTATGTTTTCTCACAAGGAGAACTGTAAGAAGGGATATTCACCAGGCTGGCAACACTGGTTATCTTGGCAGAGAGGAAATGCTTGGAGAATGGCAGGGATATAATTAGTGTTTCCTTTATATAGCCAACATGTGCTCTGTAATTTAAAAAAAAAACATATGTGATGCTGTGATTTATAAGAAGAACTATGTGTTTGGTCTTCATCCTCATTTCTGGCACAGAGCTCTTACAACTCTTGGAATTTCCTAAGTGGTGGGAGCTGTAGAGGTGTCTTTTGTCATATGAATGAGGTGACTTGGACTACACCTGAGGATGGGGGCTGGTTGCCAGGAGAAGCAACCATGAGATTGATCAATGATTTCATTAATCATGGCTAATGAAGCCTCCCAAAACCCAAAAGGACAGGGTTCAGAGAACTTCCAGGTTGGTGAACCCCTGGAGGTTCTGAGTGGCACCTCAGAGAGGCCATGGAAACTCCCTGCCCAGTGCATCTCTTCCATCCGGCTGCTCCTGAGTTCTATGAGAAACCTTCCAGCACCCAGTGATCTGGTAAGTAATACACTTCTCGGAGTTCTGTGGGGCCCGCTCGCGAAGTTATCAACACTGGAAAGGAGACCAGGGGTCCCCTGATTCACGGGCAGGCAGTCAGAAGTACAGGGAACAGCCTGAATTTATAAGTATCATCCCAATCTGGAGAGCGGCCACTAGAACCTCCAGTTCGTAGCCAGTGGGTCAGCGGCACAAGTGACAGCCTGGGCTTGCAATTGGCATCTGGGGCAAGGAACAGTCTTGTAGGACTGAGCCCTCAACCTGTGAAACTGACGCTATCTCTGGTTACATAGTGCCTGAACTGAGCTGAATTGTAGGCTACCCAGCTGGTGCCTGGAGAATTACCCGGAGGTAACCCACCCACCCCCCCAGCCACACACACATACACACACACACATACATGCACACACAATTACTGAGAGGAAACTGCCCCAACAGATTTGCATTGGAAATTGAGCCTCAGAGCTGTTTTAACAGAAAAAAAAGAAAACTGAATAAATCAATATATAAATTCACAAGCAGTCAAACTTTAGAAATTAAAAACTTAGTAATCTATAGTTTACATTTTATGGTGAAATAAATATTAGGAGGAAGTTGTTGGTATGTTTTACACATGTGGAATGGAATTATCATTCTACACACATCTGCACTTCCTGCTTCTTTGGATATAAGATTCTAAAATCATATCAGTGTCCCTAGAGCTGTCCTGCTGAGTCCATTAAACCTCCCTCTCCTCTCCCCACTCCCCACACACAAAAGAGATAGGGTATAACTATTTTAAATATACAGCTGAGCTTTAAAAGAAAGAAAAAGCAATTTTTCAGATGCCAGAACTGGAGGAGGAACTATGGACCAGGTGGTAAGCAAGAGAGATGATACAGAGCTACCCAGGAAGGGGCAGGGACAGGGGAGGGGCTACCACACAGGTCCTAAGCTCTGGGGACTTGGATTGAATGCTCATGCAGGGAACAGTCCAGTGAAGGAACTAGTAAAAAAATGCAATCAGGAAAAAAATGATAACACAAATCAAGGGAATGCAAGATACAAGAGAAAAGAAACTGCTAAAAATACATCAATAAAACAAAAGAAACAACGAATGTATAAAATAATTATAGTAGTGATGGTAATGGTGGTAATGAATATGAAGGTATGAAAAAGGAGAACATTTTAGGCAATAATTACTTGCAAGATGGGAAGGATGATCAGAGTAAGGCAGAAGGTAAAACCTTGATTACCTTTAGTCTTAATGATAAGTCAAGAATAAATATTAAAATTTTAAGGGTAACTACTAAATGGAGAAAAATTAAGGGGAATTACTAAGGTACCAGAGAGTAATAAAGACAGCTGTGTTCTAGTGACAAAGGGAGAGGGGGGAAAAATGGGGAAGCGGCACTGTGTGGACACAAAGAGATGGAAAGAAATGCAGATGTATTAGTAGGGATAGGAAGTGTTCATGGGCAAAATGGGATGATTCAAGTTCAGAGAATCTGAAATTGGATTTTAATACAAACCCTATTATAAGATAATCATAAATGATATACTCAAAACACAATGACATAGAAAGGTTGAAAATAAAAGGAAAGGTACCCCTAATAATTGTGAAGGAAAAGAAAACTGATGTGGCTACATGAATACCTGATATGTCATCTCTAAGGTAAAAATCATTAACAACAGAAAGAGTCCTTACAAAAACGGTAAAAATAAAATTCCTACCAAAAACAAAATTCTAAACCAAGATGTATAAAAGGCACCATAAAGCTAAAATCCTGGGTAAATATATTCACAACCCAGATAACTGAGAACTAGAATCTAGAATCAATAAGAGGAAGACAAATGAAAAACAAAACTAGACAAAGTGTATGAATAGTCTGGTCACAGAAGCACAAGCCCAAAAAATCAATATATATATAAAAATGTCTCCCTTGCTATTAAGGAGAGGAAAGCAAATTTGGAGAGGAAGAGTATTTGATATTCATTATGAATATCTGATATTCATTAGATTTGTAATTGTAAAAGTTTGACGGAATCAATAACCAGTGAAGAAGGAGCAAATGTGAAGTGTTTACAGTTGCTGATGGGAGTGTAAACTGGTCCCACCCCTTTGGACATCAGGCCAGCCACACCGAGTATGCCTGGAGCTACGCATGCCAGAGTGTTTCTACTCTTGTGTGTCGAGCCCAGGACTAAGCAACTACACGCATGGCCATGCCCACGGAGACTCACTCGGCGTTCGGTGCTGCAATATGTATAAGAAGGTGGGAACCACCTAAATATTTCTCCGAGAAACTGGTGTACATTTTTTTAAATTTTTTTTTTGTGCCTCAATCACTTCAATTTATTTTCTATTTTTTTAATAATAGTTTATTGTCAAATTGGTTTCCATATAACACCCAGTGCTTCTCCCCACAAGTGCCCCCCACCATGACCATCACCCCCTCCCTCCTTCCCCCTCCCCTTTCAGTCCATGGTTCGTCTTCAGTATTCAGTAGTCTCCCTTGATCTGTGTCCCTCACTCTTCCCCGCTCTCTTTCCCCCTTCCTCTCCCCATGGTCCCCTGCCAGGTCTTGCCTGTTAGACCTATGAATGCAAACATATGGTATCTATCCTTCTCTGCCTGACTTATTTTGCTTAGCATGACACCCTCAAGGTCCATCCACTTTCATACTAATGGCCATATTTCATTCTTCCTCATTGCCGTATAGTACTCCATTGTATATATATATCACATCTTCTTGATCCATTCATTAGGTGATGGACATTTAGGCTCTTTCCATGATTTGGCTATTGTAGAAAGTGCCACTATGAACATTGGGGTACGTGTGCTCCTATGCATCAGCACTTCTGTATCCCCTTGGGTAAATCCCTAGCAGTGCTATTGCTGGGGCATAGGGGAGTTCTATCAATAGTTTTTTGAGGAGTCTCCACACTGTTTTCCAGAGTGGCTGCACCAGTTTACATTGAGAGACAGAGAGAGAGAGCATGAATGGGGGAAGAGCAGAGAGAAAGGGAGACACAGAATCTGAAGCAGGCTCCAGGCTCTGAGCTGGCAGCACAGAGCCCCATGTGGGGCTCGAACCGACTGTGAAATCATGACCTGAGCTGAAGTCAGACGCTTAGCCGACTGAGCCACCCAGGTGCCCTGGTGTACTCACACATTTAAAGTAAGGGGCTTTTGGGGGGCGCCTGGGTGGCTCAGTCGGTTAAGCCTCCGGCTTTGGCTCAGGTCAGATCTCACGTTCATGGGTTGGAGCCTCGTGTCAGGCTCTGTGCTGGCAGCTAGCTCAGAGCCTGGAGCCTGCTTCCAGTTCTGTGTCTCCTTCTCTCTCTGCCCCTCCCCCTCTCATGCTCTGCCTGTCTCTGTATCAAAAATAAATTTAAAAAAATATTTTAAAAAAAAAACTAAGGGGCTTTTGGACAAATCTGAAGAACACAGTCTGGGTGGGGGACACAGATGCGGGGAGTGGGAGAAGGGAACAAGTCACAACTGATATGTACAGTGGATCCCAAGTATGCACATTTTGGAAATACCACTAAAAGTGTATATTGTTAACAAATTCAGGCATATGAACAGAAGTACAAACCTAAGGGAATTTCAGAGTTCTAGTTACCTCTAAGAAGAGAAGATTGGGGAAGGAATGAGGAGGGTAGCTATTTTGGCAATATACCGTTTCTTTAAAAAAAAAAAAAAAAAGAAAGAAAGAAACCTGAAGCAATTATGGCAAAATACCATACCTCACCAAAAAATTTAAAAAAAGAAAAACTAACGTCCTCTTATACCTGTATGTATACATTTCTAATTTGTGTGTTTTCCAAATAGTTCTTAAAAGTTAAAAATAAGGCACTTAAACCTCAGGCATCAAGGAAAGAAGGAAGAGGAAGGGATGCAGAAATTGTCAGATTCTTAAAGGTGGTCAGTGAGGGGCTCCCTGGCAGCCAGATCCTGATAAAGAAGTCACGGGGCAAGCAAGAAGCGGTATTACATAGAGAGTACAAGCTGTGGTGTCCATGAAAACCAGGGCTGTGGAAGGATGGCAGCGTGCCGAGGGGCTTCCAAAGAAAAGCTGAGCAGGGCTCTTCCTGAGGAAAGACAGGGTCTGATTACCTGTGTGCCTCTTGGGTTGCTATGACTTGGGGCTGAACTCAACTGTTTTTATCAAGGTCTTTATTCCCAGCAAACATGCTGGCCAAGGTCTAAAAGCAGTAAGGTCCAGCCCTTCAGCGTTGTCAGATTGCAGACATGCCGCTCCATGGAGCATTATTCTATACAGTACAATAACAACAGTATATTGACAGCAGGCTCAGAGAGGTTAAGTGACTTGCCCGAGGGCACACAGGAGCTACTCTCTGGCATTCCCACCCTGATTCCAAAGGTTTCCTTTCCCCTACGCTACACACTTCCTCTCAGGGGTCAAATAAGCCCTTTGTAAGTTTCCTATGGTTCTGCAACAGATTCCAAGCAGTTTGAAAAGGGCTGTGGATAAATTTCGAAATTTTTTCCCTGTGGCCAGAATTAGACATGATTTAGAAAGTAATCATAAGACATCATAATGTCCAAGGTATTGGGCCTACAAGGCTGGGTGTGCTTGGGGATCTAACAGGGAAGGACTGAAGGAGTCTTCAGGGCTTGCCAGCAATTGGTTTAAGCTGACCTCAGGGAGGGACTTTCTCTAGCGGGGACAGATGTCTTCTCAGTCCCCCCAGGTGAAGGCCTCATGCATCCCATCCAGCAAGAAGCCTCAAGTCCTGAACCCTCTCCTTGGTAAGAGCCCTTTTCGGAGCTGATACTGGATTTTACGGCCTGGAGAGCAGCTAGCTCTCTGCATGCTGAGGAAGGAAACTGGAGGCCCTGCCCACCTGCTCAGCATCCCCGCTGATGTGATTCAAGGGTAGGAGCTGTTCTGCTTTGACAGGTCCAGCCCAGTGTCCCCTCTACCTCCATGATCTTCGGTCTCGTCTGACAAAATGGGCTCCAGTGCCCAAGTGAGCCTCAGTGAGTCTAACTGCACCATCAGGAAGGAAAGCAGAGATCCAGTTAGAAAGCTAAAAGTGAAAGATAACCACCAGCAGCAGCAGCAACAAAATTCTCCTGCATCTTTTATCCTGTCAGCCAGCTCTAAGACTCAGCTGAGATGGAAATAATCTGTGCCCTCGTGTGGGTTTTACTGTGTCTCGCTGTTTCATGTCCAGGCACTGCAAAGAATCAACAACATTGGACTATAAGTAAAGAATGTGGCATCCAGTCATGTCTCTGCCCTGGGCAAGGAGCTGCATGAACCTGGACCTCAGTTCCCTCATATTACAAACTTGGTGTTTTCTTTCTTTCTCTCTTTAACTTGACTTGCAAGATCCCTTGAAGTTCTGATTTTTAACGCTTTGAGCACCTACTATGTGTTGTAGGTAATGGAGGTGAACAAAGAGATGTTTACGACATGATCTAACAGCCTGTGTCAGATAACAAAACAAGGGATAAAGTAGGTGCTGGAAAGCTTGGTAGGGAAAAGAAAGGCAGATCTCTAAGGACTGGAGTAGCAGGATGGGCAGGGCTTGGTGAATGGTGGATATTCCAGGTCAGGGAAATGACATTAACAATTATCTTCCCAAGACCCTGTATTAGCTGTGCTCTCTCAGTTGTTAAGTCCCAAGAACCCAACACAAACCAGCTCAAGGGACAAAGGGGTAGAGGAGGATTGCTGAAAGGACAGCTGCAGAGACACAGACTTGAAGACACAGGACAGAGCCAGAAACTGAGGGCTTGGCCACCAGGACTTCTGTCTCCACCTTCTTAGCGGTGCTCCATTCAGAGAGCCTCCATGTAACAAGCAAGACGTGCTATAAGCCCCTGAAACCTGTGATCCAAGGAAAAGAGAATGAACTTGCTCTCCAGCTTGGAAAAACCTGGAGAGTAATTCTGAGGGCAGGATTATCTGAATCCAAGTTACACATCACCACTGTGGGCACAGGAATGTGGGGGTTACTGGGATTCCCACAGAGCCACATGGTTCTCCAAAGCAGAAAGTGTCACATCAGGGAGGAAAAAAAGGGAACAGATTCTGGGCAAACACCAGTATCTAATATAGCGCTTCATATCTATGAACCCAGTTTTACAGAGAAAAAGCTGAGGCTCAGGCTAGGTAACTTGCTCAAGGTCACGTGTTAGAAACTGGCAAAGCCAAGCCCTAACCCAGATCCATCTACTGGTCAAATCTGCCCAGATCTGTTGTTCTCTCTTTTGATTTAAAAAGTAATGCATTCACCTATTTTTAGAATGTGGACAGCATGTTAAAGAATAAGAACTATATTAAAGTCACCATCACTAGGAAATAATCCCTGCCAAAATGTTGTTGTGTTTTCCTCTGGGCCATTTTTCTGTGTATCTAGGATAGATATTTGGCATGTGCCCTTTTATTACCTCCGGTCTTGAGGAATCCACCGAGTACAGCCTAGGACCATGACTGCAGTAAGATCTGCCCCGATCCCATGAGTGTTGGCTGCTAATGGCCCCAGCTTCCCCACCCCCCAGATGCTTGGGAGGCTCCGCCCTCGTCAGGACCCCACCAGCCAAAGACTGACTACAGCTGAGTTATGAAAGCTCAGCCTCCGCTCCCTCAAGGCAGAAAAACAACAGTCCTGTTATGCTCAAGCTTCCTGTAAAATCGGGTACACTTCAGTTGAAAGGGCATCTCTGATTTCCTTTCCTTCCCTGCTTTGCTTTTATCACCTGCTTAGAGGTGTTCCTCCACTTACTGTCGCTCAAGAAATCTCATTTAGGCATGTGCTTTATCAGAAGCCTAGTGCAGGTAATGAGTGACAACGTTTGAACTGTGCTAAGGCCTGGGTTCTAATCACCTGCCTTTTGGAGACGGATGGGCCATTAAGCAGCCAGCCAAGCCTAGCCCTGGGGACCACCAGCATTCACCTCTCAACATGGCTTTGTGATTTTCTGTTCCTTTTTATCCTCAAAATAACTCTTATGAAGTGCTAAGAGCTGTGTTTCCTGGATTAAAAAGCCAATTACTTTACACATTTCTATAGTCATGTATTTATAGAATCATTAAGGCTCTGAAGAAAACCATGCATTATTCAGTTAAATTTTACTGCAGTTTATGGGAGGAAAGTATGTGCTGGAGTAGAAGTCTTAATTTAAGGATTCATGAAGATTTTGAATGGATTGATGATCATAGTCCCTCCGGTCTAAGACTCACAATTCACAATTTAATGTTTTTCAAAGTCTTAGAATCAATGAATACATTTTAGTGAATGTTTTCCCCCTCCCATTCCAATCCCTTGAAATCCTATCAAATATTTCCTGTGTTTTCACCCATATGAATTCTAGAATCACCTCACTGGATTCCAGGACATTGCCCCCCCCACCCCCCAGCATGCAGTGAATAAAATTTACTATAAAATTAACTCAAACCTATAAATTAATCGGGGGAGAAAAAGGACATCTTTGTAATACCGAGTGTTTGGAACCAGTACTGTGGAATGCCCTGCTGTTTATTCAAGTCTTCCTTTATTCTTCCCAACTGACCATTGTCAGTTTGTCCACACAAATCCTGTATAATTTTTATTAAAGTTAGTATTTTGTATTGGCATTGCCAATGAAAATCTGTCATTTTCCCCTCATGTCTTCTACTTGGTAATGTGCCTATATAAAAGCTATTTTTAATATTTCTTTAACACTTGACTAACTTATAGATCTACCTTATTAGTACTATTAGTGTTTCAGATGATTATTTGAGGTAAGCTGTACAGATAATTGCATCCTAGTAAATAATGTCTCTTTTTCCATCATTATACATTTTATTTCTGATCCATGACTCATTATACCAACTAGCACCTCTATAAAGTTTTTAAATAGAAATAAAAGAAATCATTGGAAATGACTCTGGCATTTTACCACTAACCATGAAATTGAGTGTTTCATATATATATTTTTCAACACAGTATATAAAACGTGTCCCCCTTAAGTAACTGAAGAATTTCCATCAATGATGGGGTTGAGTACTATCAAATGCAACTTTAGGCACTTATTAAATCAGACTCAGGTTGATGTGTGAAACATACTTTACAATTTGGACTAAGTTGGACATGGGCTTAAAAGTCCACTCTACTGTTCACCTTGGCACTGGCCAATTTATCTAACCTATCCTTGCTTAGTTTCTTTAGCTATAAAATGATAATAACTCATAAGGTTTCATGATCACTAATTAGTCTTGCTTATATGTGTTTAACACCCTGATGAACCCACAATAGATGTTCAACTACCCAGCATTTCCAAAGTGAACCCTACTTGGTCATGGCATATCATCCATTTAATATGTGCATGGATCTAATCCATTGGCACTTGATTTAGAATTGTTGCAATAATCCTCCTACGTGCCAAATGGAAACATCTTATTTTCTATGTATTTGTATCACTTGGAAGAAAACTATGCTTTGAAAGTTGGAAGCGATATTTATTTTTTTATAACACATATGCAGAAATCTGCATGAAAGAGTGCATTCATAAATACGCTTGGATACAAGGTGTTTGAATACCTATTTCCAATTTTTGTTCAACAATGGCCATCCTGTATTAGACACTTATGGACCAGCACTGTGCTAAGCATTTCACAAGCATCATTTAATATTACACAAAAACACCATGAAAGGAAAATTTCTCTTCCCATTTTATGGATACGAAAAATGAAGCCAGAGAGGTTAAGTTGTGTGTCCAAGGTTAGCACAGTAAATGACAAAACAAGGCAAGTCTAAAACTAAAATAAATCCTCTTAAATACTAAGCAATGATGTATTCGCTGAAATGAAGAAAATTGATCTAATTCTTTGCTCATTTTTGATAATTCAGATTTTCTCTCAAAAGCATGCATTTCTGACAAAATTTGAAATATATTAGAATTCAACTGTCTCATATTTTCTTAGAATATATTATCTCCCCTCTGTCTACTTAATTCCTTTTTTAGTATAGTCCTAATTTTATACATTTATCCTAATTTATAATTGCCAGAAGTTTACTTATTCTACTGTCATTTTGAAAAGACGGCTCTTGGGGCTTATTCATCATTTTTATGTTTTTCCTGTTTTCTCATTAATTTCTGATTTTATCTTTACTATTTTTGTCCTGATTTATCTGAATTAGTTTTGAATTATCTCTTATTTAAATTGAAAATATTAAAACAGGGGTGCCTGGGTGGCTCAGTCAGTTAAGTGTCTGACTTTAGCTCAGGTCATGATCTCAAGGTTGGTGAGTTCGAGCCCTGCCCAGGGCTCTCCAATATCAGTGCAGAGCCTGCTTCAGATCCTCGGTCTCCCTCTCTCTCTTCCTCCCCTGCTTGTGTGCTCGCTCACTCTCTCTCCAAAAGTAAACATTAAAAAAAAAGAAGAAAATACTAAAACAATTTTCCTTTATATACACCTTTGGCCACTTTCTTTCTTTCTTTCTTTCTTTCTTTATTTTGCATGCTAGCAGAGGGTGAGGGGCAGAAAGACAGGAAAGAGAATTCCAAGCAGGCTCTGAGATGTGCAGCTCCAACTCTCATGAAATCATGATCTGAGCTGAAATCCCAACTCAGACGCTTAACCTGACTGAGCCACCCAGGCACCCCTGTTCGGTTTCTATAGTGCGGTACTTCCTTTGTCATTTTGATGTTTTCTTAAAACTAAAAGATACGTGGGAGATATTTTTGTCAAGGATTCAGAATTCTTCATTGACATTTTACACTAAGTTTAATTTTATTTCATTCTTATCAGAGAATTTAATCAAAACCATTTGATATTCAGATTGGCAGGTTTTTTTCATAAACTAGTATAGGTTCATTGTGGCAAATGCTCCATGAACAATGAAGAATATTTTTTTCTCTCCATTTTCAGAAAACAAAATTTAGTCCAAACTCATGAAATCAAATTCTGTGTTATTAAATCACCTATTTCTTTTCTATTTTTTGCCAAAGACTATGTGATGGTTTTCCTATTTTGTTTGGATTTGGGGTTTGAGGTTTTGGCTTGGGGGGTTTTTTTGGTCTGTTTGTTTCTTGCCCCAACATCTGAAGGATACAATATATGCCCATCAACAGTGATTCTGGACCAGGTAGAAACAGGACCGCTCTCTGAATCAGGGTTGTATGTATGTGAGTTTTAAAAAGACCACTCAGAAACCCTGATACAATCTTTTAGACGTTTCATACCATTCTTGTTGAGAATCACTAAGATAAATGTAAATCAGTATCACAGCATTCTTGTGAATTTTACCTTTTATCACTATAAAATGACATCTTGATTCTTAACAATTGCACTTGCCTTGCACTATATATATTTTTCCTGGTACTAATATTGCCACTCCTATTCCCAGCTTTACTTTAATGGGTTTTTCCCCCTCTCCCTTTTAGGTGAAGCTTTGACAAGTAGCTGTAATTGGCTTCTTTGGAACCAAATCGTTCTGAACCAAATCAGAGATGAATTGCCTTTGAATAGGGGAACCTAATCTAGTGTCATTTGTTGTCATCGCTGATGTTTGGCCTTCACATATCCAACTGATATCTTAAACTTAGTCAAATCAGCTCTTAATAAGCTGTTTGTGATCAAATGCTTCCTTTAAGTTTTATGGCCAGTCCTGCACATGTCTGTCCTGATGTCCGTCCCTTGCCCTTGTCCTGACCAGGTCAGGCTGCATGTTCCAGTGGCTCTCAGCGGCTGGCTCCAGGCGAGGTGTGGGCAGTGGGAGACGTGGGCAGCAGAAGAAACAAGAAGTCAGCCTGTTTTCCCCCGCCCCTCTCTCCATTCTGTCCTCTCTTTCCCTTTTGTCACTGTCCTCCTTCTCTGGGCTTTTCCTCTGCATCCAGACAGAGCATCTTAACTTGGCTCTCCTTAACACTAATCCTATCTTCTGCCGTGTTCTTTCTTTTCTTTACTGCTTCTAATGGAAGCTTTATTAGACTATCGTGTTTCCATTTCTTTACAATTTTTATTTCAGATCATCTCTGCTTGCATCTAGCAACCTTGTTAATCTTACTATCTCATCTGTCATTTCATGAATCTCAGCATTCAAATTTATTGAGAGCACCATGAAGCCTCATGGTAGTAAATGCTCTTATTTAGTTTTGCATCGTTTTTCCAAAGGTTTGCTCTTCCTTTGAATCTAATATCCCCCCTTTTATGTCCCAGAAAATCTTCAAACATTCCTTGATTTTCTTACTGTTCATGCTTGATAAAAGAAAGATCGGTTCAGGTGTGTGCCAGCAGACAGTCTGGTTGGATCTTCTTTGTCCGTAACATTAACTATATGATGACAAACAGAATCCACATTCAGACCTTAAGCTAAGAGTTGCTTCAGATGCACAGACTCTCAAATTCCTAGTGGTCTCACGTGCATGCTGGGCCAGAATGGAGTCTCTGACTTCACAGCCTGGCCTTCTGAAGACCTGGAAGGGAATTTATTCCAGGATAACTTTATGCAACCCTCTCCTCCTTGGGGAAGGCAGTACACAGACCTCTCCACTAACCAGTGATCTCTCTCTCTCTTCCTTCATCCTCTTGGCTTCACAGACTTCTGCCATGATCCCTTCTGTCTTTTTAATTTCTCAGGAACTGTAGTCTCATGATGGCTAAATACACAGAGGTGAAAATAAGGGGTGGTGAGGTCAAATGGCCTCAGAACCAATCAACTTCTGGGGAGGAAATGGAAGTTCCCCTCCTTCTGTTCGAGAAGATCCTGTGTTTTTAAGGTAGGAAATAGAAGCAATAATTGAAAATCTCCTCTCATGTGTCTCCTACTCTTTTACCCAAGAGTGTCATCCTTGCTTTACTAAAGCAAAACTTCCTCCCAAAGTCTAGAATCTATGTCATTGAAAAGCAGTGGTGGTCTCAAGAGTAGTTTCAGAGGAAGGTGGTAGAAGAAAATACAAGACAAGCACCACAGCTAAATGCCTTCTCAATTTGGAAATCCCATCCATGTTCTTTGAAAAAACAGTTCCTGGGGCACCTGGGTGGCTCAGTCAGTTAAGTGTCCAACTTTGGTTTAGGTCATTATCTCAGTTCTTGAGTTTGAGCCCTGTGTTGGGTTCTGTGCTGACAGCTCAGAGTCTGGAGCCTGCTTTGGATTCTGTGTCTCCCTCTATCTCTGCTCCTCCCCTGCTTGCTTGCCTGCCTGACTCTCTTCTCTTCTCTCACTCTCTCTTTCTCTCTCTCTCTCTCTCTCTCTCTCAAAAATAAACATTTAAAAAGAGAAAACCATTTCCTTCCCCCTCTCCAGGTTTTCCTGCCTGATCCGTGGTGTCCCTATCCAAAGGGGATGTCAAGACATTACCCTCTCTGTACTCTTGCTGCCTAACAGGTCAGTATTGAACTGCCCCAGGCCTGGAGGCCTCATGCCTCCTTCCCTCATGGCTCCTCTTCCAGTCCAGCCCTTCAGAGGATGGGGTCTGCCCAAGCCCACTCTCCATTTCTCTATGTGTCTGTTCCCACAACGTATCACTAGTACTCAAGGGGACCGTTGTGGAGTTGCCTGCTAATTCAGCATTCTATGATGCTGACCCAGATTTGTATAAACAATAAACAGAAATATTAAAATAAAGTTCCCATTCCAACTAATTAGTGTGTCAGGAACCAAGAGTTCATACAATAATAGGAACAAAGAATTGAATGTGAGCAGAAATTTTGCAAGTTATTATGACCTACAGAACAACACATTACTTTTTACTCCCTCACCATCAGCCTCCCCAAATTGCCATTTTGTACTTTAAAATGTACTTAATTTTGACTTATTTTTTCAGTGACTTGGGTGTGTATCCATCTTCCGCTTAGGCTCCACGTTCGTGTAGGACAAGAATGGTGTCTCACTCATCACTATATCTACAGTATCGAGTGTTCACATCTTTCTTAACAGAAAATCTAGGACCTAACTGATTCAGTGGGTCCCATAGAGTCCAAACTAGCATCTATTGTGTCTATGAACTGGAAATACAGGTGTCCCTAAATAGAACGAAAGCAAAATAAGAATTGGGTGAGTCAAGATAATGGGTAATATTAGAAGAGGAGCTAAGTATAGTTTCTGAAACAAGAATGAAGATGTTTAGGGCAGATATTATGGACTAAACTATAAGCCAGGATATCTAAGAAAAAGGAGCAGAAACTGGAAGAAAGAGCTACTGCCCCTATTTAGCATGAAAGGTGAAATGTGGACAAACAAGCTATATTTAAAATATTTATAAATTTTTTTTTCAGAGACAGACAGAAAGTGAGCAGGGGAGGGGCAGAGAGAGAGGGAGACACAGAATCCAAAGCAGGTTCCAGGCTCTGAGCTGTGAGCACAGAGCCCAACACGGGGCTCAAACTCACGCATGCGAGATCAATACCTGAGCCAAAGTCAGAAGCTTAACCAACCGAGCCATCCAGGCCCCCCTAAACAACCTATATTTAAAAAACATCCAGGGTGAATGTGAAATAGACAATTGGTGAATATTTAATTTTGCACAGCCAAAATAAATTACAGAAAGGAATATAACCTTCCATCCTTTCATACCTCTACCAGAAAGTCCCTTTCCCCAAAATGTTATATAAAAGTTATCCTATATCTAATAACTGCAAACAAAACAAAACAAGGCTTGGTGGGTGTGTAGGAACCACACATATATTGCACATATATGTCACTTCAAGACCCACCCCTTACCTCTGTCTACCATCTTGGGTGACTCCCCTCTCTGAGCTCAGCTTCCTCTGCTTTAAAATGAAAATAATTCTATGTCACAGGGCATTTTAGATTAAATCACATATAAAGTGGCACGCTGGGATCATTCAATAAGTGTTCGTTTGCATCCTCTTTCATCAGAAGCCCCCGTGAGCCTAATGAGAGTAAAGGAGAGATGCTTACTTTACAATCTGGACCAAAGCAACTCTGGTGAGCTGACGCGCATTCTTGATTTCATTACGTGCCAGAGGATAAAAATGAACGGTCCTCTGACGGCACCCCAGCCCTCGCAGCTGCCTCTCTGCTGAGGGATTTACGTTCTGCATGATTAGGCCTGAAATGGGCAGGAAGCTTTATTGTGCTAGGCTGGCAGGGCGTGGAGGAGCAAATTGATAAAGACGCCTGGGTCAGTGGCAAGCTGGGTGGTTCCTAATTTATAGAAACACATCAAGAACCATTACTCAGGCCCTTTCCTCCTGCTCCCATCTCCCCACCCTTTCTACTAGACCCTTCTCTGCTCCTCTTTGCCAAATGGTGACTTATTTATGGGCAGGAAGAGGATTTACTGATAAGGATGAGGCATCAGCCAACCCACAGCCAGTAAATTCCCAGAGAAATAACATCTGGTAATTTGCCTTAATACAGCAAACATTTGTTGAACTCTCTCTGCCAGGTGCATGGACAGCAGTGATGTGGGGGACACACAGCTTAGATTAAGTCTCAGCTCCTTGGGTATATAACCTCTCTGAGCCTCAGTTACCTCCTTAGAAAAAAATTGAAGATGATGCTAGCTCTTCTTGCACAGAGAGAAAACGCTCAATGGAAAGTAGCATTTATCCATGTCGTCCACCCAGATTTCCAGGCTCCAAGCTTTGGCATCTTCCTTAAAAGCTCTTCCCTTTGACCAAACCAAGGCTATATACAGATGCCAGGTTTACAGAAAATACCCCACCCCTCTTAGGACAGCTGTGCTAGTTCATCTCTTCTCTGGACTTTTGCTTCATGGAAAGGGGAGGATTTGGGAGGGGCAGAAAGGGCACTAACATTCACGGAGAAACTCCTTTGGGCCAAGATGTAGTCATTTTAGACCAGTCCTTTTACTAGTCTTGCAGTGGGTCCCTCCCCTTCAGGTCTACACTTTCCTTCAGTCCTCCAGATCAACCAAGATATATTTCTCAAACAAAGTTTTGATCTTATTGGGGCCTGGTTAAAATCTTCAAGAAGTTCTCATTGGCTGTCATATGAAGGTCATAGTCTTTGGTCTGACAGCCAAGAGTCTTCATGATGTGCTCCCAAGTGAACCCAGGTCCCAGGGGAAGACCTAAGTACTCTTCACCACCAACTCCACAATCCACCTGGATTGTTTACATTCCACGCAATCCCCTCTCACATTGTCCTTGCTTTTATTCATACAGATTTTTATTGATATTGCATTGAATGTGCATATTAATCTGAGAAGAACTGGTTTCTTTGAGTTACTGATTGACTCTCCCCCTTCAAGAGCACAATTATGTCTCTTAACTGATTCTGGCCATTCATCATGGCCTTCGGTAAAGTTTTATAATTGCCTTCACATAAATCTGGTATACTTCTAGTTAAACCCAAAGAGTTTTATCTTTTTTGTCATTGTTGCTATTATGAATGAGGTCCTTTTATATGTTACATTTTCTAATTACATGTCTCTGATCAATAGGAATGCTTTTTTTTCTTCATGTTCATCCTGTATCTGGTTACCTTATTGAACTCTCTTAGCATCAACTGCTTTCAGCTGAATCTCTTGAGTTTTCTAAGAAAACAGCCAAGTCATCTATTAATCATGACTTTGAGTTTAAACAAGGATGGTAAATTTATTATAAGAACATCAAGGCACTTCACAAAAACCAGGAGCTCAGGAATAAGCAGAATCAGAGTCTCAAAGCCATGAGAATTCTGTCTTTCCATCTGTCTCTAATGCTGAACCTAAATTCGGAATTTTTATGTTAATTTATTTTTGAGTGGATTAAAGTGTACAATCCTTTCCTTGTTGGTTTGCTTCAATTACTTTATGCATGAATTCAAAAAAATCCTCATGTTATAAAAGCACATATATACACATACTTAGCTAAGGATTACTTTTTTAAAGACATTTTTCAAAATAGCCTGAAAACTCAAACAATATAAAACAAATTTGTTTTTTCCCCTGAACACTGCAAGAAAGATAAGTGTTGCCTATGTAGCTGAAGTCTATTCTTTTATTGTATTTTTTAAAATAACAATACAGGAAAATTGGATCTTTTTTGGTGTACAATTCTATGAGTCTCAACACATATATAGATTTGTATAACAACATTATAGTCAGGCTACAGAGCAATTCCAAACAATTCTTTTGCCTCTTTTTAGTTAATACTTCCATCTCCAACTCCTGACAACCCCTCATCTGTTCTCCATCACTATAATTTTGCCTTTTCCAAAATGTCATATGAATTAATCCATACAAGGAATGAATGACATTTTGAACCTTCCTAATATTTGTATCTTTTTTTCTTGTCTTACTGCTTTGGCTAAGATGCCATTAGATTCTGTTGGTTTATTTGCACTTCCCCAACTAGACATTAAGATTCTAAAGAGTGGGGATGGTGTCTCCTTCAGCACCTAGCCCAATTCTTAGACAATATCTGAGTTCACCACATATTTGTGGAATAACACACTAGGGCATTGTTGTCAATGGGTGGGCTTCCTGTATTGCCACCATGCAAGCTTCCCACAACACCAAAATTATTTTCCAAGAAAGAAGTAACTTCTAGTGCCTAGATGGGTCATAGGCCTGGAAAGTCCCCAGGCCCATTTTTGTTAATTAACTCATCAAGACAAAGGGAAAATCCTACTTATTACACGCTCACTGCACCACATGGAACTGTCAGCCTCTAATTAGAATTAATTAGCTAATGTGGGTTTCAAATTTGAAATACAAGAAGCTCTGCCTGTGTGCTCATTTGGTGTTAATTATAATGGAAACCTGTTTTGACCCAGAGACTCACTCAAAGCACTGAGACCCTCCTTTCCAGGTTGGATCAAGGGATAACCAGCATGATGCTGGGTGACAATCAACAGGGCTCTCTTGTGATAGCAACATCTTGGGGAGAAAAGAACTCACACTCATGGTTCTCCAGGGATTTTTATCGATGTTTCTCTCTTAAGAGAACTTCTGTAAAGACTTCAGGATACCTTAGCAATCCAAGAACAAGAGTTCCAAGTTCAGTAAGCAAATGGAAATAAAATTAGGAGGGGCTGGGTCTGGAACCAGATGCTCCCGTTCAGTGGAGCAACAGGAAATGTACTCCCAACCACTGTCTATGAAAGGGTCTCTATCCTTCCTTCTAGACTGTGCAGGATGATAGCTTCTTGCCAAAAAATGAATAGAACAACCTTCTTGTCTTGAGAGACATTTGTTAACATTTCAAACAGATGTTCCAGGAAAGGATTGCATTTTCTGATCTGGTACTGGCCTCCCATAATGTGTGGGGGTTTTTTCCCCCTTTGTTCCATAGTCATTGATGGATCTATCTAGACCACAGCCAGAGTGGGAATCAGAATTTACATTTGGGCCAGCTGGGCAGCCAGCAGTTCTAATGTTCAAAGCTGAAACAATTCCTACTTCGTCATTCCTGTAAAATGCTGCTGCCTCTTGCTCATTGTTTACTCAGGGGCGGTAATACAGTTGGCCCCTTAACAAATGTGCTGAGGACAGGTCAATGCTTGATGGTGACAGTAATTTCAGAATCAAAGATTTACTTCTTCCCTAACCTCAGTACCATGAAAAAAAGAGTAAGACAATTAAAAGGTAAATTAAAAAGTTAAAATAATTTTTAAAAATCAGGTCCTCTATTGGCCAGACTTAGATAAAAATGAGCTAGACAATAAAGTGGGAGAATGGGCTCATTTTTGCTTTGTCTCTCAGCAAACCTATTTCTTTCCCTGGGGCTGGGTTCTACCAAATCTGGATTGATTCCAACTGGAGCTAAATCTGCAGGCAGGAGCCCCAGGAGAAGATTACAGCATACACAGTAACATGCATTAAAATCACCTAAATTTGATACTGAACTACAAGTACTGATTGGTAGGTCTGGCATGGGGTCTGAGGTTGTTTGTTTCTGCAGAGCTCCCAGGTGATGGCAATGCCATACACCACACTTTGAGTAGTCATGTGTATTAGTTTCCTACTGCTGCTATAACAAATTACCACAAATTTTATAATAAACCATCAATCTATCTCCCACAGTTAGTGGAGGTCAAAAGTCTGAAAATCTATCTCCTACAGCAGTTAATGGAGGTCAAAAGTCTTAAAGGGCTAAAATCAAGGTGTCAGCCATGCTCTGCTGCTTCTGGAGGCTCCAGGAAAGTATCCTGCCCTTGCTTCTTCCAGCTTCTAGAGGCTGCTCACATTCCTTGGCTTGAGGTCCTTCCAACAATGGCAGCATTCCAGAACCTGCTCCCATTATCACATCACCACCTCCGAATCTGATCCTCTTGCCTCCCTTTATAAAGATCCTTGTGATGACATTGGGCCCATCTGGATAATCAGGATTATCTCCCTGTCTCAAGATCCTTAATTTAATCACTCTATAAAGTCCCTTTTGCCATGTTAGATGGCAGGGATTTCAGGGATTAGGCCATGGATGTCTTGGAGAGTAGGTGGATATCATTTTTCTGTCTACCAGGGATTACTGAACCTGAAGGAAATAGTTAAGGATATGGTGGTGAGATGGTTAATGTTTGGAATTGGCCTGGGTTCTCACAATGACTATGGGATGCAAAGAGGCAATATTGGGAGTTCTATGATTTGGGCACAGGGGTGGACAGGCTGTGACAGCTGTCAGGAAGTCTCAGAGCAGCTCCTGGGGTTTGGCTGAAATTAAGACAGGACTTCAGGGACTGCAACAGAGCTCAGGCAGGGTCCAGTTCAACCCAGCTCTGGAAGTGGCAGAAGCTAAACTTGTTTCACATCTCATCTAAGAATAGAGAATTGAAAAAGCTCTTGGTTTCTGTTTCTCAGTATCCCACCTCCCAGCAGACCTGCTTCTCCAGCCCTAATTATGACCAACAAAAAGGAATTGGTTATCAAAGCGTTAAGTGACAGGAGCCTTGAGGGAAAGTGACCATATCAGCTCAGAGTTCCTAATGGCCAAGAAAAAGTTGGACACATATCCTGAAAGCTAAAGAGGCTTTCAGAAAGTCCAGATAAAGATTGGCAGAGGCTGTGACAGAGAAGATGGGCAGTTCTCAAAGCCCCAGTCAGATCATTTGTGGCCCTGGAGAGAGAGGTAGAGCATATGAATCTATAGAGATCTCCCCGGGGCCTTGGGTTTTTGAAGGTCAGGCAAAGATGAAAACTTGGCATATCACAAAGGGGTGGCTAGTATGATATGGTATGATACTGACTGGTAAAAATGGATAGGGAATCTAAAGCCCCAAAGAGCTGGGGCTGCAAAAAGTGTTCAAAACAAGATAAGCTTTGGTGGTTTGGTTTAGAAGACCAAGAAGATCCTAAGGGAAGAGGTCTGAACTTGGATCTTGTGGAGGATATTCTCTACTTACCCACCCTTGCCCTCAACTCTCTACTCTGCCATGAATCCCTAGAGAATGATCTCTATGGACTCTTATCACCAAACCCTCTGTCTCTCTGGTTTTGGCTAGGCTTGAACAATGGGAGACACAGGCAGAGATAGAAGGGTAGAAGTAAAGAAAGTCAAGGTACTTATTTTCCATCTGCCTCCCTGCTGGACCATGGCTGCATTCCTCAAGGCCACAGCTCCTGGCAGATAGCCCTCTCCTAAATCTACAGCTCTCTTGGGTACTGGCAACCGCTCCCACTAAAGACCTTCGGTGTTCCACCTGCTCCTGTTAGTTTCCCCTAACTTGGCCTATCCCTTCCTCAAAATCTCTTCAGTGACCCCTCTGAAGGTCCCCCGCTTTGTACCCCAGCACAGCACTTATAACCTGCCTTGCTCCCCATCCACCACACTCCCGCTTCCTGCCCCACTTCTGCCTCCCCTCTCCTCCAAAGCGCTCAAGCTCCCTGTGTGCCCCACCTCCCTCCACACTCCATACACTTGCTTCTCCGGCTGCCTGTGTTCATGCACAATATGTCTACAAACTGGGACTCATTAAAAAGGAAACAAGTTATATTCAGAGCTTGAAAATTTCCCCCGGTTGGAGGAATTGGCAAAGTCTAACTTCTTTCTGGAAAACGTGAAGCAGAGATTCTTCTAATTTTATAATTTCATGTTGCTTTGTCATATACTGTTTGGGTCTCTGGGGCACAATTAGCTACAATTACCTACAAGGCTGAATTATCCTAAAATAGTCTTAAAACCCAACAGTCATGCCAACCACTGGTATGGAGGCTCTAACTCCATATATATAGGTCATCGTTTTCCCCCCAAAACAGCCCTTCCTCCTGTATTCATATTGATTGGCTGCATCTACCCAGTAAACTAAACCAGAAACCTGTGGATCACCTAGACTCTTAAGAGTCCTCATTCACCCAGGTCATCTGAATGGGTGGCTTGGTCAGTTAAGCATCTGACTTTGGCTCAGGTCATGATTTCGTGGTCCATGGGTTCGAGCCCCACATCAGGCTCTGTGCTGACAGCTCAGAGCCTGGAGCCTGCTTTGGATTCTGTGTCTCTGTGTCTCTCTACCCCTCCCCCCGCTCTTAAAAATAAACATTTAAAAAAATGTTTTTAAAGAGTCCTCACTCTCCCTCATCTCCTGTAGCTGATGAATCACCAAGTCCTGTTGAGTCTAACTATATAAAAATCTCTCATGGCTCAGCCTGCTTCTTCAGTCCATTTCTCCTGCCTGCTTCAAGCACCTATCAGTCAGTGCTCTCTTAGAATATTGGAATTGCTTCCTGTTTCCTGACTCTAATTGTCATACATGCCCCCTCCAGTACCAGCGGCCAGTTAAAATCCCCAAAATGCTCAACACCCACCCTCTACTCAAGCACCATCAGTGCCTCCCCACTGTCCAGACAAAAATGACCCAAATTTGGAACATGCCCTTTGAGTCTCTTTGCGATCTGAAACCCTGCCTATGTGTCTATCAGAGACTCAAATTTGATAATGATGATAACTCAACATGACACTGCTGGCTTTTGGGCCAAGTGCTGTGCAAGAACATCACATGGAATCTCAAGACTCAGCTCACTGAAGTCCACCTGGTTGAAGGTCTCCAATGGATCCTTGACTTCCAAAAACTTATAACAGGCTGCGTTCTGATGTGTCCTCTCAACTCTAGCACCCTATACTCCAAAGCTCAAATTAGAAATGCTACTTAACTGTCAGAGAAAATCCAGGTCCCTTTCAAGTGGACCATGAAAATGCAGAATAATGTGGGGGTAGATATCCTAAAGCAACTAGCTAAAAACAAAGACAAACCATTATGTAAACACAAAACTGTTTAGTTCCATGCAGACTGCAGTGAAGATACTGAGAACAAGCAGAAGGAATCGAATCCAATTTTTTTTTCCTGCCTCTTCTCCCAGTTCATTCTAATTCTCTTTGAAAATTAGGCTTCCATATGGTTAATATTTGGTCTCTGTAGCATTAAGAATCTGCAGCCTTAGCTCGTTAATACTCATTAACAGGAAAGGCTCATAATAATAACCCTTCGCATCTGTGCAGCCCTTTATGGTTTTAAAGCCAAGCCATATGCATTATCTCATTTCATCGTCTGTAATCCATGGGATATAGGGTCCGGCTAGAGGAGTTCGTTGATTGAGGGGGAGGATATCCCCACTCAGGGACCACGGGAAAGGATGAGAAGACGAACAAGGGGTGTCTGAGATGTGGGGGCTAAATCAGTTCAGTGTAAGGCTCTGATTTACAGAGTATTTTTAAAAAGAAATGCTGTCAGTGCTGTTTCCAAGAGAATAAAGGAACAGGAATGGATTTAACAGAGGGCTGCCCAGAACAGGCCCAGCTTTAATGAGCAGATAAAAGCTAACTTATAATTAGCATGTGGTCCATCCAAGACTGAACTTGGCTTCTTTTGCAACAATGTGCTTGAAAGACCACTGCATTCTCAGGTTGAGTTTAATATCATTCTTGCCCTCGGCCTTTATTTTCACCATAAACCAAGAGGGACGTTCCTGATTGTGGAAGGTGGACACCCACACTTATGTATACTGCAGTATGATATGAAGAGGAGATTTAAAGTAGAACTCTGGAATCCCAATGACTTGTGCTCAGCTCCTCGGAAAACTCTTCTCCTTACAAGTCACACCAGCTCTTTCAAGCTTGGGTTTCCTCACAAGAAAGGAAGGAAGGCAGGAAGGAAGGAAGGCAGGAAGGAAGGAAGGCAGGAAGGCAGGAAGGATGTACTCCTTACATCATAATGTGACTGAAAAATCAAATAATCCAAATGACAATTCGACAAGTAGCAAACCCTCACCTAAGTTTTACTATTATTACTATATTACTGGTACTTAAATAAACAGACTTCTGTGTGCTTGCTGGTCTCCACTGTAGCAGGATTCTCACACAAAAGATGGGACACCAAGGCTCTTCTTTCCAGGAAGCAGCTTTATTCATGCTGGCACGGGCTCAGTGGGCTAAGGCCCCAAAAAGGCTGAGCCCAAGTGCAGCAGGGTGTAGCATTCTTTGTAATTTCTACTTCTTTGTCTCCCATGTATGGTGACACATAACGTGTGATTGGATACAGTCCAAGTTACAGAGTCGGGTCAGAGTTATGCATACGTGTATAGGAGGTGGTTAGGCCATGCTGCCTGTTGCCGTCCTTTGTTCTGAGGAGGCCTCCACCACATTCCTGAGGGAGCAGCTCCACCACACCTCCATTAGACTCTGAGCCCCAGAAAAGCAAGAACTGTAGCTGATCTCTCTATCCATCTAGTAGGCCAGTGCAGGACCACCCCACAGCCCTGCTACAGGGATTATATGGGTCCCTCCAAGTCGCATGATTTAACAGTACCCATCATGTTATAAATATCCAACCATTACTGACGCTTATTGCTATGGTCTGTTAATATGTGTGGCCTTGAAAAACTTCTAAATCCTTGGGAAATGTTCCTTTGTAAATATTTGGAGAGCCCAAAGTCCAGGGGTCCACAGGAGGTCACAGCAGACCAGGGCCAGACCCCAAGTCAAGAAAAATGGCTCTCTGGCTGGCTCTGCCTCCACTCCATATGCAACTCCAGACAGCACACTTTTGTTCCCCAGGCCTCTGTTGCTACCTACCATATGTTAAGTGAAAATAAAGTGAGAAGTCCTTGAGGGGCTCCCAACTTGAGATAGTACACCCCAGGGCTGGAGCTACACAGGTGATGAGCATAAGGCAAGCCGACGCCCATGTACCTCCCCTCCCCAGGTGGGATACGTGTGACATTCCTCAGGCACTCCTGGCTGTCCAAAAACAAAGGAAACGGAAAAAAACACAATGGTTAACGGATAGTGATCACAGTCATGCAGGACAGGAGTCTGTATCAGTGTGTAACTGCCTTAATGATTTACAAAAAAAATATAGGCAATCTTATCAATAACCTAACCACCATACCCCATAGACTCAGTTTCCTGTAGCCCTAACATCACCTTCCCCTCCATAGTGATGTGTGGAACAAAGGCAAAAAGAAAATGGTAGGTAAAATTAAATTTCTTTATAACCTGTAGTCCACTGACAAATACTTGAGGCAAATACAGAGGATAACACTTCTCCAGCAACCCCCTACCTTCCTAATGTGAATGCCTTACTAGAGAAACAAACAACCTTAGCTTGACAATAACTAGGCTTCCAGTATCTTCTGAGTCTCTTTAGCATATGAATGTCCTTCTGGAAACTTACCTCCCCCAACTCCATAATATATAACCAGTCACTCCTCACAACCCCCAGTGCAGCCGACAGGTCCTGTCCCCATGCTTTAATAAAATCACCTTTTCACCAAAGATGTCTCAAGAATTCTTTCTTGGCCATCAGCTCTAGATCCCCACCACTCCAAAGCCACATCACATGGGTTTGAATACGCCTATTTTTGAGTGCTGGGGATGTGTTAACCCAGAAAATATAGTGAATATTGCATCCTGTGCAAAAGGGAAGTGATTTTGTCTGTACAGGAAAGTTCTAAGGATTACATGAACTGAGATGTGCAAACCAATGACAAGTAATAAACAACTGTTTATTCCCTTTCTCCCCGTTCCCTAACATGCTATGATTCTAGAGTCCATGGTTATAAAACAGGATTGGGCAAATCCAGTGAAATATTACCAAGAAGATCCAATGTGTTACCATACTGGGGTTACCGTATTTAACAACTTCTCCACTGAGATAGCAAGTAGCACCCCACAAGACACCCCTCTGAGAAATGTGGACAGGCAGAGACCTCAGGCCACCTGGGGAATGGCTGAACTGATAGCCAAGATCTTTATTAGAAGTTCTGCCCCACTCTGGGCCTTGAATTGCCAGGCATGATGCTCTTGGCTCTAGGTTGAGGCCTTGTCGCTGTGTGTGATGGTGAATTTTATGTGTCAACTTAAAGGGGCTATAAGGTGCCCATATATTTGGTGAAACATTATTCTACGTGCACCCACAAGGACCTTTTTGGATGAGATTAGCATGTGAATCAAGGAGACTGAGTAAAGCAAACTGCCCTCCCCAATGTGGATGAGCCTCTTCCAATCAGCCAAAAGTTTGAACAAATAGGCTGATCCTCCTTCAAATAAGAGGAAATATTGCCTGCCTGCCTTGAGCTGGGACAGTGGTCTTTTCCTGCCTTGAGACTCAAGCTGAAACACTGGCCCTTCTTGACTATCCAGCCTGCTGGCCTTTGGACTGGATGATACCACCAGCTCTCCCAATCTGCAGAGTGCAGACTTCAGGACTTCTCAGCCTCCATAATTATGTGAGCCAATTCCTTATAATAAATCTATCTATCCCATTGGTTCTATTTCTTTAGAGAACTCTAATATGCTGAGTCATCACCCTGAGCTACAACTTAAGAGTGGGAATAGTCATCCCATTAATGATCCCCACCTTGACTACTAGCTGTAGATATCACTGTTAATGCCTCCTGAGAGCCTGCTGACCTAGTCCTAGGCCTTGGATCCTGTGCAAGAGAGTCTTGGATGAGTCCATGCAGCATGAAGGGAAGTTCTCTGGATCAGTAGTTCTCAAAGTGTGGCCCCCAGATCAGCAGCATCAGCATCACCTGGGAATTTATTAGAAATCCAAAGTCTCAGCCTAAGCCTGAGATCCTGTCAATCAGAAACCCTGGAGGGAAAGCCTAGCCATCTGGCTTTAATCAGCCCTCCAGCTAATTCTGACGTACTCAAGTTGAGAACATGGCTCTATAAAGTTTGCTGATGGAGATACAGGCTATATCCACTGAACTGAGGCAGTTAGAATCACGTAGTTCAGAAGTCTGGGTTCAATTCCTGACCCTACTAGTCACTTACCCATGGGATCTTGAGCAAATTATTTAACCTCTGTATGCCTGTTTCCCCCATGTTCAAATGAGTATAATGATGTCTTACTAGGTGCTCCTAGTTCTTCAGGGAATACAATAACTCCTAGGGTATGAGAAGTTAACATCCACAAAATAATAACCTGGACCTTGCACAGAGTTTTAGCTCTCAAATCTTTACCTTCTGTTCCCATTTGGCTAAACAATTCTCTTCATATTCCCTGAAAAGGCCCAGTTCTTTCTCATGCTGTTCACATGATGTTGGTGCTTTTCAAATTTTAATAGGACCTATGAATTACCTAGACATCATATTAATATGCATATTCTGATTCCTTAGCTCTGAGGTGTGATCAGAGATTCTGCATTTCTAACAGCTCCCAAATGTTGGCAATGCCTCTGGTCCATGGACTAAACTTGTATAGTAAAGGTCTAACCAACATAGCACCCAATTTCCACCAGATAAAATTCTACTCACCTTTCATTGCCCAGCCCTAACAGAACAGCTTCCATCAAGACACTGAAAATAGATTGGGTTGGAGAACAGAAAGACTGGGGGTAGAAAGAGGTTTTAGGAAAGTCAATATGACAGTATTCCTGGCATGAGGGGTCAGCCCTCTAACTAGGGAAGGTCATGGGAGGAAGCAGTTAGGAGGGGACATGACTGAGAAATTCCAGCAAAGGTCTTAGGCTTAATGACCAAAGAGTTATAGAGACCCAACCAGAACAGGTGATATTCATTGAGTCAGAGAACACCTGAGGAGGAGCAGGTGAGTAGGGAAGAAAGCATGTAATCACCTTGGGTGTGGACCCTGGGTTGGGGCACCTATAGGTCATCCAACTACAGATGCTGAGTAATAATTGAGATGTTTGAGTCTGGAGCTCAGCAGAGAGGTCTGTAATAAGTGCTGAAATTTGGAGGTCACTTCCATGCTGGAGTAGTCATAAATGTGGCTGACATTGTCCAAAGGAGGATGGAGAATGTACCAGAGCTACGTGAGCAGTAGGATGCATGCACATACCCATCCATGCCTGTACTATCTCAACCCCTAAAATAGTCTGTTCTTTAGGTCCATCTCTCTCAAAGCCAAGAATCCGAGGAGCTGAAGATCTGGAGAGAAGCTTAAATATCTCTTTGGTGGAAGAAACACCTGAGAATTTTTAAGGTAGTTAAATCCTGGTTAAACCTCAGCTCTGCCACCTTCTAGCTGTGAGAAGTTTCAAGCATATTGACTCAGCTCTCAGAGTCTCTATTTTGTCATCTATAAAATGAGAGCAATAATACATCCCCAGCTGGATATCTGCTTCTTGGCACCCAGTAGGTATTCAGAAATTATGAGCTTCCTTCTCCCTTTCATCCCTATTGCTGCCCCGTGTCCAAAAATTAAATGGTTCTTGGTGGTGACACTCTTGGGTAGTGACCCTTTTCAAATCTGCCTCTTCCAACCTACACTCCATGGGGCTCAGGATGCTTGAACTGCCAAAAGTAGAGATTTCTTTCACCAGCTTTCCATGTCTCACCAAGAAGCATGATTCCATGTACCTTTCTTCGGCCCCAACCCCATCCCTGACCCTTAAAACTACACTTGTCCACACCCCCAAATACTATATCGCATCTTACATATTTGTTGAATAAATACATCTACATATGAGAAATCCTAGGCCCAGAGGTGTCAAGAAACTTGCCCAAGATCACATTGCTGCTTTAAATCCAAGGTCACACAGTTGAGTGCAAAATACGTGCAGTTTTCATGCTCAATGATATTGGAAGCTGTTTCCACTTGAGTAAGACTTCTAATGTATTTTTACTTTTAATTCTGCTTCTCCCAAGCCAAAATTTATGGTGTGCAAATGGACCCAAGTGGCTTCTGCATTTGCCAAGGTCATTCTCTATCTGTCCAAGGGAGAGATCTGCCCAGGGGTCACTGTGTATAGATACTGCCCCCAGTGATGTAGCAGTGAGGAAGTTTCCTCTGGGGCACAATGGACTTCAGGGGTCAGTGCTGTTGTTCCTGGCTTTACACTACCTCTTGTTAATGTGCTAACTGCCTCCCAAGGAGAAAGGCCTAGTCAAAGTGGTTGATATTACATTATGCTCTTGAGAACTAGAAAGCAATTCACAGTGACAAGGAAAAAAAAGCAACAAATGATGTTAGGAAGCCGGGGAGCAGCTCCATCCCTCATGTTTTCAATTGGGCTTCCTACCAGGCGGTAAACAATAGGTCTTTCTCTCTTCCCCACCCCTCTTGTTGTCCCTACCCACTTTAGAGCTGAGCTGGGCCTCCACCCACCCTTCAGACTCCTGTCAGACACTGTAACACTATCACTGCCAGCCAGCATCCTCCTAAGATCTGTGAGCTCTCTTGATTTCAGAAATAATTGCATGCCCCTGGTAACAGGTCTCTGTTTCTTAAAACCTCTCATTAAACAAGATGACAAAGCATCCCATTCAGGGCTCATGGTTCAAGCTTAACAGCATTTGACCCTAGCTGCAGTTCATAACTGGGAGGTAGGGACATGTGTTGGCTTATTAATAATGCACCAGCCAGAGTTACCAGACTAGCAGAAGATCAGCACATTCACTCGGCTCCTTTGCTCACTACCACACATTGCTTTTTACCCTGAGGCTGCACAGTAGAATTTGCAAAGGCCTAGGCCATCTTCCCAAAATGTTAAGAAGAAAGTAGTCTACAGATCGCCACACCAACTTAGTTCAGAGTTTGAAATTACATATGTGTGTGGTTATTTGATCAAAAGCCGTTTTTCCTACTAGGCTGTGAACTTCATGAAGAGGGGGCTGGCACCTGTTTTGTTTGCATTTGTTTCACCAGAGGTACTCGACATTTACAGCATGAGTAAATGAATGAAAGACATACACAGAAAGGGTAGAACTTTCTAACCTCTCTACTCTGTCACTCTGCCACAAGGCATGCTGGGAGCCAATGGGAAGGAAGCTGGAAGACTGAGTCTAAGGGAACCCAGCCAGCCCTAATGATCTGGCCCCACGAAGTCAGTAGCCAGAACCATATAGTCTGGAGGGGGTTGTGAACTATCTCTTCCAAAGAGTCCATGTTGATGGTCCCAAAGGAGGTAGGAGATTGGTTTCCCAGTAGCAATGGTTAAGATCAAGTGGTTCAGTGGCCCGAGAGGGACGCCTGTGTGAACACTGAACACACACCCACACGATCTTGTGTTATCAATGTCTATCAACACATGTACAACATGAGTTGCCCAGATGAGCAAACCCCATCCATTTCCCAGCAACTAGGGTTACACCCACATAAACAACCCTTTAGCCCAACCAAAATCTCATTCAACCCTAAGCTAATCAGTTTTGAATCATCATGTCTTTCCATGTCAGGGGCCCTCCATGGATTCCCAGATAGCAGCCTGTGCTACCATGGAGTAGAATCAAAATCAAAGAAAAGGGGGTTGGTAGTTCCAAGCAGAAGGAAGATTTAGCCCTCTTTTCTAGGTGCTCCTAATCCTAAACTACATCAGTACTAGACTTCCACCCACCAGCACCCTGCAGTTCTTTGCCCGGGGGTCTCCTATTGCCAGAGCTTACTTTTGCCCATTAAACTAGCAGGCCAGGAGGTGTTGGGCATCAGTCTCCCCACCATACTCCCCCACTGAGTCCACCTCCCAAAGGTAGCCTTCAACCAATATTTGATGGGGCGGGGGGGAGGCAGGGTCAGTGTGTAAATACCCCAGTTCTCTCACCCTTCCTGTGGGATAGCTCTGAGGCATGTTCTGCACTGGCTCTCAGACCCTCCCCAGTGGGTTGAATCCCAGCCACTGCATGTTGGATGACACCTCTTCTATCATTCACCTTCCCTTCCCAGTCTCTTTGCCACTCCCTCTCCAGCGCCTGGTGGGATCAGCTCTCAGACTACTTGCACTTGAAACTTTGCCTCAAGTTCTGCTTGTGGGGGTGACTATAACACAGGACTGTGTGTGTGCAGGCAAGGAGAAGTGAAACAGGTGGTGAGTTTGGGGAATGCCGCTGTTTGGTGGAAGTGGAACAGAATACAGGTAAGAATGGGGGAGCTGAGGCAGGAGGGGCTGGCTAGGGGTGCTCTTGAGGGCCTTCTTGTACCAGGCTGGGGAGTCTGGTTTACCCGAAGAGCAATCACCGTCTGTTACCCAAGGTCCCGTGTGGCAGACGTCCACGTGAGAACAGCTCTTGAGACCACAAGGGATCTGACATCATCTAGTCCTGCCCCATCCATATCTGAATCCTTCCCCTAGTGTCCCCCGTGTCTCCTCAAATGCTCCCAGAAGGCTGAGAGTCTTCACTCTTGCCAGGCTGATTCAGGTCCCCCGGATCTGACAACTATTAACTTACAAAAAGTTCTAGAAGTAGCCTCTTTGTTTCTTAAAGAGACCCAATTGTTCTCCCATATGAAAGCCTCTCAGTATATAAACCATGTCTCCTCCCTGACTCTTCACTTCTCTGGCTACAGTCTCTCCAATTCCTTTCCACTCTCCTCCATGTGACAAGGTCATTTGTCCCTGTTCCACCCAGGCCTGCCCTCTTCACGCACACTAGACTGTCAACCTTAGGAATGATATTCCAGGTGTGATCCAACCATCCCAGAGAAAAAAAGACTTCCAGTATCTGTTCCCTCCCTGGCCCATGGGAAACTGCTGCCCAAAACCACTTTTAGGCCCTCATTCGTGTATTCATTCAATATCTATTAATGTTTACTTATCATGTGCTAAGCACTGTTCTAGATGCTGAGTATAGGTCCACAGAATTTGTTTTACCCCTGTTCTTACTGAGCCTCTCTCCTAGAGCAGTAGTCAGCAAGCTACTTCAAATCTGGCCTGCTGCCTATTCTCACAAATAAAGTTTTATTGGAACAGAGCCATGCCCATTTGTTAGTTTACAAATGGTCTGTTTTCACACTACAACATCAGAATTGAGTAGTTGTGACTGAGATCGTATAGCCCACAAAGCCGAAAATGTTTACTTCCTGTTCCTTTATAGAAAGTTCCTGACTCCCATTCTAGAGCACCCACCACAATGTTAATACTAAAGATACGACAACAAAGAGACAAAGTCCCTGTTCTCAGAGCTTGTGTTCTAGAAGCCCAACTACATACCAGGCAATGTTTAGGACACTTGGGATTCTGCAATGAGCAAAGAATCTTCCCTCATGGAATGTTCTAGAGGGCTCATAGTGTGCCAAGCTCTGAACACACTGGTGCAGAGGCAAACCAGACTGACAAAATCGTTACACCCTTGGTCTTCCCAGTCCAGTTGGGGACAAAGCAATAAACACGCAAATAAACAAAAACAGTTTTCAATGGTAATGCACGCTATAGGAAAGTAGGCAGGAGCTGAGATGTCCTTCATGGACGGCTACCACGTTCTCCCCAATCTTCTCCTTGGACAGTTGTTCAGAATACAAATGGAGGTTCTGAGATGGAAGTAATTACATTAAACTCCATCTCCTTGGGCTGGGCCTTTAGTCTCAGACTGTTGAGATGCAAAAGGGAAGAGAGCCAATGCCGTCAGTCCCCCAGGGCGACCAGCCTGACCCCAAGCCCACAGATGCAAAACATACCCTGTGTATCTTCTCATTCTTTCAAAAGGAGGATGGCTAGATGGGTGTGTGTCTAACACTGATAGCAATTTCTACTGCTTCGCTTAACTAAAGTATTTTTGGACACAAGTTCCCCTGCTCAAGCATCCCTTCTAACTACCGTTTTCCTTTTACATTGTGT
This sequence comes from Suricata suricatta, assembly GCF_006229205.1. Classification (NCBI taxonomy): domain Eukaryota; kingdom Metazoa; phylum Chordata; class Mammalia; order Carnivora; family Herpestidae; genus Suricata; species Suricata suricatta. The sequence goes on along the minus strand of NC_043711.1, from coordinate 89,023,715 downwards.
TGTGCAGCACTCGCAGGAGTGAGCTCATGGTGAGCAAGCATCCCTGGGGTGTCAGGGAAAATAAGGCCCAGCTATTAGGGAGCTCAGGGAAGCGGCAGATTCTGTATCTTCCAGGCAGGGGGGGAGAAATGGCCCAGAAACTGCACGGCACCAAGCCAGACGCAGCACCGTAGGACCTGGCTCTGAGATGGCTTTGTGAGGTTAGGAAGTACCACTGACTTGAGGGGGACGCAGAAGCTCTCACTAGAAGCCTAGAATGTACTAGAAAGCTTCAGTTGCTCTGTGGATTGAGGAACAACCAGCTGCTCTACCAGAATCTGATTTCCGTACGCATGGTGTGTACTCACTCAACAAATATGCAGTGGGTGTCTACTATGGGGACCGCAGGGTTAATCCGGCAGGCAGGCAGTTAAAACAGAGCCTGAACACAGTATGCATGCAATCAGTGCTCAGCTGTCATCATCATTATGATACCCAGGCACAGACCTTCATTCATTCATTCATTCATTCATTCATTCATTCATTCAGTCTTCCGATCGACATCAGCAGAAGGTCAGTAATGCGCCAGACTGTTGGAGGTGGAGACAGGAACCCGGTGAGGATGGACATGACTTGTCAAGGAAGGAGATGGAGGACAAGGGAGAGGGAGGCAGGAGAGCCGCTGGCCTGCATTCTCAGAAGGGTGGTGGTGCCGTTCATGGAGACAAGAAACCAAGGAAAGGGCCTATACTGGGAGGGGGTGATCAGTAGAGTTACCCGCAGATAGCCCAGTAGAGATGCTGAGTAGCTGGGATGTGAGCCTGGGGCTCCACGGATCCGGCCCAGTACTCAGAGGAGACCAGAGAGAGGCTGCCGGGGTCCTGGGGGTGTTGGCACAGGCTGGTTTTCAAAATGGCTCATTTAACTGAAAACCAAAAGGCAGTGATTTAGCCTCAGGCCTCAGCCCAAGAAGCAGGTGAGCCTCGTCTCATAGGCCACATTGTATATATACACACACACATTATACATTTTTATACATAAATTTATAACATATATGCATTTATAATACACACACATATCCCATATTTACATATACAATGTTTGGGGCATCATTCCGCCAATATTTATATATAATGTCTGGGGCATCCCTCCGCCAATGTCTGCCAGAAGACTGAATGAATGAACAAATGAATGAATGGATTGGGGCCAGTGCCTGGGTATCATAATAACAACCAAAGCATTGATTCAATGTATAGTGCCCCAAGCACCATTATTTTTTAAATTTTTTTAATATTTATTTATTTTTGAGAGAGAGAGAGACAAAGTGCAAGTGGAGGAGGGGCAGAGAGAGACGGAGACTGAAGCAGGCTCCAGGCTCCAAGCTGACAGCACAGAGCCTGATGCGGGGCTTGAACCCATGAACCGTGAGATCAGGACCTGAGCTGAAATGGGATGTTTAACCGAGTCACCCAGGCGCCCCATCCAGGCACCATTCTCACACGCATTACTAACATACATTAACTGATATACATTAACTCTCTTGCTACACACACACACACACACACACACACACACACACACACAGGTACTGTGCAGCCAGGTTCTATTCCAAGGGCTTTACAAATATTAACTCATGCTCATAGCAAGCCAATGACTAGCTAATATTCAATTTCACTGACAAGGAAACAGAGAGGAGAAGTGACTTCCTTAAGGTCTTCTGACTAGTAAGAGTTGGAATTCAAACCCAAGCAGTCTGGCTCCAGGGTCCCTGCACTTAGCTGCTGGGTTTTTGCTACTTCCCAGCACCGGTGTAGCCCCGACACAAGCCTGGAGAAATGTCCCCCCCCACCCTGAGCGCCATGCCCGGATCTGGCAGGGGCTCACAGGAAGGTGTCCTACTCCTCTATCCCCCTGGGGCCTCTGCCCACATGCCCATCTCCTCAGACAAACCCAGCTCCCTGCCTTCCTCCCCACAAGCTGGGGCCAAGGACGGTCCCAGGACCCCAGGCTCAGCAGCAGGGACTGCAGTCTTGGCGGCAGGATGTCGGCTCAGAACCTCTGTACGGGCTGCCTCCTCCAGCTTTATTAGATGTCTTCTAAAACAGACTCTATTTCAAACACCCCCACTTACCACCCGCTGCTCATCTTTCAGCACAGCCACTGTGTTTCCCTGTCATCAGAATATGCTGCTTGGACTATCACAGACAGGCTGACTTTTTGTGAAACAGCAGCGTCTTGAGAGAGACTTCTTTCTCTCTTCTAATTATGCCATTTTCCAGCTGGCCTTTTTCTTTTTGAAAGGTGAGCCTTGGATTACTGATCGTTCAACTATTAATTTCAACGTTTTGATCACACTTGCCGGATGAAGGCAGGAAGAGCCTTTACGTGATCATGCAGTTCTACTGTCTTACTTTGCAAAGGAAACAATCATGTCTCAGAGAGGGAGCTTGGCTTGTCTGAGATCACACAGCCAATTAGTGGCAGAGCTTGGGCCAGAATTTGAGCCGGTTAATATAGCAGCAGGGGTAGATTTAATAATACAGTAATAATAATTTATGTATATCTCAGCATTAAGGTTTACAAACCATGATTTAGGTCTCTGGACTCTCTTTCCTCTACTGACTTAGGTGCTTGGTCATCTCCTCTAAGGAGAGAGGACCCTCTTCTCCCAAAGCCAACTGTCCACTCTATCCATATTTGGAATCCCCAGTGCTCTCATCCTATAAGAATCAAGTGTCCACAAGGACATCTGAAGCTCATCGAAGGGCAAGGAGTACCAATTTGAGAGTGATGTGTCAATCCCAAAGCAACCCTAAGGCTGACTCTGCAACCCAGCCTCCTCCCCAACTCCCCAGACACCTCCTCTCCCTCCTCTTACTGGAGTCTGTTTCCCATTGGGGTAGCTGAAGGGGACCGGGCTTCCCACATCTAACAATGAAGTGTCTTCCCAATTAATGAATGCTCACAGAAAGTACTTAATTCAGCCCTCCTACTTTGTAGATTCGGGAAGCTGAGGCCCAGAGAAAGAAAGTGAATTGCCCAAGATCCCACTGCTTTGAGACAAGAACCATGTGCCTGGACCAGGTGTCTCTTGTCCTTTTTCTAAATACCCAACATCAGCCTCTAGCTAAATGCTACCTTGAGTAGGACTTGCCTTATTGTTTTGCTAAATAAATATTATTCCAACGGGAACTGTTGGAATAATAAAACTGTGGGGTAGTAACAACTCACCCGCTTCAGCCCTCCACTGTCCAACTCAATCTTGGCAACACATCAGAATCCCCTGTGGCATTTGGTAAACATTCAGATTCCCAAGCCCATGATAGACTGAATGGATAAAAGCCCCAGGCTGCGGGGGGAACCCTGGCACCTGTGTTTGTTCAAAGTGGCACAGGTGATAGGGACAGGCAGCCAGGGACGAGCAAGACTGGTTCACCTGATGGCCAAGAATCACACCAGCAGGTGGGAATCATCATGGTTGAAATGGAATGTAACTAATTATATCTTTGAGCTTTAAAAGCCTAATTCGAATACAATTAAAACATGAAGTTGACAGAGCAGGACAGATTGTTGACCAGAGGAGCTCCTCAGGAGTCACACCCAGTTCTGGAGGGCAGGCTCCCCATTCTCTTTTCATACTGCAAAGTAAGGAAAATAAGTGGTAAATAACAAAAGGCATAGATAAAAATCGATCTTAGCCCTCCCGCACAGTCTTTCTCCTGATATCCAGTCTGTCCCCAAATCAAGTGTGAAGTCTAAGTCCCAAGTCAAAGTCCTTTTGAAGGACAAGTTCCATACAGAAGGTAGAAGAGCCCAAGAAAATGCATAAAATAAAACGGAGGTCCTTGTAGGACTCAGAAAAACCATACTTTGAACGCAGGATGAGGGGAGACAAGGCTGCAGGGACTGAAGAGCATCCCTGAAAGTGATAATCGGACAAAAATGCACACCTGATGAGCGAGGAGACGGAATAGAGGCACTTCATCCTCAAGATGAAGAAGGATAATAAAAATCAAGAGGTTTTTCATGTGTTTTCAGAAACACAAGACAGTAAATGTTCAGGTTTCCCATGAAATGAAAAGGGGCATCTGCTCTGCTACAGGGAGATGAAAAGAAAGGTAGAAATAAGCATAGGCTCAGGGTAGATTGCTTCTCTGGCTCTGTATTATACCGTGTCTTCCACATTTATCACCTGCTCCTGATTCAACCATCAGCCCACCTGCACGAATGGGTAGTTATAATTACCCCCATCTTGAGAATGAGCGAAATGATGTTTGGAATGGAAAAGACCCCCCCCCCTGAGGTCCCATGGGCTAGAAGTCGCTGCAGCCAAATTTCAATCCAGGCAGAGAGATGTCTTTCCACGGTGGAGGCCAAGGGCTGCTAGGGCACGGGGGAACGTTGGAGGAAAATAAGGGGGAGATTCCTTTATCTGTTTTAGGGAGAGCCGGAGACATCTGGCCATTGGAGCAGGATATTACACTGGAACTTCCCTCTAGCTGGGAATATCAGAAATATTAGCTTTTAGCATTTCTGGCTAATAAACGGAGCTGTATATGAAAGCCAGCATCGGTTCACCCTCCCCTTGCTTGCTTTCTGCAATTATCCATGCTTCTGCATGTGTCATTGTTTCAAACCCTCAAAGTGTCTCTCTTCCCTTCTCTGAGTCCTCACCACGTCTCTCTTCTGCGCGGAGTCAGGAGGTGCTTCTTTCCTCCCTGTAGCTCTACCTTCCAGGCCTCAGGTCAGAACTAAAGTCAGCTGTCCAACAGAAGGACAAAAGGCAGAGTGCAACCTAAGGGATGGGTGGTCCACAGGGAGCTCAAGAAAGGGCAAAACCAAGGAGCCAATGTTTATACGTGCCAGACCCTGAGCTAAAGGCTGGATCTACGTTGTGCCGTTTGATTTTCATGAAAAATCTGTGAAGTCATGTTGTCCCCCATTTCACAGCATGGGTAAGCTAAGTAACTTGCCTGAGGCCCTACAGTGAGAGTCAGTACCAGGCTTGGAATCCAACACTGACCTGAAAACCAGTGTTGCGTCCATAGTACAATGCATCCCCAAGAACTAGAAAAGAGCACCAGAGTGAATAGTTAAGGCAAGAGTAGAGTCATGAGGTTCTGGCCACAGCTGGTTAGCTGAAGATCAGAAATGGCTCAGACCAAAGCCAGGGATATCACTAAGTGTCCTGATGGGAAGGAGATGGCATGCTCCAACTGGATAATTTAAGGACACCTGAATAAAGAGACCGTTACAAAGGTGTGGGCAGGGTGTAGGAAAACCACCAAGAAGAGTACAGAACCTTGGGGATAGTAAAAGGCTGCTCTCACCCACCCTAGACTAGAATGAGCCAGGGGAGAGAGCAGTTACCAGAACTGGAGAATGTGCTATTCAGAGGGGCTGCCAGACAGAAGCAAAGTCCCTGGCGAGACACTAGAACCAGGCGAGGAAATGGAGACCCCAGCCTCACCACCTTGTGCTGGCCAAGTGAACCCATCTAGAAGCCTGATGATGGAGTCCACACAGGTCAGCCTCCCAGGCACAGAGCTGGGTGGGGCAGGGTGGAGAGCAGATCTAGAGGAGCAAACAGAAGAAATCCACCTTCTCAGTCCCAAGGAGACGCAAAAGTCACAGAGAGATCCGGAGTGAGATAGACACAGCAGTTGTAGGGCCCAGCTTTTAGAACCCAGGCAGTCACGGACAGTCCCCTTACATAAGATCTGCCTGCCAAGAGACCCTTCCAAGGGCTCAGGGCTCACTCTGTGGTTACAGGTTCAAGGGTCTTCAAGATTCAGCTTCCTGATCAGGGCCTGACACCTGTTCCTCCTCCCATCCTTGCTGCCTTCAGAGGACACAATGGTTACAAGCAGAGGTTCTGACCTAGATTCAAATCCTGGCTCTACTTTCCACCAGCTGTGTGATCCAGAATAAGTGCCTGAACTTCCCCCTACCTCGGTTTCCTCCCTAGCAAAATGGGTACAAGAATGGTGCCTCCCTTAATGGAACGCTATGAGAAATGAATACAGTAAATGGTTCACACAGTGCCTGGTAGAGATCAAATATTATTAGTGATTATTATCATTATTATTCTCCTTGCAAATATTTATTGAGCTTCAGGGCTCAATGAGCTATAGAATTGTTTGCAATGAAATGCCCACGTGAGAATGTGCCAGTGACTCTGCCCAGATACACGCAGATGTGGTAATGGGCAAGTGTATGGTGCCTCTGAAGAGGGACTTGGGGGCTGCAACCATAAATCAAAAGGAAACCAGAGGCTGAGAATAATAAGCTAAAGGCAGTAATTACAAAATGTAACTCAAATGTATGTGAACTTGGAGGAGTCAAATAGCAAAGGATGGTTCCCAGGCTCCCTCCACAGTGCGGTGAGGGATGTCAACAGAACACAAGCAGAGGCCGTGGAATTCGGCCAACACTCCACCTGGAAACTTTTGGGTTTTGTTCTGCACCCTGGAGCCAAGCAGTCCTTCCTGGAGCCCTGAAAGACAGCATTCCTGGGCAGCCCACAGAGGCAGCTCTGCAAATGGTTTTAGCAGAGTCCATTTGCATAGAAGTAGCTGCATTTGCATGAATCACTATAGGAGCAAATGGGAACAGAATGAGCTAACACAATAAAAATAAGTTGGCAAAGACTTTTAAGAGGCTAGACTGTAAGAACTGTTATCATGCAGGCTGACATCTCTCTGCAATTGGTGTATCCAAGGGAGCAGATTGCCAATATCCCTACCAGACAAGCAAGGAGCACAGGGGACACTTTGCCGGGAGCCCCACGTCCTGGAGCCTGGCTGTGGCAGACACGCTGAGCTCTGAGTCAGCTCTCTGGACAGCAGAACCAAAAGTAGAGGAGGGAGAAGGGAGTAAAGTCCGAATCAGATCACCAGTATGAAGTATCCAGGTGTGGAACCAAACAAGACAGGGGGCAGAGGGGCAGAGGGAACAGGTACCAGACCCCACATGTGTCTAGGAAGGGAGCAATTTCTGAGTCAAAGAACGGGCCTCCTGATTAAGGTCTGCAAGTTCCTGCAACCATGGGCCAGGACATGCTAGGAGAAGATAAAGGGGCAAGGAACAAACAGTGACCAGGCTGACATGTTACAGCGGAGGCCATTACATGAACTCATCCATCCATCCATCCATCCAGCAAACATTTATTGGTCACCTACCTGTGCCAGTTACTATTTCAGGCAAAGGGTAAATAGCCATGAAAAAATGAATCGGGTCACTGTCTTCATATAGCTCACACTCTGGTAATGGGAGACAGAGACAAGCAGGTAAACTAATAAATGCCTCTAATTTCTGGTAAAGACAAGTACTAAAATAGGTGAATATGGTACGTTTTGGAGAAAGAGTGATAAGGACAGGGGAGCAAACATACAAAAGCCTAGCCTTCCCCTCCCCTTCCCTGGCTTGGCTGACCCGCAGGGGCTATGCTCTAGGATGCTACTGGTGGGGGTGTCACCTCACTTTCCCATGGGTGTTGTATTTTTTCTTTTCTTTCTCTTCTCCCAGGGAGCAGGAATAGCTAACCATCCAGGAGCCATCTTTCAGAGCAGACCTGGCTGGCTTCCTCTTCTCTCTCTTGTTCATGTGTCTTGGGCAGCCAGGCACTCTGCTTAGGCAGAGCTGGCTCAGCCAGAACATGTCTGATCACCTCCCGGTCTCTTCTGGCCTCTTTCCTACATGCAACCCTGTGCACAGAGACCTAAAGCTCAGATTTGGACACGGTGGGGACAAGGACAGAAGTTGACAGCCCACTTCGATCTAACATGGTCCAGCCCAGCTCATCAGCTTCTTCCGCTTGGGGTTTGGAGAGCCAAGAGTAGTCAACAATAACATGGTGATTCTTCACCACTTTCCAGTGGATCAATAAGCTATTGTCACTTAGCAAACAACCTCACATCTCAGTAGCCTACAACAATAAGCACTTATTTTGTATGTGTGCACCTATGGGTTGGCTGGAGGTTCTGCTGATCTTGGCCTGGCTTGGCTGAGCTAGGAAAGGCATAGACGGGTAGCACTAGGCTGAAGGTCAGGTACAGTTTTGTTTTACACTGTTTCCTGTGTCTCTCAGCCTCCTCTGACCAGGGGCTAGCCAGATGTTTCTTTCCATGATGATGACAGAGGCACAAGATGGCAAGCAAAACGCCCAAGGCACCGTATAACCTAGGCTTGGAACTGGCACAATATGAAGTGGTCCGCTTCTGCCCACTTCCTCCCCCTGAGTCTCAGGTCTTAGTCCCAAATCAAAGGGCAGGGGCCTGCATCTGCCTTTAGCTGAGCAGCCACAAAGGTGCCTGGCAAGGGGCATGGTTACGGGGAGGAATAAAGAATTAGGACCAAACATTCCCATGCACACACCTCTCCTGCAAATGGTCTAGGGAGAAAGGGACCTTACATCAAGCACCCACCTCAAATGGGAGCTCACCTTTGCCTAGAGATTGCCAATAAGGAAGCAGTCGATTTATTAATAATTAATTAATGAGCCCTCATTAATAATTTTTTAAAGCCAACATTCCCAGTTTGTACTTACTCTGTCAGGCACCATTCTAAATGCTTTGCATGAATAAATCCATTTTAATCCTCATAAAAATCATCTTCATTTTGCCAATGAATAAATGGAGGCACAAGAAGCGGAAGTAGCTTGTTCAAGGTCACAGAGCTTGAGAATACCAGAGCCACGATGGGGACCCAGGCATCAGGCTCCAGCACACAATCTTGGAAGTGCATGTAAACTGCCTTCATCAGCAAGCATGGCTCAGGTCTGTTCTGTGCCTTTCCACAATTTCAGTGGATGCTTACAATCAGAAGACTTTAGATTGGGGGTGAGGGACATGCAGGAGTTCAGTCCAGGGCAGCAAAGGGAAGGACTAGAAAAGGAATTTGGGCTTCTTGGGGGCCCAAGGAGGATTCGTGTGGGCAGGAGAAAGGCTGGGTGGACTCCAGTGCCTGGAAAGAGGTCCTCAGGACTAGATACTTGTCCTTAAGATTCTGCACGGCTGATCTCGGCATCCCTTGTCTCCCTAAATTTGTGGGACCGGGGGCTCCTCACCAAAGCCCTGCTGAGTGAGGGAAGGGGACAGGCTCTGAGGAGCCAGGAGCAGATGCCCTGGGGTCACATCCAAGGCAGCTCTTAGCTTTGAGTGGTGAATAAAGAGACAAGGATTCCCCTGAGGCATATTGCTGGTTTCTAGTCAACTTGTCCCTCACTTCAATCATTCCTTGTTTTCTGTGATGACAGGCAATGACAACAGCTTACTCGCAGAGTGTTTTAGAAGAGACAAGGCATTTTCAGATACAGGGATTGCATGAGACACTCACAACAACCCTGTATGGGAGCCAGCATGTTTTAAAAAGGACACCTGGGCTCAGAGGGGTTAAGTGGCTTGTTCAGGACTACACAGCTCATTAGAGGAACTGGAAGCAGCACCTTCACCCTCTCAGCCCTGCCTCATCCGCATGTATTTCCCTGGATGGAGGGGAAGCAGAATTACATCAGGCTTTGATCTCTTAGGAGAAGGTGATGTTTTGTCTCTATCAATCATTCACACTTTAGTATGATGTATTTCCAGTCCAGTCCTGACAGTAAAAGGATTAGGTGCACTGGAAGGATGCTACAAGGGCTCCACCAAGAGGCGGAATGGAAGCAGTGCAGTGAACATGAAAACAAAATTTCACCCAGTCTCAATTTCTCCCTCCTCTAGGACTCAAGTTGGAGCCAAGCCAACAGAGGTTCAGGACAACACAGATGTCAGATGAAGACATACAACTAAGAATAATGCTATTATTGGGGTGCCTGAATGGCTCAGTCGGTTAAGTGTCTGACTCTTGATTTTGGCTCAGGTCATGATCTCACAAGTTTGTGGGATCGAGCCCTGGGTCCATCCAGCTCTGTGCTGACAACATGGAGCCTCCTTGGGATTTTCTCTCTCCCTCTCTCTCTGCCCCTCCCCCCCCTCAAATAAGTAAATTTAACAAAAAGAATAATACTATTATTATGGAGCCCCTTCCTGATGCACGGTGCTATTCTGAACACTCGGAAGGCCATGGTAAGGAAGCACAGACGCTTACGCTCCAGGATAGGAGAGGCAATGTGAACAAGTACACAAATCAGGAGTGGAGGAGTGGCTGTTATAAAGACAGGGCCATGTCATAATGGATAGACAGTTTTGAGAGCGGCAGAGTCAGGTTACTACTTTGGGTTCAGCGGGTCAGAGAGGATCTCTCAGAATGTGACATCAGAGTAACACTTGAACAGGGAGAAGGTGACAGTCCTGCCAAGATCCAGTTTACTGCAAGGACAATGTCAGGACCCTGTGTAAAAAGTGAAATGGTGGCTGCACAATGGTGGCATAGTAGCAACGGTTGCTAGTGCTGTTCTGACACTTGTGTGACAGGCACTGCTCCAAGCAGTCTGCACACTCACCACAACCCTGTGAGGTAGGCACTGCCACCCTCCCCACTGGACAGGTGAGGAAAATGAGGCACACAGATGGCAAGTGGCTTCTCCAAGAGCAAGTAAGAACCAGAAGAAAAGAAAGTTGCTGGGTGGCCAGTGGACCTGTCCCGAGGTCCCAGCACTGAGTCCCAACAGGGGAGATGATCAAAGAGCCCAGGGCTGAAATTAGGCAGCATTTTGCAGACTACGTGCAGGCGCCCCATTTCTATCACCAAGCTCAATGCCCAGAGTCCAGCTGAGTGGGAGCACCAGAGTGATCACGTGACCAGCAGCATCGGTTTGGCAACAGCCTCCCCACGGATTCCTCCACTCAGAAAACGTTTGCAGCACAGGACTGAGTGTGGGATGGGACGGGGGCCGTCAGCCGCGTACCTCCCACTGCTGATCTCATTTTGGCTACAGATAACATAGTTAAGAACAAGAAACCCACAGGGAGGGGTGCTTTTATTCTTAAACCCGCTTTCCGGTCCTCTTGCACCATCAGTGACGGGAGGACCTGAATCCAGCCTCAGACCTGGCAAACGTCAGCGTGTCAGGAAGTGGCTTATGTCAAGAGATCCAGGCAGAAGCGCTCGCCTCGCCACAAGCAGGAAGGGGGGTTGCTCTCTTGTGGACTCCACACTCCTCTTCCTGCAGGCCCCAACCTCAGCTAAAATTCTCATCAGCCACCTCCCCCGCTCCCCTGTCCGCCTGTTTCTCATTGTTGTGGTTCTGGCTGTTAATAGAGCACGTGTCACACGGTAGCATCGCAGGACTTGCATAGATACCGTAGGAGGAAAGTGAAAGGGAGGGGAGGCCCAGGCTGAAGGGCAAGGAGAAGGGAAAGCCTGCTCCTAATGAGCTCATAGCTAAGGGGGCCTGTGGGCAGATGCACACGGGAGGAGAACCCAGGCCTGCACGTGGTTCAGGAAAGATCTGACCAAAATGCGGTAGCAGAGCCAGCAACAACTTCTGCTACAGAGGGCAGAAAAGTCCTCTGAGCTGAGTCTTGGAAGGTACATAGAGGTCTTCCAGGTGGAGAAGGGAAAGACAGGGCAGTCCAGGCAGAAGAGCGAGCACACGCAAAGATAAGACACATAAAGGAGACAGTGTTGTCGGGAGACAACCCTGGGGTGTCCTTCGAGGCTGCAGATGTCACCAAGCTTGGTTCCCCCTCCAGAGTAGAAATCTGAGAGCCCCTGATGACCCCTCACAGCCATCTGCTCCCCCGAGTCAGACACCAGGCCCAGCCAGTTTTGCCTTATAACACTTTTCAGCTTTGCCCAGGACTCTGGTCCCCACCGCCACCACTGCCGTTGAAGGTCATTCATCCATGGCCTCTTTGCCAAGCCTTTCTTTTTACAGGGGCCTCTCTCCTGGTTCTCCTCACCCCAAACTGTCCACTCTCAATGGCCTCCTGTTTCTGAGCCAGTTTTGGAGAAGCTACCTGGCTAGCAGTGACCCGAGGAAAAGGACCCTTGCTTCAGCAAGAAGCTAGAGAGCCCACCAGAAGCTGAATTAGGAAAGAAGTGAACCTGCCAACATCAGAGAACCAAGGAGCAGGACCATAGCTGGGCTGAGGATACAGGCAGGATTAGTTAATTCACTAATTCCACAATACTGTGGACCACTTACTCTGGGTCAGTCTCCACTCTAGGCATGAGGTAGGAGATGGCACACAATAGAAACCCAGTCCCTATGTGTCCCGGCCCTCGTGGAAACTCGAGACGGCTCTTAATCAAACGATTACACAAGTAAATGTAAAATTTGCAATAGTCCCTGGAAAGGAAGCTCTGTGTGCTTATAGTGGTGATGGAGGCAGTCAAGTAAGACTTCCAAGGATAGGATACTTGGACTGGCATCTAAAGGGTGGGTTGTGAGGTGAATGGTGAGGAGAGGAAGCAGCTTCAGGTATTAGTTAAAACAGCCTATGGGTGATCCCATCTCGATGTGGATCCTGTGCTCATTTGGGCATATTAGTTCACCCTGGCATGTCTTGGTTGCTTTGTATGTAAAATGGGGATAGTAATTGTATTTACCTTAGAGATTTGTTATAAAGAGTTAATAAGACAGTAGCGAGTCCGGTAGAGTACGGGCTCCATAAATGGTGGGAGGACCAGTCCCAGTTGCCGTTGAGATGCTGACGCAGTGGTGCTGCTGGGATCATGACGCTGAAGGAGGAGGTGGTGGTGATCATGGGGATGAGCCTAATGATAGCGGTATTGGGGGTGGTCACTGTGAGAACGGTGGTGGTGGTGATGGCATAGAGGAGGAGGACAATGACAATGATGAGAAGGACTTCTGTGCCCACAGCAAGAGGAACAGCAATTATACAAATGCCCTCAGGTTGGAAGTATGGTCAGCGTGCAGGATAGGAAGTGCTAAGTTACTAATCATGTCCCTCAAGGCAGACAGAGCCAGGCTCTGCAAATGCCAATTTATAGACTCTGGATCCTAAGCTTCTTCAAAATTAATCAGAGAGCTCAAAAGTGGATCCAAGAGTGTGTTATTATAGTTGATCCTTGAACAAGGGAGGGGTTATGGGCACTGACCCCCTTTGCAGTCAAATATTTGCATGTAACTTTTGACTCTCCCCAAACTTAACTACAAATAGTCACTGTTGATCGGAAGCCTTACCAATAACATAAACATGTGGTCAATTAACACACATTTTGTATGTTGTATTACATATTACATTCTCACAACAAAGTCAGCTAGAGAAAAGAAAACGTTGAGAAAATCAGAAGGAAGAGAGAATTTAGTATTGTGTTTATTGAAAAACATCCACAAATAAGTGGATCTGCTCAGTTCAAGCCTGTGTTGTTCAAGGGTCAACCATATAGTGATGACTCAGATTCAGTTAAAATGTATTGAGTTCCCTGCCTTAAAAAGTCCTGCCTGTATGCCAACAGTAGTACCAGGGGAGCCAGTGTTAACTGAGCACCTACTATGTCAGGGACAATTATTCATGTGTTCCTCCATTCTATCCTCATGACACTTACCAGTTGGCAGACACCAATATGTTTGTAAACAGAATACAGATATTATGCCCATTTCACAGAAAGGAAAATAAATGAGGCACAGAATCTTTAAGTAATTACCCAAGTCACGTGGCTAATAAATAATAAAGACAAGGTTTCAACCCAGGCTTAAATATTTCCTATTTAAGCCCCTTTTTCAATATACCACAATGCATTTTGGTGTTTAGGCAGAGAACTGCAGACTTACAGATGCAGGGCTATAGGACCCAGGGTCAGTTGACAAAGGAGCTCTCTTCTGCTTTATCCATGAAGTGGGGACAGCCCCCCAGATGCTAGCAGAGTTCACAAAAAGTCCTCAAGTTTTGCAGTAACTATTTATAAGAGATGACAAGAGGGGAAAAGGATGTAAACGTTCACCAAGCCCCTCCAAGACGGTAGGTGTTTTACATGCATCACTTCATGGAGACCAACCCCATTCCTTACCTCCACTGCTCCATTTACAGGAAGAAGAAGTTAAGACTCAGAAGGGTTGCAAAGGTCATCCAAGATCACACAACGGGGAGCATCATGTTTGATCCTGGACTGTTTGATGCCAAAGCACAGCCTTAGCCCAACTATGTTTTTTTGTGGTGTAACACACACACACACACACACACACACACACACACACACACACACACAGCCAAATGCAGTGATGGACAATTAAACAGATTTTACTCCAACTCTGAATGCATATAAATTCATAATGCTTTGAAAGATGCCCCACCTTGGCAACCCAAGCAGCAAGAATGAAAGAGAGTGCAGCCGGCTTTCCTTGCGTGTTTAGGCTGCAGCCTGGCTTCTATATATTTCCAAGCACCTGGCCGCCTGCTCTTTGCTCTACGGTTTCAAGATACAGCCTTTAGACACTGGAAAACAGGCTTTCATTGGCTACTTTCTAGCTATGACCTGAGCAATTCATTTAACCTTTCCATGCCTCAGTTTCACCATCTGGGAAATGGAAAAAGCAGTGCTGCGCACCTGTCTGATCTTAGGCACCTGTTGCTGCGATAATGTGGAGTAAGGAGCATCCCGGGTCTCAGAGGTTTGCCACAGCAAGCATTTCTCTCTCGCTCACAGGCCTGCAGGCCAGCAAGGCAGCTCTGCTTCAGGCTGTAGGTTGAGTTCGTGTCTCTCTCATTTTAAGATAAAGGGAAGCAGGTATCCAGAAAATGATCTCCCCATGGCCAGTCACAGGAGTGCAAGAGGGCTGGACAAATCACCTGAGCATGCTTAAGGCTTTGGTCAAATGCGGAGTGCACTGCATCCACTCATTTCCCAACAGCTAAGATTAATCATACAGCCACGTCTAATGTCACCGAGGTGGGGAAGAATATTCCATCCACGGGGAAGGCATGAAAGAGAGGGGAGGTATTCCAGTTACTCTTGGTATATAAAAACGGACTCCAAAACTTAGAGCCCCATACCAGCCGCTTTACTTCAGTAGTGACTCTCCTGTCAGGATCTGGGGGCTCAAGCTGGGCTCTCTGCTGTGGTTGTAGACAGGTGGCAGCAGGGCCTGCCATCATCCGAAAGCTCAACTGGGCGGGACATGTAGATGGCTCCCTCACATGGCTGACACTGAGTGCTGGCAGTCAGCTGGGCTGTGGTCCAAAGAGCCCAGACGTGGCTTCCCCAGCACAGCCTTCTCGGGGTGACTGAACTTCTTCCGTGGTGGCCTGGCTTTCAGGAAACACGTCTCAGACCGAGCCTCCGAAGGAGCATCAATTCCATAGCGTTCTACTGGTTACAAGTAAGTCACTAAGAACAGCCCGAATTCAAAGGCAGGGGACACACACCTCACCTTTCAATATCAAAGAATGTGCAGGTGTGGTTTTAAACCATTATAGGAAGCCCAAGAGGAAGGGAAATTAATAAATAACATTGTCTATCTACTCCCTCCCCAGAGAAGCGGTAGAGATAACGTGTGTGTGACGCAGAGCACGCACATCATTAATGGTAGCCACGCAAATCACTGAGTCACTGGGTGGAGATGCCAGGCGACCCACCTGTCTTGCTTGTCAACTTGGTAGAGCTAACTGGACTCCATTACAAAGGCCAGAGAACAATGGGACTGCTGTTCACAGTTCACTTGCAAGGTGCCAAGTATGTGCTAGGAAGTTTCCAAACAGGGTCTCAACTAGCCTCCACAAGCCCTGTGAGGCAGCACTGTTACCGTTATCTGCATTATCTGCAAACTCTCACACCTACGTCACCTCTGCTAGCTCTGTAAACATGCAGCCCTCAGTGGATTCGGGAGAGCAGCCAAGCGTCCCCTCCCCACCCCTCACCCCTCCTCCGGGTTTAATGACTCCAACAACTAAAAGTCCACACAGTCTGCTTATCCCCTGTCACAGCACTAATCCCACAATGTGTCACTCTGGTCCCACTGCCCTGGCCTGGAGAGCTGCTTGGAAACAGGGACCATGGCTGGTCTAGCACTGGACCGTGGGTCCAGGTGGGACCTGGCCCAGAAGAACATGGACATCTCCATTTGTTCCTCCAGGTCCACTTACTATGCTTCTCTACTTCCATGGACTGTATCAACAGGTTCCCTTGACCTCTGCTTCTGGTCCAGCTTGACCTGTAAGGAGTCCCAATTTTAGTGTATGTGCTGCCAAAGCGAGCACTCCAGTGAGGAGTCCTAGCAGGGGCCAGAGGACAGGAGGAGTATAGCCAGGGCGTTTATGCCTCCAGGTCCTTCTCTGCGAGGCTGCCTGGATCTGGCTGGTTCTCAGCAGAGGGACGCATCTCCTACCCCTCCCCCCAAGCTTTCTCTCATGCCTCCCTTCACCCAGGCTCCAATACCGAGTGCTTCCTCCTGCCCCCTCCCTTTGGCTCTAAGGAGGGGACTAGCCCCAGCATAGCACCTCCCTATCTGATTTCCCTACACCTTGCCCACTTCTTAATAAATAGCCTTTTTATGAATTCCTCCATGAATTGACCTAATTGGACCAGGCCACCTGCTTTCCACTGACCCTCACTGACACCGACATGCTTAGGGGACAGTTACCAGAACGTGTGCCCCTGGCTGTAAGGCCTTGGACCACGGACTCTCCTGAATGCACAGGCCCAGCCAGAAGACCCAGGATGCCATGGAGGTCACGACCAGTTCTGTCTGCACTGAGTGTTCAAACGGCCAGAGCACCTCCCACCCGGGCCGTCAAGCTTCCATTCAGGACTTCATGTGGGACAGAGCCATCTCTCCCCTGACATATCAGTGACAGGATTTCAATCAGAGCCATGAGACGACTTGGATGCCTGACATATCTCACAAGTGACGGGGAAGTGAGCAGGTCCTGCAGTGCCCGGAGGCTTGCCAGCCTGCCTCCCGCCCTCTCCTCCTGCGAGGCCGGACAAGCATGGTGAGCCTCTCCAGGCATGCGGCCAGCCCAACGCTCCAGGCTCCCACTTGAGGAAGTCTCCCAAAGCATCACAACTACTTACAGTCATGGCCAAAATCCCCACCTCCCTGCTCAGTCCCTCCCCACCCCCCATGCCTCCCTTTACCCTAAGGCCCAAATGCTACAGAAGCCCTAAATGAGCTCTCCTGTCACCCCCAGACCAAGGCAGGATCTCTGTTTTACACTCTCAAAGCACCTTGACCCTTCCATCATTACACAGTTATCTACATTCTATTCTCCATCACTGCACCCCTGTTAAAACCTAACTAAGATCATGAAGTCAGATCAAGTCACTCTTCAGCTCAAATTCTTGGCTGGCTTTCCTTTTCACTAAATAAATCCTAGTCTTCACAGTGACCATGACGCTCTCCATAGTCAGGGCACTTTGACCTTCTGCCTCTCCTCCTCTTGAGCTCTGCCCCAGCCAGCCTGGCCTCCCTTCAGTGCCTCAAACAGGCCAAACTTGCTCCTGCCTCAGGGCCTTTGCATATGCTCCTTTGCCTAGAATATCCTTGCTCACATAGGCCCAGGATCCCCACCTCCTACCTCCTTTTCATCTCTTTTAAAAGATTCACCAGGCCCAGGGCATAGACAAAGACACAGGATACATGAACATTCTTTATTTTCCCCAAAAGCAAATTGGTATTTGCTTTTATTGGAAGAAAATAGCAGGCTCCAGTCACCACCATTGTGGGACCTGGCTTTCCAATGCCAGGTTAACCCCTGGTGTGCTGTTCTTTGTCCTGGTTCTTTATTGGGTCATGTGACCACCACTCTTGAAAGTGAGGAGCTCACGTGAACATCAGCTCCAGTCTGTAAGGTTCCCTTTTCTGTCAGATCACAAGTCACAGGCTGCATTATCTGTCTGGTTGCTTTTTTAAAAAATAATTTATTGAGGGTAAAATTTGGATAACATAAAATTAACCATTTAATTTTTTAATTTATTTTGACAGAGAGACACAACAGGAATGGGGGAAGGGCAGAGAGAGAGAGAGAGAGAAAGAGAGAGAGAGAGAATCCCAAGCAGGCTCCACTGTCAGTGTGGAGTCCGAAGTGAGGCTTGAACCCACAAACCGTGAGATCCAGACCTGAGCCAAAATCAAGAGCTGGACACAACCCATCAAGCCACCCAGATGCCCCCCACTTTCTTGATAACGTCCTTGATGCAAAAGTTTTTAATTTTGACAGAGTCCAGTTTATTTTTTTCTTTAATTGCTTGTGTTTTTGGTATCATATCAAAGAGTCCATTGCTAAAACCAAGATCACAAAGATGTACCCCTATGTTTTCCTCTGAGAATTTTATAGGTTTAATTTATATTTAGGTTGTTGACTCATTTTAAATTATGTTTTTTTCTCTGACATGAATTTGTGACCCAACTTCATTCTTTTGCGTGTGGGTATCACTTACCCCAGAATCATTTGTTGAAGATGAAGATTTCCTTCCCATTGAATGGACTTGGCACCCTTGCCAAAAATCAATCAGCAATAGATACACGGGTTTGTTTCTGAACTCTCCACCCTATTCCATTGATCTACATGGCTCTCTTTATGCCAGGGCCACACTGTTTTAATTTATCTTTATGGGTAAGAAGTCTGAATCCTCCAACTTTGTTCTCTTTCAAGATGGTTTTGGTTGGTGGGGGGGGCTTGAAATTCTATATGAGAAACAGGATTGGCTTGCCCATTACTAAAAGAAAAAAAAAAGGCCTTTGGAATTTTGATAGGGTTTGCACTGAATCTGATAATGTTAAGATAATATTACATCATCCAATCCATGAACACAGAATCTCTGCTGGTGTGTTTCGGTGGGCTTTATTTCTTTCAACAATATTTTTTATTTTTCAGTGTACAAGTATTTCATCTTCTTGGTAAAATTTATTGCTGGGTGTTTTATTTTTTTGGATGCTTTGCAAATGAAATTATTTTCCTAATTTCCTTTTTGGATTTACATCAGCATTCTTGTATGCTGCAGACAGAAGACAATCTGATACAAACTTTCTGAAGTTTAGTTTGGTAATTTATCTAAAAATACATGTGCCTTATGGGAGCGCCTGGATGATTCAGTCCGTTAAGCATCCAACTCTTGATTTTGGCTCAGGTCCCGATCTCATGGTTCATGTGTTCAAGCCCCAGGGCGGGCTCTGCACTGGCAGTTCAGAGCCTGCTTGGGATTCTCTCTGTCTCCCTCTCTCTCTGCCCCTCCTCTGCTCTTATACATACTCTCTCTAACAAATAAATAAAACTTAAAAATAAATAAAAATAAAAATACAAGTACCTTATGACCCAAACTTTCCAAATACACGAATTTACTCTAAAAAGATAACAAGATATGAAGATATTTGTCCAAAAGTGTTCATTCTTAATTGTTTTTTTTATTATTAAAATTTTGAAACAACCTAGATTTCAACAAGGAACTTGCTAAATGATACATCCATACAAAGAAATGCCATTTTAGCTGTTTATAAAATGATGCTGTAGGGGCGCCTGAGTGGTTCAGTTGGTTAAACATCCAACTTAGGCTCAGGTCATGGTCTCACAGTTTGAGTTCAAGCCCCACGTTGGGCTCTGTGCTGACAGCTCAGAGCCTGGAGCCTGCTTCGGATTCTGTGCCTTCCACTCTTTCTGCCCCTCCCCAGCTCAAGCTCTGTCTGTCTGTCTGTCTGTCTCTCTCTCTCTCTCTATCAATAATAAATACATGTTTAAAAAAATTTTTTAAAGATTTAAGAACATGCAAAGATGCTCACAATATGATGAGATATTTTAGTTTATAAAACAGAGTGTGCACCTCATAAATATATATTTATGTCAATACGTATGCTTCCAAAAATCTGATAAGGTATTGGGACAGATGTCAATAGTGTGGGTCTTTAGAAGGTCATATTTGAGAGGTTTCTTTAAAGAGACATTTTTTTAAAACTTGAAAAGAAACCCA
Source organism: Suricata suricatta (assembly GCF_006229205.1). Classification (NCBI taxonomy): domain Eukaryota; kingdom Metazoa; phylum Chordata; class Mammalia; order Carnivora; family Herpestidae; genus Suricata; species Suricata suricatta. Next base: position 89,003,927 of record NC_043711.1, on the reverse strand, counting down.
TGTCATGCTTTTGAGTGAGAAACCCAATATAATGAAGATTTATTCCTTTCCAAATCGATAAACGTCATGCACTCCAAATAGCAAAATAAGATTTTTAAAAGTATTTGACAAAATAACTCTAATATTTATCTAGCACAAAAAGATGCATAATAATAAACAAGAAGGTATTTTAAAGAACAAAAGTGAGAGATTTGCCCTGCCATACTTTAAATGTATCACCAAAGCACAATGTGGTACTGATGCTAGAGTATGTTCACTTTGCAAACAACATGGAAGTGGCTCTCAATAAGTATCTGTGGAATGAAAAAATAAATGAACATATAAATATCCCTGGTTATCAGAGAAAGGCAGCTTTAAACTATGACTAGAAGTGGCCAAACACATGTAATAATACTTAGTGTTGAGGTGGGTGTGCGAAAGACACTAAGCATTGTTGGCGAATATACATATTAGTAAACCTTTGGGGTCAAGCAAATTAGTTACACGTTTGCATGTTAATGCCAATTACAACACTGTTTGTAATACATCAGGAAGCAACATTTCGTGTTGCAATAGGAGATCAGCTAAATTATGGCATCTCCATACGATGGAATACCATGATGCCATTAAAATGACAATGTAAATATACATTTGTTGACGGGGAAAGACACTCACAATATACCGTTAAATGAATTTTTTAAGAAACAGAATTTTAATCTATGTCACAAATATTTAAAATAGGTCCCCTTCTGGCCTGACACAAATGGGAGACCCAAGCTGGTCAGGATCTAGTCTCATAAGGCTTACCGTCCAGCAGCCCAGCAGCGGGGAAAGATGCTAAACACAGCCTGAGCTTTCTGGCAGAAAAGTGCAGGCTACTGAGGGGTGTCTAACAGGGGACATGATTTTACATGAAGGCCTCCTGAGTAAGGATGAGGGAGAGATGTCCAGGCACAGAGGGAGTAGAGGTGCAGGGACAGGGGAGAAGCTGAGTGAAACTGGGCAGTGTTCTCAAAGGAGACAGGAGAAGAAAGTATGTGCATGCAGAGCAGAAAGGCAGACCTTGGCAGAGGTGACTAAGGATTTTTACCTTCATCCAAACACACTGGGGAAAAACAATGAAGAAATTTAGGCAGATGAGGGATAGGATCAGTCTGGTGTTTTCAAAAGAAAACACTGGGTTTTGGAGAAGAGACTGAAAGCCCAGAAACCAGTCTGATTCCATTAAAAAGTATATACTACATACATTATATAAACCTATGCAGGTAATAAATACACCTGTGTGTATTATATATTACATAAATATTATTAAATGGTTATGCATATTATATATATTTAGGTATATACACATAAACCTATTTATGTAATATATATGTATACATTACAAATACTTATGTGTTCTACATGTACATCTATGTATATTAGATTTAGATACCTATTTTGTATTACCTATGTATACAAATATATATCCATGTATATTATATACATATGTAAGTAATACATAAATATAGATATGTCTACTTAATGTATACCATACTTATATACTCCAGTATATTATGTATACTTATGTGTACTATATACACCTATGTATTTTACACATATAAGTATATATTTATACATTTAGCATAGCATACATATAGACTTCTCTAAACTATATATGCATATTACATAAACCTATGTGTATTATATGGCTGTGTATATTATATAGACCATTTACATTATAAGTAATATGCATGGCATATGTATAACCTACTTATATGTGTGTATATATACACAATGTTATATATTGATGCATCTGCACAATATATAATGATACATAAATACATAGTATACATATATGCCTATGTATGCCATGCATATACACCCATGTGTGTATATACATATGTATCTGCCCCTGTGTGAAATGGCATTACATGCTTACTGAAAAGAAGCAAAGGGACCCCTGGGTGGCTCAGTCAGCTCAGCTCATGTTCCCAGGATTGTGAGACTGAGCCCCACATCAAGCTCCATGCTAAGCTTGGGGCCTGCTTAAGATTCTCTGTTTCTCTTCGCCCCTCTCCCCAGGTTATTCTCTCTAAAATATAAAATTAAAGTAAAGGAAAAAAGGAAAGAAGTGCCTGGGTGGGCTCAGTCAGTTAAGCATCTGACTCTTGATTTTGGCTCAGGTCCTGATCTCATAGTTAATGAGATCAAGTCCTGCATCAGGCTCTGCACTGGGCATAGAGCCTGCTTAAGATATTCTCATTCTTCTCATTCTTTCTCTCTCTCTCTCTCTCTCTCTCTCTCTCTCTCTCTCTCTCTCTCTCTCTCTCTCTCTCTCTCCCCCCCTCCCCTGGGGCGCCTGGGTGTCTCAGTTGGTTAATTGTCTGACTTTGGCTCAGGTCATGATCTCACAATTCATAAGTTCGAACCCCACTGGGCTCTGTGCTGACAGCTTGCAGCCTGGAGCCTGGTTCGGATTCTGTGTCTCCCTCCCTCTCTCTGCCCCTCCCCAACTTGCACTCTGCCTCTGTCTCTCAGAAATAAGTAAAAAACATTTTGTTAAAAAGTTTGTTTAAAAAGATTCTCTCTCCCCCTCTCTCTGCCCCTTCCCCATTGCACACGCACATGCACATGCATATGCTCTCTCAAAAAAATTTTCAAATGAAAAAGAGAAACTTAAAGACTGCTGGAGGTCGGAGGTAGACCCCACATAGTTCAAGCATCCCTTGGCTTGGCCAGGACACATGCACAGCCCTGCAACAGGACCGGTCTCCTAGAAAGATCCCTGGGTGGGCTGCCTTGTGCCTCCAGACCCCTGCCATGCAGGACTGTGCGGAGGGACCCCTGTGTTCTTAGAGGGAAGGGATTCTACTTGCAGCCTGCTCCCTGGGAGACAGCACAACGGAGAGTCTCTGGAGTTGATTAAAGCACCACAGGATCCCCAGCCTGCAGGGATGGCTGTGAGCTATGGAGACGAAACCTCAAGTCATGAAGTGCAAACCAGGAGCTCATGAGCCTCAAGTCTAGAAATCAGAGCAGGACCCCCCACCCCTGTGCTCTCTGGAGGGCTGAGTTCTGGCTCTGGGACTTACAAGAGCCAAGAGGGTCCCTGACAAGTCCAGAGCATGTGCGTGCCTGGCAACCCGAAGCCCCAAGAAACAAAGGGATTCTGTCCAGGTCTGAGAAAAGCAGAATTTTATGTGCATATTTAGTGCCCTCCTGGCAATTTCCAAATCCACCGTCAGTAGGAAACTGTTCCCGGACACTAAGACTAATCAAAAGCCTGTTCAAAAACGCATTATGCAAGTACCTAACATAACCACATACATTAGTTTCTTATGGTTTTATATTCAATTCAACAAAAATTTATTGAGCACAAGCTCCATGTGAGACATCATGCCAGGTGCTGTGGGCGCACAGGCAGAAAACACACAATCCCTGCTTGCCCCCCATCCTCACGGCTGCTCACGTTCTGGGTGGGGTAGGAAGCCACTCACACCACGTGCCTCTAACAGGAAGATAGGAGGACTGCGGCCCTGAGTGGTGTAACAGAAGTACCGGCAGCCAGATGGGAAAACTGAGGAAGTGATTGCTTCTGCCTGGGAACTGGGGGTGGTTTAATGCAGATCTAATGTTTCCTGAGCACCAACTCCATTACTGTATTTCCTCCATATAGCCAGCACATGGAGTAAGTATTATTATCACCCCCATTTTACAGATGAGAAAACTGAGGCTCAGAGAAGTTAAGGTTTCCCAATGACACACAGGTAGTCAAGTCTGAGTCCATCACTTGGGCTCTACGGATGGTATCAGTGGTACTTTCCTAGACGTACAGATTATCATAAGTAAGGAAATTCTTCAGAATATACATGTCCACACCTCATAGATCTTCCTGATCAGTCTCCAGGGGAAGTCCCAAATATGCAGGTTTTGAAAAAACTCTGATACGCATCTTGAGTTATACCCCATTGTAAGAGCTTGAATGGGATTTCATCAGATGGGTTGGGGGGAAAAAGCAGTCCAGGTAGATGCAACTGGATAAGCAAAAGGGCAGAGCTAGGAAAATGGAGGGCCTCTTTAGGAACCAAGGACTTGGCCCAAGGAGAGGATCAGAGGAAGGCAGAGGTAGTGTCTGCCAATGTGCTTGGGGGCTATCATTTCACTGGTGCCTCCTGAATGCTCAGGCCCCCCACAGAGGGCTCAGCCGCACCCCCTCATCTGTCCACACAGGCCATGCCCACCTATCAGCTGTCAATGGTTGACATCTGCTTGCACCATAACCAAAGGAAACCAGCCTCTTTTCAGAGAAAAGAGAAAAGCCTGTCTGACATTATTGAGCACCTACTAATCGCCAAGCACTGCATTAAAGCCCTTTGCATACATTATCTCATTGATTGTTCCTGACAACTCTGAAAGTTGTGTATCATTATCTGCACTGTTTAAAAGATTAATGAGGTTCAGAGAGTAATTTGCCCAAGGTCATATAGTCAATAAGTGACCCAGCCAGGATTCGACCTCACATTTGTCTGACTTCAATGGTGTGCTCTTAGCTCTGGGATTAAGTGCTCCTGGAATGTTGTCCAAAGGGGCTCAGAAAAGAGGAAGATGAGGCTGAGTCACGTGAGGAAAAAGGGATCAATGGAAACTGTTCCTGAGTAAACCAAATATAGCTCTTTATCCTGGGTTCCCTTAAAAAGAAGAGCCTGAGACATGGATTTGGATGTAAGCAGTTTATTTGGGAGGTGATCTCAGGAAGCACCAGGGAAGTGAGACAGGAAGAGAAGGGAAGCCAATAAACGGTCCAGCTTACCATGGTGGGCACCTGGGGCTCCATCCCACTGGGGATCTTCTGGGAGACTGTGGAGCACACGTCAGAGGTACACCTTTGAAGAACAGGAAGCTGCTCTCCATGATTTCACTGCCGAGGGCTATTCCCAGAGCACTAACTCCCCACCACTATTTGAGAGCTGAACATATTCCCCTGGCCAGAGAACACCTTCAAGCAATGAAGTTACTGGAAGCCTTTGGGATATATGGGAACTGTCCACAGGTTACCTCCAGGGCTGGCTTGTGGGATACCATTGCCATCTGCAATGACTGTGTTCAGTACTTAGGCACTAGAACAAAGCATCTCTCAAGAAGGCCTCCTTATGTGAACCAAATCTAGAAAATTGATAGGAACCAGGTCAAAGAACTGAGCAGATTCATGAGAAACAAACAAGGAGGCCCCCCAGGCCTGAGGGTCAGGGCTATTATCTGATCAGATGTATTAAGGTCTCTAAAGAAGCAGGTGTGGAGTTGGAAGGGGCTGGTCAACCACACAAGGACAGATCAAGTTGTCCCAGCAGCAGGGGTGATGGAGTTGGTCTCAGTCCCATCCAAGGAAAGGAGCTCATGATCAGTGGATTACAAGAACTTCTGGTCCCACTGGCTAGACCAGGCCTACTATAAGATGGACATATCTCAGCCTGGTGCCCTTGAACATCACAAGACTGTCTCCCCTGGTTGGCCCACTGATCTGAGAGCAGACTCCTCCAGCTCATTCCCATGTGAATCTGGCCCCAGAGAGAAAATTCCTATAATGGTAGCTTTTACCACCAGCATCACAGCTCAATATCTTAACCCCAGTTAATGTGCATTGACCCAAAAGATGGCCCTCTTCCTCACAACGAAGTAACAAGGATCCCACTCTGCATGGCCAAAGTCCAAACCCCAAACTAACCTTATTCTGAGTGGCCCCACAGCACACCACCCTCCTGCCTCCCCCGGCAACATCCTACATTCAAACAATCATTGCAACGTCCGTTTCCTTCTATTGAAGTTTCTACAGTAAGCAATGTGGGGAGGCTTCAAGGAGAAGGTGGCTAGGGACCCAGGCTATTGCTCTCACAATCATAAGCCTCAGACTCATTCTTTGTGGAACATTCTCCTTGACTGTGTGTGTACAGGTGTGTGTGTGTGTGTGTGTGTGTGTGTGTGTGTGTGTGTGTTTCTCTATCCGAATGTTTAGGTATCTGGGTGCATATTTATGCAAATGGATGTTTGTGTAAATATGTGTGTGCAAACAGCCAATGTGAGCTCAGTAGGTATTATCGGGAGTTCAGTGATCTTGGGCAAGTCATTAATGACCCATCCAAGCTGTTTCCACACTTGTGAAGTGGGTATAACAGTAGGGACAACCTCACATGATGGTTGGGGGGACAAAACGGGGGGATACTTGTGAAAGCAGTTTGGTGTAAGCCTGAGTGAATGCCCAGCCAACACCAGCACTTGACAAGTTTGGGTTATTATGCAGGGTGATTCTGCGTGTATGCATGTACATTGTGGCCCCTTTGAGGTTCCACGGATACTGATCTATTTACGACTTTTTCTGTGTCATGTTATGGTCACCAATGGGGTCAGTTAAGGGAAAAATCTAACAAATACCCATAAAACCAGCACAAGGGAATAGTTGCCAAACCAGTAGAAAGACAGCTTAGGAGGATCCAAGAGCCAGAATGGTGGACCCCGGGATAATCCAGTCAGGGAGACGTGTGTCTGTGGCTTCCGTGGAGACAGGACAGCACGAATCAGCACATGATGCCAAGTCTTCTTTCACACAACACCCCCTGAGAGACCATAAGCCTCAGGCTGGTGGTGTTCCACAGCGCAAAATCCCAGCCTGTATCCCGGGCGATTGATGGCTTCTGTTGCACTGTAGTTAGAAAGTAACACGTCCCCACCCACCCCTGCCCAAACATATCTAGAAGATTGCAGAAAAACATCTCTCCTTCTTACCACACAGTGGGGCTCTGGATTTGGCTGTTTATCTCCAGTCTCAAGGCCTGAGATGATTATTCTGATAAACTGGAATGAATCTTGCGGCAGAAGGGGCGCTAGCAATAGCCATGCTGATTTATCACCCTTTTCAACCCAGTTGGGTTCCAAGAGAATAAATCTTGCTTGCCTCTGGCTAGGTACCCGCAATCATGCCACGGACCACGACTTTCATATCCCATTAACTCTGAATTACTCAGTCTGGGGCTGAGCTGAGAGGTAATTTAAAATGGCAAAAGGGGAAAAAATGTTCTGATTTAGATCTGATAGAGACTGGATTAAGTCCTCCTGTTTTTCAGGGCTTAAATGTGAGCTCTGTGGAGGGGAGCACCTGCGGGTTGGACTGGACTCCTGCCAAGGACCTGAGTCAAACGCATGTTCCGAAGGCCCGGACGCTCCGCCTCACACCCACTGTGAGGCGGGGGCTGAGTTCCTCCGGGACTCAGCCCATTAAAAATCACCAGGCTCTGGAGTGTAAATTCTCACCACCCTTCAGGGTGGCAATTTGGCAGAACCCATCAAAATGAAAAAGACTCCTGGCCTGTGACCCAGACATTTCACTACAGAAGCACTTGTCTGTGGTCGATGTGTACAGGATGTTTGTTGTAGCCTTACTGGTAATACTGGGAAATCAGAGACAACCAAATGGCCCACGGATAGAGGAATGCCTTGGGGAAAGGCGGCACACCTTTCTATGAGAGGATAAGCAGCCATTAAAGGGAAGGAGGGGGAAGGAGGTCCACGACATGTTATACAGTAGAAAGGAAGGAAGGACAGAAGGACACATGGAAGGAAGACAGCCAAGTGTGGAATAGCTGCATGTAAAGTGTGCTCCTATTTGTAAAAAAAACAAAAACAAAAACAAAAACACCCCATTATTTGGAGATTAAATTCAAGCCACTTTTTTTCCCTCTCCATCCTCAGCACCTTTATCAGCAATGGGCAGTGTCTTGAGCCACTTTCGAAGGCCCACGATAGATTTCGCATCCAGCCCGGCCTGATATCTTGGTCTCTCTGATCAGGTCTTCTGGACAAGACAAGGACTGGTGTCCACCTAACATTCTTGCACCTGCCAGACCACTGGTTGGTGGGGGTGGAGGGGGAGGAGGGAAGGCAGGCTTTTCTCAGCAGGAATCTGCCTGGTTCTCATCTTTCAAATGAATGTAGAGACTAGGCTTTCTTGGCCCTGAATCACCTGTAACAGGTGCAGAAGTGAGCACTCAGTCCACACCCACGGGTCTAAACTACATGAGTACATGGGAGGCAACAGGCATGGGGCTTTAACAGCAGGAAGCCCTGAGCCTGACATTCAAGGCCCATGGCAATCCGGCCCTGCATTAGTCAGAATAGAAAAAAAGAAGCTACAGCAATGTATCAACCCCAGACTGCAATAGCTTAATGTAACAAAGATTTATCTATCTTTCACCCAAGTCTGGAGCAAGCCCCACACAGGGACTCAGAGATCCAGGCTGTTACATCCTGTAGCTCTGCCGTCTTGACGTGTGGCCTCCAGGGTCACTGCAATAGGAGATGGGAAAACAGGGGGAGGCATATGTGCTCTTATGTGCCTCAGCCCAGAGGTCACTCCCACCAGTCCATTGGTCAGACTGGCACGTGGCCCCTGCCTAAACCCAAGGGAGACTGGAAAACAGAGCTTTCTGTGTCCTGGGACAAACACGCTATACGCTTATCCCCTTTTCTTGACTCAAGATCCCTTCCAATAGTATCTCATACACACTTCCTCACTCACCTGTGACACACAGCATCCTCCACTCTATATCCCCATCAGGGAAGGAAAACCAGAGACTCTAACCTCCAGACAGACGGGATACTAGTTTCCTCATTCTGGGCTTTCACTGATGCCATGCATTCATTCGTCCATTCACGCAGCACACACTGACCGTGCACTGATAATTAGCCAAGTGCTATGCTAGTCCTGACGAGCCAGTAATGAGCAAGAGATACGGTGCCTCCCCTCATGAAGCTTACAGTCCAGGAGCCCATTCCTTCTGTCTCCGCCTCCTCAACCCTATTGGGCTCCTCAGTTCAGCCACGCTCCTACCTCCTTCCACCTCCAGTGTGTCAGGAAGATTCATTCAGCTCATGCATGAAAGGATCATAACCCAGTGCCTGGCATAAGGCGAATACTCAACAAATGTGAGTTTCCAGTAATAGCAGCCACCGTATTTCAACAGCAGTGCTGACAGGCTGCCCTTTACATTCCCAAGACTATCCATACTCATCCACTGCACCTGTTCCCAAAGGCTGAATTTCCAGCCCCTCTTCCTCACTTAGAGGGCCCAAAAGATTTAACAAGGGCTGAAGCTTCTCATGCAGTTCTTGAAATTGTTTCCTTTGGGCTTTGAGAGAAACCTGGTCTCTTCAAATATGAGGAGGTCTGAGGCCCTCGAGGGAGTTCCGGGACCTTAGACCAAATAAACTGGCACAACAAATCAAGAACCAAGAGAAGTGTTGATAAGACGTTTAGACTCACTTCCTGCAGGTGTCTGCTCAGATTTCACTCCCCAGAGAGGCCCTTCCAGACCTCTGTATATAAAAATACATTTCCGTCATTCTCTATTCCTTTACTCTGCTTCCATTTTCCTCCAGCCGTTTATCACAACAGTAAACAACAAGCCTGTTCAAGGTTCTGGAGCCCCAGCCTGGCGAGAGTGCCGCGGCCCCATCACCAAGGGCACAGACTAAATCTCTGTACTCGATGCCTGGAGGACAGAGAATGGATGGAGCCCTCCTGTGCACTCTCCCTGGGGCCCAACACAGAGTCTGGGAGCACCCGTGCGCCCTAAATATGCTTCTCAACTGCCTGGGTTTTACCAAACAAGACAGGAGGGAGACCACAGGGAAGTATGCTTCTATACGTTAACTTGGTAAATCGTGTTACAACTTGAGGATTTCTGCAGGCACTTGTTTACAAATAAAATTAGATTCGTCCAAAATTGAGTTATTCTTCATGGTTGGTTAGTTATTACTGGGAATTTAAAAGCACTTATTTGGATAATATCCAGGTCATTTAGAGTCGGCATCTTCTAAAAGTTGGACGCATTACAGATAAACACCCATGCTGGGCTCTGGGATAAAAACTAGCAATATGGTTCATTTCCTAAAACATCTGATGAAAGGGCAACTCTTTCCTCCATCCCCTAAATATAGCCTTTCTCTAAACAAAATACCCAATACTTAGCATGGGATTGCATTTGTGTCCCAACATGGGTTTCTGTTAGCATACCTCATGCTGCTTTTAAAAATCAGATAGATTGGTTAAATCCTTTTAAGAAAATTAGGCAAGCAAAGATGCCATTAGTTCTAGAATCCCATCACATACACAGCAGAAGCAGAGTAATTATTTTTAAGGCCATTCTTTCTTATAATGCTTGTCATTTCTGGGTATTAGCTCAAACAGCCAGAACTTGGAGCCTCTTTAGGAGATGTCCTTCGTATCAAAGATAATATAACTCATCACAGAATTTGCTGGTGGTTTTTTATCTTCCGTTCAATTCACTTGTCAGTTTTATACGGGACGGCCATATAATTTACTGCCCAAAAAAGACACTTAGGAGGGTGAAAAGGGTTCTACTAGTAGGAATAATGATGTCAGCACAACAAACTGGGCATGCAGTCACCCGATAAAATACAGCTTTTCCCTTATGAGCCACGTACTGAACCGGACTCCGCAGTAAATGTACTCAAAGGCTAGAAGGTAAGCGAGGAGGGAAGTGATGGAGCTATATCAGGGATTAGGAAACTTTTTAAATTTTTTTGTAATGTTTATTTTTGAGGTGGGGAGAGGGGCAAAGAGAGGGAGACACAGAATCCAAAGCAGGCTCCAAGCTCTGAGCTGTCAGCGCAGAGCCTGAAGTGGGGGCTCGAACTCCCAGATCATGAGATTGTGACCTGAGCTAGTCAGACACATAACCGACTGAGCCATCCCGGTGCCCCAAGTAAACTTTTTCTTAAAGAGCCAGACAGTACGTGCTCACGCTTTGGGGACCGAGAGGTCACAGTATCCATAGAGCATACTGTGCAGGTACTTACATAACCATTTAAAATGCAACCATTTAAACCTGTAAAAGCTACTCGTAGCAGTTGGCTGGATTGAGCCTATGGGCCCAAGTTTGCCAACCTCTACGCTACAGCATTACAGATATTAAATACTGAGCTAAGAAGTTTGGATTTAATTCTGTGACCAGTAGTTTCCAGCAGTATCTTTATTTTAGGAATAGAAACATGTCCTCAAAGGAAAGCGTATATGGAAGCTCAATATATATGCAAAACAGATAAAAATGGGTCTGCTGTGCTTGAAATGGGAATGGGAAGCAGCCAGCACATCTCTCACCCCCAGCGGGTCCCCCTGAGGGGTCCTGCTGATCACGATTTAGAAGCCACAGCCACAGCCAGGTGGGGAGGAGGGGGTGTGTGAAGGACCTCTGAGCAGAAGGGTAAAGTGATCCCAGCTGTGTTTTACAACCATCACTCTGGGCACAGTATGACAGGAGGCAGAAGGCCCAGGGCAGAGAGACCAGCGGGGAGGGTCCTGCGGGCGGCAAAGACACAGAGGCAGGGGAGTAAGGCACCCAGGCAGGGCCGGCTGCACGGGTGCGCGGCCCATGTGCCCCCAGAGGGCCCCCGGTTTGCTTTAAGGCTCTGCTCTCACCATCCTGAACGCCTTAGCAGTCTTTCCACCAGGGCCCTGCCTCTGCGTTTGCACCGGGGTCCTGCACCCACGGAGGACTCACAGAAGCCTGTCCACACCTTCCTCCCACAGTCCTGGCCAGGGGCACGCTACACAGTCCCTGAAGACAAACGCTCTCTAGAAAGAGGCTAGGCATTCAACAGCACTTTCTCCAGACCTCAGGTCAGCACCCCACACACACAGGATGCTCTGCCCCCTGACAGGTACCCCTCCTGCTCTGGCTTCTGCACCCTGAAAACACCAGTAGTCCAGTGGCAGCTGATTTGCCCCAAGCCAGTCTCAGAGGTACCGACTCAAGACACATGCTGCCCTGCTGCCCGGTGCTTGGTGGCGATGCCGCTGACCGGCAATCTGGAGACACGAAGTCCTTTGGGCGGGACTCCACCAGGAGCAGACACTGAGATAAGGATTCAGGTACAAGGATGCTCAGGAGGGGGTGGGGCAAGGATACAGTGTGAGGAGACAGCTGGTAGGGGTGTGGGCAGCCACTGTGGGCAGTCAGGGGACCCCCTGGAGCCTCTGTTCACACCCAAGGACTTCTCCCCAGACAGGCCAGTGGGCTCAGGTATTTGTCACCAACTCCATTTCCCACGTCCCCGCACCCCCCCCTGGACACCACCCCAGAAACGCTGGTCAAATATCCTGTGTGACCAGAGACTGCCCTCACACAGAGAGAGACACAAAGCGGCCATGGTCTACCAGAGCCGTCTCCGGGTGGCCTCTAGGGAGCTCTGTGCATGGCATTGGCCATGTCTGCTCCACCCTCAAAGCTGCTATAAGGTAAAAACACAGATTTGGGGGAAAACGTAGACTTCAGAGAGCTCCAAGTGTGAGAGCCTGCCATGATTCCTTCAGCCGGTCCTTCAAAGGGCTTCCGGAACACCTGTTACATGCAAAGTTCTCCTTTTGTGCACAGCGCTGTCCTATGCGCCGAATTTACAACCCGCTGCTGTCGACCAAATGCCAGAAGAAAACAGACATGCTCGTCCACCAGAGGCAAGGACCACCTTCCCCTAGTTTCTTAACCCATCCAAACCTCAGCTTTCCTTTTATACCTGAGAACCTCCCAGACCCTCTCAGAGCCTTGAGGGTAAGCAGGGGAAGGGACCTGAACACACCAAGTAGGGAACTGCAGCCATGAACTAGAACCTTTGAAAAGGCTTTTAAAAGGGGACAAATGGCATGTGTTTGAATATTATCTCCTGGTTGAGATTTTTTTTTAATGTTTATTTACTTTGAGAGAGAGCACAAGCAGGGAAGAAGCAGAGAGAGAGGGAGAGAAAGAATCCCAAACAGGATCTATAGTGTCAACGAGGAGCCCAACGCAGAATTTCAATCCCAGAAACCACGAGATCATGACCTAGGTGAGCAAGAGTCACAATGCTCAACCAACTGAGCATCTCAGGTGCCCCTAATTAAGATTTTTAACTTTTGTGAAAAAATTTTTTAATGTTTATTTTTGAGAGAGAGAGAGAGAGAAAGTGCAAGTGGGGGAGGGGCAAAGAGAAGGAAACACAGAATCTGAAGCAGGCTCCAGGCTCTGAGCTGTCAACACAGAGTCTGATGCAGGGCCTAAACCCACAAAGCATAAGATCAAGACCTAGGCTCAACCAACTGAGCCAGCCAGGTTCCCCAAGAGATTTTTAACTTTTAAAATACATCACATTGGGATGTCTGGGTGACTCAGTCGATTAACTGTCTGACTTCAGCTCAGGTCATCATCTCACGGTTCATGGGTTCAAGCCCCATGTCAGGCTCTGTGCTGACAGCTCAGAGCCTGAAGCCTGCTTCAGATTCTGTGTCTCCCTCTCTCTCTGACCTTCCCCTGCTCACGCTGTCTATCTCTCTCTCGCAAAAATAAATAAAACATTAAAAAATAAATAAATAGAATACATCACATGACCTCCACAGAACAACTGACATTTTGGAAAACAGTGTCACAGTGTCACAAAGGTCAAGCATAGAATTACCACATGACCCAGCAATTCCTAAGTATACCCCCAACAGAGCTGAAAACCCGAGTCCACACAAAAATCCTGTATACAGATGTTCAAAAAAGCAATACTTCTAATAGTCCCCCAAATGGAAACAACCTAAAGGTCTATCAACTAATGCAAGAATCAATAACATGCAGTATATCTGTACAATAGACTATTACTTAGCAATAAAAATGAATGAACCGCCGATACATGCCACATCACGAATAAACTCCAAAACATTAAGTGTAAGAAGCCGATCACAAAGGAGCACATATTATATGAGTCTGTTTACATGAAATTCCAGAATAGGCCTGTCTAGAGTCAGAAAGTAAATCAGTGGTTGCCGGGGCTGGGGGGAGAGGGGGGATGAACTGACAAAGGGCTTCCTTGGGGCGTGGTGAACACATTCTAAAACTGATCATGGTAATGGCTATGCAACTTTAAAACTATACTAAAGAAGATGTGACATACATACATACTCACACACACACACAGAATATTAGTTATGAAAAAGATGATATACTGCCATTTGCAACAATGTGGATGGAGCTAGGATGCATTATGCTACGTGAAATAAGTCAGAGAAAGACAAATATGATAGGATTTCACTCATATATGGAATTTAAGAAACAAAACAGATGAACATAGAGGATGGGAGAAAAAGAGAGGGGAGGGGAACAAACCACAGGAGACTCTTAGGGATAGAGAACAAACTGATGGTTGATAGAGGGAGGTGGGCGGGGGATGGGCTGGCTGGGGGATGGGCACTAAGGAGGGCACTTGTTGAGATGAGCACTGGGTGTTGTATGTAAGTGATGAATCAATGAGTTCCATTCCTGAAACCAAGATTGCACTGTATATTAACTAAAATTTAAACTTAAAGATGTTCATAAAAATAAATAAAAGAAGTCCAGACATATCCATAGAGATAGCAGAAATCACTGCAAGGTTTGTTCTAAATCTTGTTTCTAGCAGGAATAAAGAATAATCTCACACAGTTCAAATATATAAAAATGTGCTGCATAATTAAAACCCAAACTAATTTTAAAAACACATGGGGGCACCTGGGTGGCTCAGTCAGTCGAGTGTCCCACTCTTGATTTCAGCTCAGGTCGTGATCCCAGGTTCCAGGGATCGAGCCCCATGTTGGGCTCCACACTGAGCAAGGAGCCTGCTTAAGATTCTCTCTCTCTCTTTCTCCCTCCATCCTCTCCCCAACTCATGCTCTCTGGCTCTAAAAAAAAAAAAAAAATAGAAAATAAAAATAAACACACTAAAAATCACTGAATTGTATGCTTTAAATAAGTGAATTGTGCAGCATGTGATTTATATCTCACTAAAGCTGTTATTTAAAGATGTCACATGAAGTTCTAGTATCAACAGACAGGCAATAGCGCTGTCTCTTGGAGCATCCATCCTGGTGAAGAGAGAGGACACTGAACAGTAAATGCTATGCATCAAGTTTATAATATACTGTCATGGAAGGTGACCAGTGCTGTGAGCAAAGTGCAAAGATAAGGAATCTGGGGTGCCAGGGAGAGCCAAGGTTTTAAATGTGGCAGTCAGGGGGCACCTGGGTGGCTCAGTCCCTTAAGCATTTGACTTCAGCTCAGGTCATGATCTCATGGTTTGTGAGTTGGAGTCCCGCACGGAGTGAGCTCCAGTTCTCTCTCTCTTTCTCTCTCACTTCCCTCTCCCTTGCCTTCTCCCTCTCTCTCTGTCCCTCATGGGATTCTCTGTTTCTCCCTCTCTCTCTCTCTGCCCCTTGCTTACTTGTGCCCTCTAAGAAAATAAACAAAATAAATAAATTTGGCAGTCAGGGGGCATCACTGAGAAGATGACCTCTGGTCAAAGGCTTGAAAGAGTCAGCTTTGAGGACATCTGGGGTCAAGCACCCCAGGAAGAGGGGGACGAAAGCCTGGAGGCCCGGGCATGGCGGGATGTTGGAGGAAAAGCTTCAGGTCAGCGGGGGCAGCAAGAGGGGGGATGGAAGGAGGTCAGAGAGGAAACGGGGGTTCCTGGGAGCCATGTCAGGCTGCGGGAGCATGGAGACTGGCCACTGCTCAGATCAGATAAGCAGCTTTAAAGGGAAGCGGTGTTACCGAGCAGGTAAAGGAGAGCTGGTCTCCTCCCGGCAGCGGCTCCCCCAGCTGGAGACCAGGGCTCTGGCCACCGTCCCCCCCAAGCCCCCCAGCAGAGGGACCAGGTCACTCAAGCCCACCCAGTCAGAGGAGGGGGTATACCGTGAGGATGTGCCAAGCTCCAGCTCTGAAAAGCAAAAATGAGAAGTCGGGAAGCAGCAGGATGACAGGAAACTGCAATTTCACCATCTAATAACCCAGCATGTTTGTGATTTTTCAGGTTCCAATTTTTGTATCGTCACGGTCAATTACAGGTCACAAATGATTTCCAAAGTGGGCTGCCCAGGAAGATGGTTGTGCAAATCCATTTTCCACGGCCGTCCCGCTCCAGGGCTGCTCAGAGCGCATGGAGCCAGAGCGAGGGGGAAGAATGGAAGGAACCAGCCCGGGGCCCCGGGTGGTGTTCCCACCCCAGCTCTGCTGCACACCCTGCTGTGGGACCTTGGCTCGGGGAACCTCTCCTCTCTGGGCTTCGCCTCACAGAGAAGGCTGGACCTCACTCACCTCACTGGGATGCTGTGAGACACCCCACTACGGGACAGTGTGAAGCCCCAAATTCCACCCTGACCAGAGCCATCTCCTTCAGTCCTTTCAACAGCTTTATTGAGACATAATATACATCCCAACAAATGCACTCATTCGTGTATGGTTTAATGATTTTTAGTGAATTTATAGAATGATGCAATCATCCCCACAATCTGATTTTAGAATATTTCCATCACCCTACAAAAGAGACCCCCCCAAGCAGCCATCTGAGTTTAGAGTTCCATACACAATGTAACAGTAACGCCAGATAAAAGCAAAAGATAGAAATGGCAACTTATTAGGTTGAATCACACAAAACTTCCATTTTTATGTGTTAAAAATGTCCAAATATTGGCAACTTCATGTAATTTAACCTTTTCTAAAAGGGAACACTTACTTACAAACACAGTACAGTAAAATTATAGTTTGCATATTAACTCACATACAATATGTGATTGCCTGTGAATTGCCTGTTATGAATACACATTATTATACAGAAAACCATGCGTGTTGGGTTTCGCGGGTGATTTAAGGGATTTGGGATTTTTCAAGGGAGGAATTTTGACTGTGTGGTTTTCAACTTAGGCACGGTCTTTGGGAGCACACCATCGTGGGGACTGCTCACTTTTGAGCCAGCTCAAGCTAGCATCTTCAATTTTCAGTTGGAAAAAATAAGACTTGGAAAGCATTCCTGCACTGTCCCAAGAAATGGGAATAAAACTTTGTAAATGGAAACACCTTGCGTTTATATAGCATAAGAGTATTATGGTTTGTACTTTACGTGTCATTATTTTGCATGCTTACTTCTTTGGCCAGGGGAGGGGTCTCTATCCCCTATGAGAGTCTAAGATCCATGAAGAGAGAAGCCAGCTTTTTCACCTCTATCTCGTCCGGCTGTATCATTCTTGGCATTTACTACAAGCTCAATAAATATTAAACAAAGTAAATTTGATAGAAAAGATGCTGATTCATGACTATCCCACTGACACACACCCACACACACAGACACACACACACAGCATATCACTGTAGACACCGGAAGAGAGCTTGTGAGGAAACGACTGCATCCATGCGTCCAGAGGGCTTTCAGGTCAACAGCTAGCAGATCCATTTTGAGCCAATTCTGTATCACTTTCTGCAAGGATAAGATACTTTTGTTTGCAGAGAACATACGACAGTCTGCCCTCCGGCACCCAAGTCAGGAGTTTCCGGTCCCAAACCTGGGGAAGAAAGTGGGAAGCAGCAGCACCAAGAGCGCCACCTCAGCAGGCACCTGCTGTCTTTACCGGGCTGGAGGCCAGACCCCTGGCCAGGGAAAGGTCTGAGAGACAGGGCCCAGAGCAGCAGGGACACTAGATGCTAAAGCACCCAGGTCGGCTCTCAGGGCTTGCAGACTACAGACGGCTGTGTAGACCGAAAGAGAGGACTTGCGTGCAGGGGTGGGGGTACTGCTCCTGCTCCAAGCCCAGGCTTCCTTCTGCAATCCTGGAGGAAGAAGATGCTCCAAGCCCTCCTCCCACCACCTACTTCCCCAGCTCCCCCAAAGGGAAGAGGTGTCACTGACCTAACTGAGCAAACCCTACGATACGGATCGATGTGGGTGCTAAGGGACAGGGTCACAGGGTGTGTGCGTGTGTGTGCGTGTGTGTGTGTGTGTGTGTGTGTGTGTGCGTGTGTGTGGGTGTGTGTGGTGTCGGGGACAAGCCCAGCCTCAACTAGATTCTGCATCGGGAGGTATCAGTCCCCATCTCCACTCCTAACAAAGCAATTCCGCATCTCCCATTGGGTGCCTGCTTCTAGCATGATGTAACTTCCCCAGGAAACCCATGTGGCAAGGGGAGAGGACTGTCATTTTGAGGTTTATCATGCTATGTTCCGTGTTCAGAACACAGCACAGCTCTGCACACAGACAGCACTCAATGCTCATTTGTACAATGAGCACTTATTATGGAAGCAGTCCTACTAGAGGGAGGTCATCCCCGTTCTCAAAGACTGGGAAACTGAGGCTCACCAAACTGCCCTGTTTCTATGGATTAAAGGATAGAAGAGAAGGAAGATTGGTGCGGACAAGAGAAGACAAAAGAAGGAAGAAGCTGCCAGAATCCAAGAAATTAGGTTCCTATTTGAAATAAGTTGCAGGAGGGGGAAAAATGCCATTTTGGTGGATAGATGTGTGTGCTGCCTATTGTCAAGAAATAAGCATGACATACTTTTTGTTCCTTCATCTTCCATGGCAACCGGAAATCTTAGAATCTCATTTATTTGCTTAAGAACTAGCTCTGTAGGAGCGCCTACCCCGGCTTCCCTCCCAGAGAAGCTGTGTTCCGAATTACGTCTCTCTGCCCCGGGGCAACACCAGTCCCTGCCCTGAACCTGAAGCAGCCCGAGGAGTTTTCACATATTGTATTAATTGGCCTGTCCTGTGATCCCTTGTATTTCACTAGCTTCACACCGATCATGGGAGTAATATCAACCATAATTAGGCATCATAAGGATAATGATTTCATTAAAGCTCCTTTAATAGGTTCGGACATGTGTGAGGAAGGTGTTATACAACACAAATACTTTATCACCTTGTGATAATTGGAATCGCTGAATTACAGTAACAGAGCAACCAAAGGTAATTTCCTATTTGGCCAAAGCCGTCTGGCCTCCCCCAGGCCTCCAATTATCATATTTCTTCTTGGAATCATGTCTTGCATCCACCCAGAAGCTGATGCAAGCTCCAAGCTATTACAGTGGACACTAAGCTTGCACGGGAGCTGTGAAGTTCTAATTTTCTCATTACCCAACCTCATCTGTTAGCTCTTTACTGGCGAGCCAGCCCTGTTCTTTAGTTCAGGTGATAAATAGGCATAAACAGCTTAGGAAGCACAGAAGCAAATAACATTTGAAAATGATCAGGCGCTGAGAATCGCCTGTCAGATAGTGTGGCGGGTCAGAGGTAACCAGTGCCAACCGCGAAATGAAATACGGAGAAGAGGCTGGACCAAATTTGCCCTCTTTCACTCGGAATCGCAATGACAGCAACAGTTTCTTCTGCTACTCGGAGGGTCTCAGATGGTTCCTGAGACTGTGCCATCAAACTCCACAAAGAAAGCTGGTATCAGCATGGTTTACACTACGCACATTCATTCACTGATTCATTCATTCATTTTCATTTAATGAGATCACAACGGTACGTTAAGTGTTAGCTACCAACTTCTTTTCTTTTTTTTTTTAAGTAGTTTATTGTCAAATTAGTTTCCACACAACACCCAGTGCTCTTCCCCACAAGTGCCCTCCTCCATCACCACCACCTCTTTTCCCCCCTCCCCCTTCAACCCTCAGTTCATTTTCAGTACTCAATAGTCTCTCAAGTTTTATGTCCCTCTCTCCCCAACTCTCTTTCCCTCTTCCCCTCCCCCTGGTCCTCCATTAGGTTTCTCCTGTTCTCCTGTTAGACCTATGAGTGCAAACATATGGTATCTGTCCTCTGCCTGACTTATTTCGCTTAGCATGACACCCTCGAGGTCCATCCACTTTCCTACAAATGGCCAGATTTCATTCTTTCTCATTGCCATGTAATGCTTCATTGTATATATAAACCACATCTTCTTGATCCACTCTTCAGGTGATGGTCATTTAGGCTCTCCTTTTCAATCGTATGAATGACTTAGGGCTTACTTTGAGCTGAGTACCATGACAAACATCAAAGGTGCAACTGTGGATTCAACAGACATCATCATTGCCTTCAAGTTACTTCCTGTTAGGGACTGAATGTTTGTGTCACCCCCCCACCCCTCAAATTCCTATGTTGACCCTTAATCTGCAGTATAATGGTATTTGGAGGTGGGGCCTCTCAGTGATTAGGTCATGAAGGTGGAGCCCTCATGAATGGGTTTAGTGACTCCCCCCCTTTGCATCAGGTGAGGACACAGCAAGAAGACAACCTGCTAAGAACCAGGAAGTGTGTCCTCACTGCACACCAAATCTGCCAGCACCTTGATCTCAGACTTTCCAGCCTCAGATTATGAGAAAGAGACCTGTGTTGTTTAAACCAGCCAGGCTCTGGTATTTTTGTTGTAGCAGCCCAAGTGGACTAAGACGTTCACAGTCTGGTAGGTTAGAGATACTATGTAATTGGCATTCTCACCATCACAATGAATACAATGAAGAAGTCCAGGTGCCATGAGAAGCTGTAAGTAGGAACCTGACCTAGTCTGGTGTAGGAGGAGGGGTCGGCAAAGGTCTCCCTGAGGAGTGGTCTTTAGACGAGGATCAGAAATGAGGTAAAGAGGTAGGTAGGAAGAAGAACATTTTAGAAATAGGGAATAGGATGAATAAAGACTCTCTATGAGGAAGAAGCTGGACGGCATAAACAAGGAGAGGGACAGTCTGGCCACAACTATACTGAGCTCTGATGGAAGGTGATGGACACAAGATTCTATGTGTGTTGTAGCACATGATAAGAGTGTGAATTTATTCCCCAAGCAATGGGCAGCCACTGAAGGACTTAACCAAGCCCTGGCTGACTGAATAATCATGATCTGTATTGACTTCCAGACATACTGACCAATAACCAATCCATCCAGAAATATTTATTTACAAACTCCTATATGAAAAATGGGGCGCCTGGGTAGCTCAGTCGGTTAAGTGTTCAACTGTCTCAGGTCATGATCTCACGGTTCATGAGTTCAAGCTCTGCGTCGGGCTCTGTGCTGACAGCTCAGAGTCTAGAGCCTGAGTCAAATTCTGTGTCTTGATCTCTCTCTGCCCCTCCCCTGCTTGCTCTCTCTCTCTCTCTCTCTCTCTCTCTCCCAAAAATAAATAAATATTAAAGGAAAAAAAAGAAAAATGGGGTGACTGTGGCTCAGGTGGTTAAGAGTCACTCTCGATTTCAGCTCAGGTCATGATCTCACAGTTCATGGGATTAAGCCCCGAGTGGGGCCCTGTGCTGACAGCACAGAAACTGCTTAGGACTCTCTCTCTCCCCCTCCCCCAGTTGCATTCTTGCTCATGTGCATGCTTCTCTCTCTGCCTCAAAATAAATAAAACATTAAAAAAAAAAAGAAAGAAACTCCTATATGAAAATTTGCTTGTGCTCTGACAGAAACATCATTTGAAATCTCTCACCACTTGAATTATTTAAAAAGAAGAGTTTGGCCAAAGCATAAGGTTCAGCAGAGAACCAGAGAAGGATGAGTTGGGAAGACCTGGCAATTTAAAATGCTGAGACAAGGGGCCTGGACTTTGCTCTCTCAGAGAGGAGAAAAGAGAGGCAGAGGGCAGGGAGAAACTAACCTTCACTGACCACCATCTGCCAGGCCCTGTGCTGGATATTTTATCTGTAGATGATCTCATCTGATAATCAAGACTCTCATAAATAAATTTAAGCTACTCTTCTTAAAACCTTTCAGTTTTGAACAGTGGGGCTTAGAGATACTCAAGAAACTGTCCAAGCTGAGCTCAAGGTGCCCAGCATTGTCTTCCCATCCTCGCCTTCTTCTAGGACATTCTAGCCCTGCCCTCATCCTGGCTGCCACATAGACAGCCCCATCCACATACCTCTCCAGACACAACCTGTCACTCCCAGAACCCTGGCCATGGGGATCCGGTCCCACAGATCAGATGAGGTGATCAGGACCCCTACTGAGAATCTGAACTAAATAAGCCAGAGATGACAGGAGTTCAAAGCCCCAGCTTGAGCCACGCAGGTCAATGCTAAAGTTATGGAGAGCAGGAGAGCCCATTGGCAGAGAGATGCAGGTGGGCAGGGCGCTTTGAGGGGCAGAGCAAAGGCAGTCAGCCTCCTTAGGGCATTGGAGGTAAACTTAGTTTTTTTTATGGTGAATGCAGTAAATGTTATGTAGATTTTACCACTATTAAAAGTGGTTTTTTTTTAAGAGTAAGAGTCTTCATCCATGCATTCACTTATGTATTCCCAAGTGCCTACAACAGTGCCTGAAACATAATAGGCATTCAATAAATACATGTTAAATGAATAAATACCAGAATCTTCCACAGAGTTTTTATAGATACCAAGCAGAAACAAGAGATTGAAGCAGACTGAAGATACAAGCACAGAGTTTGGAATTCTCTCTCCGACCAAAAGGTGGTCCATCTGGACAGAGTGCTTGAGACTCTGAAAACAGTGTAGGAGATTACCCTACTCTTGGCTCATTTTTGACAGTGCAACTTTTTCCTGATGCAGGCAGGCAAAAATGTTACAGTTCTGAATAAGGAAAAAGTAAACACTTCAATAAAATTTTAATTAATTCATGGAGGAAACAAGACAAAATTTCTACTGAAAAAAAATTCAATAATGCAGATTTTAAAAAAATACTAGAAGCTTTCCTAGGATGTAGGTCAAAAAATGACAAAAACTTTAGAAAGAAAATGATAGAAATCGAAGACAGAAAATGGCAATGCAACACACAGATAACTTATTTCCAAATCAGCTCAGGACAGAAGCAACAGTAAGAAAGAAACACAAAATGCTTTCCCAAACTAGAGAAGTAATCTGTAAGAATATTACAAGGATATCTATATTTCGTATATCTGACTTCAAAAGTCAGCTGAAAGAGAATAACTGTTTGGAAAATTTTGTGACCCAGGAATTTTAGACCCAGAAAGGCTGTCTTTTTTTTAGAATAGAGGCAATAGGAAAACCTTCCCAACCAAACACTGAGAAAATGTGCCACCATGTATCCTCCTGGCATTAAAAAGCAACTTGAAGGAAGCACCTGGGTGGCTGAGTTGATTGAGTATCTGACTTCAGCCCAGGTCATGATCTCACAGTTTATGAGTTCAAGCCCCACATCGGGCTCTGTGTTGACAGCTCTGAACCTGGAGCCTGCTTCAGATTCTGTGTCTCCCTCTCTCTCTCTCTCTGCCCCTTGCCTATTCACCCTCTGTCTCTCTCTGTCTCTCTAAAAAGAACAAATATATTTAAAATTTTTCTTTAAAAGCAACTTGAGGGATGCCTGGGTGGCTCCATCAGTTGAGTGTCTGATCTCAGCTCAGGTCATGATCTCGTGGTTCATGAGTTCAAGCCCCACCTTGGGCTCTGTGCTGACAGCTCAGAGCCTGAAACCTGCTTCAGATTCTGTGTCTCCCTCTCTTTCCGCACTTCTCCTGCTTGCACTCTTTTTCTCTCTCTCAAAAATAAATTAACATTAAAAAGAAAAGCAACTTGAACACTAACTGGTCAAGACGTGGTCTAAACAACTCCACTTTGGGGAAATCAAAGCATAAAAAGGACAATGGTGAGTCTTGCAACCAGCCAAAAAGGAGAAATGTCTGAATGATACTTGCAAATCTGTTTATAAAACAATGTAAATGTCAAAAATTATTACTAAATATGAACTTGATACAAGACTCTAGTTCATGTTAATAAATCCCCCCCCAAAAAAAGGGTAAGAGAAAACCTGCTTATGCTGTGTATTAAGTGGAAAACACCCAAAAATACATTTTCATGTTTGGTTCTAAAAATCAGAAAACCATCAGCTAAAGACAGTGTTTGAAAACTTAGGGGTGCCTGGAAGGCTCAGTTGCTTAAGTCTCTGACTTCAGCTCAGGTCATGATCTCAAAGATCACAGGTTTGAGTCCCATGTTGGGTTCAGAGCCTGGAGCCTGCTCTGGATTCTGTGTCTTCCCCTCCTCTCCCCCATCCCCACGCTCTCTCACGCTCTCTCTCTCGCTCTCTCTCTCAAAAATAAATATTAAAAAGTTTTTAAAAAACAAAAAAACACTACCCTAATTAACATACATCTTCCAAAATAACATTTAAAAGTGTAAATAGAGTTTTGCACTAAAAAAATACAAACAACACTGAGGCATAAAATTTAAAGGTATATATGAAACAAACTTAAAGAAGTAATATAAAATGGCTTGAACAGAAAATGTCAATGTGTTAAATTCCACTATTAAAAGACCAAAATTCCCAAATTAAGTCAGACAAAATCCAATTCTAGTTTTCAAAAGACACAAATGGAACTGTCTTTTCATATTAAACATAAAAAGGGCAAGTGTGTATTAGGCAAATGCAAATTTCTAAAGCATTTAAATGCAATATTCACATCAGATAAAGTAAATTCAAGGCACAAAAAAACATATTAAACAGGATAGTAAAGATTGTCATATACTGATAACATCTAGGCTCCACAATGAAGACTCCATTGTCAGGTCTTAGCCTCTATTTTCCTTGAAGAACATGGAACAAAGACTTAAGTTCAAGGACACACAGAGCAATGATTACAAAGACTGGCCATATCCTGGATCAAAGCAAGAGTCAGCAAATTTGAAAGGATTTAAATCATGCAAAGTAAGATCTCTATCTACATTAAAATTAAGCTGAAAATCAGGAATAAATAATAAGAAATTCCCATGTTTAGAAATTTAAAAATAGAAATATTCTTTTAAACAACCCATGAGTCATAGAAAAAAAATCACTAAGGAAATAAGACAGTATTTTTATTTAAACCATAATGAAAATACACCACAATTTGAGGGCTATCACTAAAGCCATCCATATATTAGGGGGCCAAAAACAGAGACACAAAATCAATGAGCAAAGGATTCAATCTCAAAAATCTGAGAAAAGAAGAGCAATGAAACCTGAAAAAAATTAAGTACTTTCCAAAGAGACCATCTAAATGGGCCCCCCATAAAAAGATAACTATCTCTGTCTTACTAGTCATCAGAGAAATGCTGATTAAAACTAGAATAAGATACTCCTACGCACTCACCAGAATGACTAAAAGTCAAAATTCTGACCATGCCAAACCAAGATGTTGGCAAGGATGGATACATTGAAAATCCTCCTACATCACTGGGGAAAACGCATATGGGTGGGGAGTCTTTGAAACAGATCAGCATTAAAGACATTCAAACCCCCTTCACCCAGCAATTTCATTCCTAGTGATACATACTCACATACATCAAGAAACATAACACAAGAATGTTTATAACAGCATTATTCGTATAAGGCAAAAACTGGAAACAAGTCATTTAACCCCCTTTCACAATTTATCCATTAACCCCAAAGCTGGAGAGACCCATTAACCAAGACAGCCCGTAGGTAGTCAGATGATAAATGGTGGTGTGTTCATGTACTAGAATAAACTGGTAAACAAATGGCATGTATTCATATAATGAAATAAACAGCAATTAAATAAGTGAACCACAGCTTAATATCATAAAGTGAATCTCAAAAAGATAATTGAAACCAAACAAGCCAGGGAGACAAAAATAAACTATTATTCCATTCATATGAAGTTCAAAACACAGGAAAAACTACCATTTAGGTACATGAGTAGGGGTGATATTAAAAGAAAAGCAAGGAATTAATTAACATGAAAGTCAGGATAGTGGTTACCTTTATGGAGAAAGAGGTGTAACAACCGAACTGAGGTACAAAGGCAACTTCTGGAATGCCAGCCATGATCTACTCCTATGATCTGGAAGGTGGATACTTAGGTGTTTGCCTTCTGATAAATCATCAAACTATAAATATAAAAATTAGAAAAATAAATATTAAAAAGATTTAGGGGATCTGGCCAATCCTCATCAATTTTCAAGGGAAAATTCATATAATTCAAGGTTTTACTTTCAAATAATAAGGAATATAAAATACTCACTAAACCTAAAATTCAAACCTTAACTATAGAATAGAACTAGAAAATTTGAAATGCCATGCAATAATTTAACACAAATCTCTTGAAGGCCTATTATTTGGTCAGCACATATAAATTAATAAAAATGCAAATGATAAGTAATCACTTAGAAATGAAATTTTATACACACACCCACACACCCTTCAGGGTGCATTTTGCATCATAAAGAGGATGGAACCAGTTGACTGATGGAGATACAGTTTGTATTCTGATGTACAATACCACAATTTGCATTATATTGTAGATGAGAAAAATGTCCAGAATTCTCCACCCCTCACTATTGACCTGACCTTTGCAACTTTTCATCTCTTGACTTTTTATCTCTTGCCCTCCAGAGATGGAGTCTACTTTGAGCAATAGAATGTGACCCTGTGTGGTTCCAAGCCTACACAATACCCCTTACTCTCTCACAGTCCCGCCATCATTACATGGGCAAGCCCAGGCTGCCCTTCTGGAAAATGGGAGAATGTAGACTAGAGATAAGCCATCCGAACTAAGGTCACCCCTTGGTTTGCCAGTCCCCAGGTGGCCTGGCAACTGACCATTCATCTAAGACCAGAAGAATCTCCCAAGGGATCCCAGCCCAAATTGCCAACCACAAAATCACATTGATTTTTTAAGGTACTACACTTTGAAGTGGTTGGTTATGCATAAAAAGCTGACGGATACCATTATGGGGTTGATATTGGTTCAGAATTAGACAAGCTGAAGTCTGAAAATAGGAAGGGTCTTGTTTGAGTGATTGAATATTATCATAGGAAGGTATGTGTTTATTTTGCTGATGACTGCTGTAATTGTGCTACAAGCCAAAGTGTAAGGTCAAGTTCAAAGGTGACTCAAGGAGAATGGGAGTCCCTAGCTTGTGTGAATGTAAGGACAAATAAGGAGACATTTGGGTTTGTTTCTGTCAGTATTGATAAATCAATTTTTCATTTTTAGTTCACAATAACAAAATATGCCTGCAGAAATAAAATAAGTAAACCTTTATTATAACATGTCTATAAGAAAAATTACTTATTGTGGGTCTAAAATTCTCTAACTACTAACCCTCTTTTGCCACACTGAAACAAATTTTTTAATAATATAATCTTTGAAATTCAGTGTTTCTAATAGTATGATTGTTTTATACCAGAAAATATAGTAAAGAGAAATCAGAAAATGTATATAGGATTTTTCACAATAAGGGGCACATTCCTTTTTACTCATAAGAAAGCATTATGTATATGTAATCCATGCTAATAAATTTGAAATCCTCAATAAAATAAATTTCCATAACTTAGATTTTCCTAAAAAATATCTGAGAAGTTGGAAAACCCTAGCATACCATTATTCATGTAAAAAATATTTCTGGGAAAGAAAGAGAGCTTATACTCTCATGATCAGAAGTATCAGATGTCCAATTCAAATTCACCTTGGCACAAAGGATTTATTGGGAGGACAATGGGGGATCTCGTGTAACTGTAAGAGTGGGGGACAGCCCTCAGAGCCAAGAGTCAGAAACAGCTGGAACCAGCTAATGGGGTCACCAGTACTCTCTCAATTTTTAATTTCTTTTTCTCAGAGCATTCGATTCTTTCCGTCCTTTATGGGTCAAGGATACAGTCGAGCTATAATTGTAGATTCTTCAGCTCAAGGTTCTCACAGTCAAAAGGGGCTCCTTCTGCTCTCCTACGTCCAAATCAAAAGTCCTAGAAAAGGCCCAACCAGCTACGGCCAGGGGAGCAGGCGCCCACAGGCCATGTGCAGCCCCTGGGAGCCCTCCGGTGTCTCCTGGCTTCATTTCTAGAACAGGGAAAGCCGCCACACCAGCCAGAACGAATTACCTCCCTGAAAGGAGCAAAACCCAACTTTTACAGGCAAATTTTTTAAATGTTCAAATAGCAGATAATTATCACCATAAACTCTTCTAGAGCAAAGAAACAGCAAAGTGAGAGACAACCTCCTCTATTTTTCCAAATTCTCAGAACTAAATACCAAAAATGGAGGAAAAAATGAACACCTCAGGTCAACTTCACTTTGAGTATAATTGCAAAATAACTAATGAAATATTATCAAGTATGATTTAAATTAGAAGTGTGAAAAATATGAGACACAATTCTATTCAGGAACATAATAAGCATGCTCATTATTATTTAAAATTATCCTAGAAGCATTGGTAACAGAAGGGAAAATAGAAAGAACAAGGTGGGGGGAGGACAGAGAGTGAGAGAAAGAAAAAAGGATATTGAAAATTTCATAAAATTAATTATAGCTATTGCAAATAATGTCTGTTTCTACTTGAAAACTCAAAAGAATCAACTTTAAATTATCAAAATGAATAAAAGAGTTCATTAAATTTGGTGTTTACAAAAATAAATACAAAAAACCAAGTACCTTTCCATATATAAGCCATAACTGGTTAGAAAATAGAGAGGAAGTAATCTCATTCATAATTATAACAAAATTATGAAATAGCTAAAAATAAATTTAATTAGCAACATGTAAGACTTTAATGATGAAAATATCAAAACTTTACTGAGGCCATAGAATAAGATTCCTTCCCCCACAAAAGGGAGAATGATACACTATTTCTGATGCAAAATTCAAAATATAAATGATCCAATTATAAATTTTAAGCAACTGATAAAATTTTAAGGACTACCGTAAAGTTTAACCACTTAGAATAAACATCAGGAAGAAGAAAAAAAAATTTTTTTTGAAACATGGGGGAATACAGAAAGAACAGGAGACAGGAGAAATTGCCAAAATGTAAAACACTATATAGAGTTTCAATTACAAAACCACTTGGGTGGAGTATAAGATTAAACAGATCAGTGAACACAATAAAAAGCCTTAGTATAAATCTTTAGTATATGATAATGACAACATTTTAAATCAATAGGTAAAAGCTCAAATTACATAACTATTTGGAAAGGAAAAAAATGACTATTACCTGTACCATCTAAATACCAAAACAAATCCCAGAAGTATTAAAGATTTTTAGATGTAGGAAATGAAACTACTTAAGTGTTAAATATGTGTAGAGATTTATAGAAGCTTGAGTTCTAAGCAAGCAGCCAAAGGAGGGAAAACCATCAGTAAAAACTTGATTGATCTAAACCATATAAAAATGTAATATTTCAGTATGTCAAGAAACACTGTGAAGAAAACTGGAAGCCAAATGACAAATGAGGAAAATAATTGCAAGGTGCATGCCAGACAAAGGGTTGATATCCTTAATATTTAAAGACCTCTTACAAATTAGCAAGGAAAAGAGGGAGGGGGCAGTATAAAATTGAATGCAATCTGTGGCTAGAAATTTCATGAAACAAAACAAATCACCACTAAATATATAAAAAGAACTGTTTACCTTCCCTAGTAGTCGAATCAATGAAACTTCAAACAATAATGTAACACCATTCCTCTTCCAGTGTATTGACCACACATCACCCCCCCCCAAAAAAAAAGTTGATGTGCACTATTGTACAGAACGTCAGGACACGGGCATGCTCAAACACCATCACTGATGGGGCACAAATGCACACGCTATGGAAGGCAACTGAAGTACAGTATAAGCTTCTTAAATCTCCACACCCTATTTGATCTACTTCTGCAACATGTTTGAAATTTGTCACGAAAAATATTTTTTTCCAAGTTCACATGCCTTTACCTAGTCTGTTTACCTCCAAAAGTTAATCCTAAGAAAATAATAAAAGATGCATCTAAGATTTATGAGGCTGCTGATGACAGTTGTGATGATGATAAAGATAATAAGGATTTGGGGGCACCTGAGTGGCTCAGTCAGTTAAGCGTCCAACTTCGGCTCAGGTCACGGTCTCATGGTTTGTGGGTTCGAGCCCCATGATGGACTCTGTGCTGACAGCTCAGAGCCTGGAGCCTGCTTCAGATTCTGTGTCTCCTTCTCTCTCTGCCCTTACCCTGCTCACTGTCTTTCAAAAATAAATAAACATTAAAAAAAAGATAATAAAGATTTGAAATGAGATACAACTTGTATTTCAAAGGCAAGGAATTTCTTTGACTTATGTCCACATGACCCATGATCCCAAATAACTAGATGGAAAACGAAACATCCTACCCAGTTAGCAGAGGCCTCCAAAGTTTCCAAACATAACTCTAAGTTATATTTGCATAATAAAAATAAGCATTTCACATATTCACCCTCCTGTAACATCTTGGAAATCTCTCCTGAAATGTAGTGTCAGAGGGAGATGAAAATCCGAATCTGTTTCTTGGAGATGATAGTGATGATTCCGTGAAGCCTTCATCATCTCTATTCTGCTACCAAACCCTGTGTCTTGCCCTTTCACCGAAGTTGGAAAACAGACAAACACCATCATGTGGGATAGGACCTTCTCCCTTACAGGCAGGCTGGAGCCAAGTCCCAAACTCTGTGGTTCTGATTTGACAGAAGCCGTTGGAATTCGTCTAGTCACATCTACCCAGGTTACTGAGAAACAGATTTGAGATGAATAGCTCTGGGCACACAGGCTGCCACACGGCACAGAAACCTTGCTTTTTCAAAATGGCAAATGAGGCCTCTGAAACAGAACGAAGGTTCACCAACCATAAAATAAAACATGGTCAATTTAGCCAGACAGAGGCACAATGAGTCTTGGCCAAATTGAAACTCCAAAGTGTTAAATATCAGGAGATGTCAGGAGAAGGCTTCATGCTTCTAGGAAAAGGTAAGCATTAGCAAGAACTGCCCATCTTCCAAGAACCCTTTATGGAGGAAAACCTATCATGCAGGAACATTTCTTTTCTTCTTCTGGGCTCTCTCCTCCTTGGCTCACATCTAAGAGCTTGGACAGATGGTTCTGGGGTAGTCTATGAAAACAAGTCCAGACACTACGTAGTGATACCCAGGAAGGCCAAACTTCTGGGTGTTTCTCAGAGTTTGCTCTGTAGCTACCCTGCACCTTTAAAGCAGGTGACCTGTCTCCAATATGAACAACTGGAACTATATGAGCTTGCTAAAATTAAACCCAGTCTGGCCTCCCACGAAGGCTGAGAAAAAAAAATAGGTTTTAAGCAGCCCCTGGAGGGACGCCATCCTGGGGTCATTTTGGATCTGTCCCAAGAATGCCAAGAGAGGGATGGGTCCCCAACAGAAGGGGTGGGATTCCAGATGGCCAGAGGAGCGAGCTGATCAAGGAGAGCCAGATTCAGCCTTGGGCACCTGCCAAGTCCGCCCAACAGCCAAGACATCCCCAGTCGTAACACCAGGTCACCATAGCACCAGCCAAGGAAGATAATTCCTGTGCCGTATGTCCTCTCTCTCCCCCAATTCCAGCCCAAAAGAAGCCAGAGATGCGGGGTGAGGGACGGAAGAAGGGAAGAAGCCAACCACAGACCACCTCCCTGCCTGCTGTACATTTCTAGTCTGAAACAGGAATGAGCTAGGAGAAAAGAGAAGCTTGAACGTCTCTTCCCCTTCCTGCGACTAGAATGCGGTTTGTGACCTCCTATCAGCCAAGCAGATGCTCTCACCGGGATTCTAAACCCCGAGCAATTGCACAGGTGCAGGTACAGTTGAGAACGCATTCACAGCAGCAGGGGTCTCATTAAGAGCCCAGGGTGGCAGGAACCAGCAGCCCCGTCCTGACCAGAGGATTCCTATGGCCCCTGCTGCCCAGCTGCCTGTCTGGTTCCGAGCCTCCCAAGTTCTTTCTATGAGCTACCCATTACCCCACCGAGAGTTTCCATTCTGCTTAAATTAGCCATGGCTCTCTTCTCTTGCCTCTCGGACACACCCAACTGTCCTATTTATCTCTTAGTGACTCCTACCTCCCAGGTACCACCATCTTCCCGAAGCAGCAGAGCAACTTGAGACTGAAAACGAGGCTTCTGACAAGCAGCAGCAGGCGCACTCATGCTGGGATAATCTGAGGAGGGTTCAGTGAAGGGACCATTTCCGGCGGGGGGGGGAGGTTTTAGGGACACTGCAAAGGACAGTGCAGTGCCCTGGAATGAGTAAAACAGTGTGGTTGTTACCCTTTCTTGGCTCAAAAGAGGAAGCAAGAGAGCAGACATCAGAATGCTTGAAGGGGCGTCACATGAAAGGGGCCACCTTGGGAGAAATATCGACCTTTAGTTAGGAAGTACAACCAGGGAAACGCATGCCCTGAGCACACTCTCTCATCCCCTACTTCTGATCTCCTGCCAGAGGTCCCCATGGGCAGGACTCACCTGGCTGAAGACAGAGGACACAGACTCTGCTGATGTGACACTGAAGAGACAGTCTCCCAGTGAAAGAACAAGGTGGAGGAGGATGAAGAAGGCATCTGAGGGTGGGGAGGCACTTGGCAGGCATTACACCTGAGGCATAAACACCTAAGAGAAGAAGGCCGCAGGTAATCCCACACACCCATGTACTTATTCAACCTGGGTTCCCCCACCCAGTCCATTCCAGACAACCCCAGGTCAAAACGCCGTCGAGACACAAGAGCATACTTCCTAGGCACTGGGGTACTCTGTCTCAGCCTCCTTTATCTGTCCTGGGACTGCTTTTGCCAACGCACCTGCTTCTGTTTTGTTACCTCCACAACTTCCTTCTCTTTTCCACCCACCACATTTTCATTCCTTCTACTATGGCGTGAAGATGCCTGCACAGACAGGCTGAGACTTTTTCAGCTGCAGATAGATCTAGAAGTTACTATTTCTGCTAAAAACCAGGGGCTCTAAACCCAGAGGGACTTGGGGACAGCTGAGAGACATAATAGCCTCAGATCACAGGGCACTTAGTCCCAAGAAGCAAAACAGAGCAGTAAACCATGTGAGCCATTTGCCATTTCTGCAAGCAACTGTCTGTAGGCATTTTGCTAAGAATATTAGAGGAACACAAGATCCCTTTAAAACGCAGTTCAGAAAAAGTCTGTATTTGAAAATATGAAGACTGTAAGCAGCTGCAGATGGAAAGAGCGAGAATTCTTTGAAACCACGGAGTATGACAGGCTGTGATACAAGAAGACAACCCTATCACATAGACCGTCTTGAGACATAGAAGCAAAGCACTGAAAAATGCTGACCCAAGATGCATTTATTCAACTTCTCGCAAATATTTATCAAGCATTTACTATGATCTAGGCACTGAGCTAGGATTATAAAAAAAAAAAAAAGGCCAAATGAGCTAGAACAGAATGTTTGCCTTTAGCTGTATCTAATTATGCCTTTCACCATTTCTCTGGGGAAGAGGGTTTGGAAAAACATCCAATAATCGCTACCATTTGTTGGGCATTTACAAGTGCCAGGTATTATACTAAGCATGTCCCATTCACATCTCTCTGCAGCCCTAACAGCTCTCTGTAGGACCTAAAAGAGAGGTACCATTGTTACCCCCATCTTACAGATAGGGCTCTGGAGCCCGGTAACTTGGAACAAGTCACACAGAGAAAGATGAGGCAGAAAGATAATACCAGAACCATGACCATAAGGGACAGTATTTCACAAATGATGTAACACTTTACATAATAAAAAGTAGGTATAGGGTGCTGTGGGGACATGGCTGAGGCGGGGACGGGGTGGGAGGGGTGGACAAGAGGAATACATGCTACCCTTAGCCGCCTTTCCAAGGGGTTCAACTAAAATTCAGTATAACTGATTCCCCCTTCTGTAGTTTTTTTCTCCACTCACTGGTCTGCTGCCATGAGACAGTCCACTGACAATGTTTTGTCAGAAAATATTGACACTTGGACATTTAAATCAATTAATGCATCCATTTCAACCAGCTCATCTGTCAGAAACACCAAGTTCTCTTGCCAAAGTAAGTACAGAAGTGGGGGAGGTGGGGGAAGAAAGGGTGCAGAGTCTATTTGGGAAAGTATTACAATTATATGTAAAGAAGTATTTGTAATTTGTTAAGACAAAATGACTGATTATCTAGCCCTGCATTCAGACTGCCTGGGTCTGCATGGCAACTCTGGCTACAGGACTTAGAGAAGAGACCTCACCATCCTAAACCACATGGAGAAGAGCTCCACTGTTTGTTTTTTTAATTTTTTTATGTCTTTATTATTTTATTTTGAGAGACAGAGAGTGAGCGGGGGAGGGGCAGAGAGAGAGGGAGACACAGAATCTGAAGCAGGCTCCAGGCTCTGAGCTGTCAGCACAGAGCCCAACCCAGGGCTCGAACCCACAGACTGTGAGATCATGATCTGAGCCGAAGTCAGACGCTCAACCGTATAAGCCACCCAGGCGCCCCCACTGTTTGCTTTTGAACGGACATTTTCCATTCTCCATAAGACATGATGACCAGGCCGCGGCCTAGAAGGTCCAGGGCTAGAAGGCCACTCTCTAGCCCGTTTGCACTTGTCTTCTAACAGTTAGGTCGCTTACTTTTGTGTTGGTTCCAAGCATGCTGATGCCTGGTAGACCTGATACCGCCATTACAGATTTTAATTAAATACATATGCAAAAGTAAACATGTCTATAAAAACTGAGTTGGAATACTTTGCACAAGGCTGGACCACTTTTTAAAAATTCTACAGAATTAAGAGTTCGGGGAAGAAATAAATTCTAGAAGGATTCTGCTCTCAGATTGCTGCATACCTTAAATTCTTAACCACTTCAAAGAAAGCCACAAGAGGCAGCACAAAAGATAAAGAAATTTAAAGTAAGAAAGAAGGCAGACTGGTGTTCAAGGAAAAGGCAAGGAGCCCCCACATCAAAAGATTGGTGTGTGTACATACATTGGCATGCTTGGGTTAAAAACCAAATGTTTAAGGTATGTCTATTTTGTATGATTTCCTGCCTTAATGGACTTTTTCAATTATCCAGCCAGAGACTCATTCTAAAGAAGAGGCTCTCTCTCCTACCTACCTCAAACGTAAGGTTCAAGTGGGAAAATTCAGGGGCCCATGTTAAGCACATAGTAAGCCCATCTGTAGAGCATATGAACAATAAGACAGGCAATAGTGCCTCCAAAGCAATGACGTTGGCAACCATGCAGTAAATGTTAGCTCTTAAAACAAGTCGGAGTTAGAGAATCTAGTTGTGTCACCAATTCGTGGGACATCCACTGTGTCACTTTGCCTGTCAACAGTAAATGGGGGCATTTAGACTCAGTGACACTCAAACTTTAAGGTACATCTTGTTAAAATGCAGCCTCTGATTGAAGGTCAGGATGTGGTAACAATGTTACCTTGGTAACAAGCTCCCAGCTATTGCTGATCTGTGTCCACACTTCAAGTATCAAGGACCTAGAATAATTCTCAAACTACAGGTCAGAATCACCTGGTTGGGGGTTGATTTGTTGTTGTTGTTTGGTTTTTCTTACCTGTTCAAATGTAAATTGTTGGGTTAAAACACAGGATGCCTTGTGATTCAACAGGTGTGGTAGAGGGGCAAGAATCTGCCTCTCTAACACGTTCTCAGGTGATGCCGATGCTGCCAGCTCAGAGGCCAGACTTGGAGTGTTACTCTCTTAGATGATCTCTAAGTGCTCTGACGATGTGAAGTAAAGACTAGAGATGGTACTTGACCATTTCAAGCCACAAGAAGCACTGTGGTTGTAGTATATACAAGGGGACCCAGCAGGCTCTTGACTCCCCAGTCACCAGAGGCCATAACTGGAATCAGGAAGGTAAGGCAACAAATCTTAGCTCGCGCTGTCCCTATGCAACTCGCTTCACCTCTGGACTGTAATTTTCCCACCAGCCAATGGGGGAATCTTTTCTCTGCTTTCTTTTTACTTTTTCCCCTTCCTTTTCCTTGCCATCAAGAAGCCCACCAGAAAATCTCAGGAAGAGGGTGGGAACAGAACTTCAGCTCTTATCCTAGTGTCTTGACAAGCTCAAAGAGGCAAACATCACTTAACGTGACAAGCAATACCATAACTGCAGCGCGAAAACACTGTTAGTCAGGTAAGGAGATAATGTGCACAGAACACGCTGAGAAAATAACAGCCCTTTGTGAATCAGCATTAGCATAATTACTGAACATCAGTAATTGCTGAAATTATGTTCACTAGAATCATTTATAATTCTAACTGAGAGGCTTCTTCCACATCTACTCCCAGCAGGGAGATGAAGGTGGCTCAGCAGCTGGTGTTAGAGGTTCAAAAAGCACTCACCATCTCCCAAAGGGCGTCCCAAGCGTGGACTTGTCCTCACTGGGCAGGACCCAAATTCCACCTGAAACTTCCTGCCTCCTCACCTTTGTTCCTGCTGTGCCTTTCCTCTGGAATTTTATCCCCTCTTAGTTCAGCGCGTCCAACATTGCTTAGCCAGCAAGACACTGGCACAGAGTAAAATGTAGAAATGCTTTGATTACGGTGCACAGGAAGTACCATGGGCACTGCATCATCTGTCCAGGTGGGACCTTCTGAAGATCAGATTCCATCAGGAAGGGGGTGCCTGGGTGGCTTAATCGGTTGGGCATCTGCCTCTTGGTTTTCGCTCAGGTCACCATCTCACAGTTCATGAGATCAAATCTCAAGTCGGGCTCTGTGCTGACAGCTCAGAGCCTGCTTGGGATTCTCTCTCTGCTCCTCCCCCCTCATTCTCATTCTCTCTCTCTCCCCCCCATAAGTAAATAAACAAACATTTGAAAAAAGATTAAACTAGGAAACTGCCACATGCTACTAAACGCAGGACAGAATGTAAGGCCTCCCAAGGCTGCAAAAAAGCAAGGAGGTAAACTGGTCATGAATAGCACTCGCAGCATGCGACAACAAAGAAGGAAGCTCCTTAAACCCCAGCACCATGCAGCCTGCAGTGTAGATGGAGGTGCACAGGCTGAGTAGACAGACCCTCTATGTAAAGAGCAGCCTTTAAGCACATTAACGCAGACACTGAGAAGTCCCTCGTATTCTGAGGAGAAGAGAACCCGGGATGGTCAAGGCAGGCCGAGGCCCCCCAGAAGCGTGTGAGTAAGGGTGTCAAAATCGCTTCACAAAGTGAACAGAAGCACACCATCCCTTCAGGCAGGAACCTGGAAACCATCCCTCCTTCTTCCCCTGCATTCCACCTCCCGCCAGTGCTTAAGCTATATAAGCACATTTTTGCTTGTTTTGTGTGCTGCTATATCCCCCAGAGCCTTCAACAGTTGAATTAATGACCTGATGAATAAATCAGCACAAGTCCTGACAGCTCTACCTCCATAAAGACCTCACGCCCGTCCGCTGCTCTCCACTGCCGCTGCTAACGTCCTACCCTGAGCCCTGGCCGTTTCTGGCCAACCGCATAAGCCCTGCCTTGGGTCCCTGCCCCATTCTGAGCCACACTCCTTACAGAAGCCAGGTCGTTACTAACCCCCAGATCAGGCAACATGCCTGCCTTCAATAATCCAGATTCTTTCCAAGGTGTAAAAAAAAGAAATCACGCCAGAATTCCCTCTTACTGCATCGAGGCCTCTACTAACGCTTATGGCTGGGTTTGCAGTGCGTCAGGTCCAGGGGGTGCCAGGCAGTCTCCCCAGACCTTCCAAAGCCCACTCCCCTGCTAAGCCCAGTTCAGCCCCACCCTTTCTAGCAGGCCCGTTAGAGACAATCCCTGCCCAAAATGCCTCTCTTGACACTGAAAAATCTCTGTGTCCCACACCTTTGGTGTTTAGCATTTACCATTCACTATCACAGAATGACCTTTTCACAGGTCTCAAAAAATTACCAGCCCATGCACTGTGCATTTCGAGTCTCAGAGTGGTTTTGTTACTAGCACACATAATAAGCTTGTTTCTTTTCTTTTTTTATTTTTTTAATGTTTTTTATTTATTTTTGAGAGACAGAGAGACACAGTGCGAGCAGGGGAGGGTCAGAGAGAGAGGGAGACACAGAATCCAAAGCAGGCCCCAGGCTCTGAGCTGTCAGCACAGAGCCCGACACGGGGCTCAAACCCAAGAACTATGAGATCATGACCTGAGCCAAAGCCGGACGCTCAACCAACTGAGCCACCCAGGTGCCCCATAAGCTTGTTTCTTAATCACTGTGATTTTATCCCCAATCTACAGGTGAAACGGAGTTCCAGGGACGTGGCTCAAAATCATGGAGTTAATGAGTGGCAGAGCTGAGATTTGGACCCAGGACTTTGGACCCCAGCCTCTCCAATCTTTCCATGTATCTATCAGTTTGCCTTATATATGCCCCGCCTCCTTCAACTAGCCTTAAATATGACCCTCAGTGCCTAGCAAAATGGCATGTGTGAATAATAAACACTAGTTAATGTTCAGCATGTGTTTACAGTATTCTCCACATTTTATAAGTGGTTTACATAGGTTATTATGCAATTCTCACAGCCTGGGCTATATACCCTATCATTATCCTAAGGTGCAAGATGAGATTTCTGAGGCTCAGAGAAGTTAAACAACTCTCCCAAGGTCACACAGCGGTTAAACCATGGAGCCAGAATGTAAACCCAGGAAGTCTGGCTCCTGAGCCAGTGGTTTAGCCACTGTGCTATGCCACCTCCTTTCTAATAAGCCCCCAGAGACTATTTGTGGGTTGACTGGTGACACCACAGACTGTCAGAGCCGGGAGAAGACCCTTGGTGAGATCAAACATTGATGCCATCCGTAAAATATGTCTTGGAGTGACAGTTGGCAGTTGATAAGGTTTGACATTCTCAGATCAATTTCTATTGATTTCTTTCTCCTGGAAAAAGGACATGGGCTTGATGGATGAAGCCAGCACTCGGTGTGCTTGGAGACGGTGGGGAAAGTAGGCCAGGGGCCAGCTCTTCCGAGGACAGCAGGGAAGGCAGCCACAGCTGTGCTGCTGTCTGTGAGAAAAACCCTTTCTTGGCAGAGTCCCGCTCTGAGGGGTCCCAACACAGTGCCGGGCAAATAACAGGCGCCACTTTGTGGTCACGTGATGTTCTGGGCCGGCAGAGTGGAGGGGAAGCAGGAGCACTGGTGTGGCACCGCCATCGAGTTATGAATATGTATGCGGTCGACACATAATCCCATTTTCACAAAGACCATTTTGATGGGTTTAACAAATTAATCTAAGCCACTTCCACCTCCCAGTGGATGCCTGGAAGAGATGAACGGATGGCGTTGAGCAACGCCACCTCCGA
Organism: Suricata suricatta; assembly: GCF_006229205.1. NCBI lineage: Eukaryota > Metazoa > Chordata > Mammalia > Carnivora > Herpestidae > Suricata > Suricata suricatta. Next base: position 88,965,130 of record NC_043711.1, on the reverse strand, counting down.
AACAGATGGTGTGGGAGCCCTTGCTGATTTGGTAAACGTACTGTTTTGTGTGTCACTGTTGTCGACATGCACCAAGCCTGCACTATGTGCCCAGCGTTGTGCCACTGCTCTCTAGCAATGGGCTCCCATGGCCACACTAGAAGGTCTTATCCTCACTGAGTTATGTGGCTTTGGGTGACAGCCAGGATCTGGGATGGAGGGAGATGGGCACCTCGATGGGGCAGCCGACGATGGGGGTCACATGCATGAGGCCACGTAACGGAGGGCCCCAGCCTGGCCTTGAATGGAGAATCTGACACCGGCCAGGCAGAACAGGCAAAGTGAGCTCAGGGCCCCTGCATGCTGCTGTCCTGGTCCCTCTCCCCTTGTCCACCTCGCTGAGCTCCAGGGACAGCTGCTCCTATTAGCTTCTTCCCCAGCTTTGGCAGCTCTGGACATGGGTCCCACATTTCACCTGGCAAAGCCTTTTAGCCTGCCTGATCACAAGTGATCCTCCCAGTAAGTGACTGTACTTTTGTCTCCGTTTCATGGTTAAGGCAAATGAAATTCAGGAGAGTTGAAGGGGTTTAATCACAAACATATAATTAAGCAGTTCCAGTCTGGTCGAGGATACAAATACTGACCTGTCATTCCCAATCATGTTCTATGGCCCCTAAACCCGCTTCTTATCCATAAGTCCCCTGCTCTGGGACCTACTCTGTGGAGAGTTTTATTCCCCAAACCGTTTCCAGCTGAGGGAGGCTGGATTGCCATCTCCAGTTCTTCACTCTCTCCCTGTATTAGAATTGCACCCCAAGCCCTTCGTGTTGGCCACGCTGCAGAGGCAGAGTCCAACCCCACTGATGGAGGGCATGGCCACGTGACGGGCCCAGGGTTGCGGAGGTAACACAAACAGAAGCTACCCATATGCTTGTAGGGTCTGGCTTGTCCTCTGGCACTTCTGGGATCCTCCATGAGGTTGATATGCCCCAGATCACTACTGGCCCAAAGACACAGAGCAGAGTCCTGAACCAAACTGATTCTGTTTTCTGTGGCTATAGTAACAAACTGGTTTTTTTTAACTTTTTTAACGCTTATTTATTACTGAGAGACAGAGAATAAGCAGGGGAGGGGCAGAGAGAGGAGGAGACACAGAATCTGAAGCAGGCTCCAGGCTCTGAGCCGTCAGCACAGAGCCAGACGTGGGATTCAAACTCACTAACCTCAAGATCAGGACCGGAGCTGAAGTCTGACGCTTAACTAACTGAGCCGCCCAGGCCACCCCTGCTACAGTAACAAATTATAAATTTGTTGCCTTAGGACAACAAAAGTGTATTCCTTCATAGTTCTGGAGATCTGAAGTCCAAAATGAAAGTACAGGCAAGACTATACGGCTTCCAAAGGCTCTTAGAGGAGTCCTTTCGTGCTTCATCTAGTCTCTAGTGTTCCTTGAAGTACAGATGGATCACTCCATTCCACTCTCCATCTTCACATCCTCTTATCCCCATGTGTCCCTTTCTCTTTTTTGCCTCAAATTTTTTTTAACATTTATTCATTTTTGAGAGACAGAGAGAGTGCAGGAGCGGGAAAGGAGCAAAGAGAGGGAGACACAGAATCTGAAGCAGGCTCCAGGCTCTGAGCTGTCAGCACAGAGCCCAATGTGGGGCTCGGACTAATGAACTGTGAGATCATGACCTGAGTTAAAGTTGGACACTCAACCAACTGAGCCATCTAGGCACCCTGCTCCCTTTTTTTTTTTAAGTTTATTTAGAGAGAGAGAGAGAGAGAGAGAGAGAGAGAGAATGAGAACAAGAACGAGAGTGAGAGTGAGCACCTGAGCTGGGAAGGGGCAGGGAGAGAAGGAGAGAAAGGATCCCAAACAGGCCCCTCATGTCAGTGCAGAGCCTGATACAGGGCTCGAATTCACAAACCATGAGATCAGGACCTGAGCCAAAATCAAGAGTCAGACGATTAACTGACTGAGCCACCCAGGTGCCCCCTTTCTGTCTCTTATAAGGACACTCTCATTGAATTTAGGGCCCATCCTAAACCACCATGATCTCTTCTTGAACCCCAGCTTAACTACATCTGCAAAGACCCTAATTTCAAATTAAGTCACGTTTTGGGGTTCTGGGTAGACAGAAATTTGGAGGCAACACTATTCAGTCCCACTACAGTCTTCCCTCTGGCCCTCCATATTCACATCTACCCCACATGTAAAATACATTCATCCCATCCCAACAACCCCCAACATCTTAACTCATTTCAACATCAACTCAAAATCCAAAAGCTCATCTAATATCAATTCAAAAAGTCCCAAATATCATCATCTAAATAAGACCATGGTATGGTCCATGCTGGAGCAAAATTCCTATCTATGGGCCTGTGAGACCAAAAAAACAAGTTATCTGCTTCCAAAATACAACGGCATAATGAACATAGGCTAGACACTCCCAGAAGGAGAAACTGGAAGGGAAGGAACAAAGAAGTCACTGACATCTGGGTCCATGACAAAGCCTTCTAGGCTAACTCAATCCAAGACACTAGCCGATTGGTCTTCAGCCAGGTTTAGCTGACCTGCAGACCTACAAGCAATAAATGTTTGTTGTTGTGTTACTGAAATTTTGAGGTTAGCTGTTACACAGCAAAAACTGCCTGATACACTCCACAACAGCGACAAAGAGGCCTTCCGAAGACGTGCTCAAGAATCCTCTACAGAACAGATGTCCATCTCTTCTACAACAATAATTTTTCGCCAATGAGCACTCTGCACCAAACTGCTGTAACATCCGTCTTGCCTTATCAGATAGGATTACTTTATGTAATTACTTTAATTCAATAAATATCAACTCCTTGCTTGGGCTGAACATATGTTAAACATGAAACAGTACAGGCCACCATGGAGAGAGAAGTTATCTCAGTCTTCAGCACAGTCAAAGGGCAGAGAAGGAACTTGAGTAATAGCAGCCAAGGCCTTGAAAACTAAATGCTGTAACAAGCAACAAATGGCATCTGGCGGTGGGCCTTGCAAAATCAGCATAGCAAAGAGGACACTTCAGATAGGGTCTTAAGTGTCAGAAGGGATTTCCAACGGCTAAGAAGGAACAACAGGAGAGAAAGACAGAAATCTGAACAAGTATGATTGGACAAAGGCCAGGAAGCCAAGTTCAGGAATATCTTTCTGCACAACTGGCCGGTGAACAGGGGATCCAAAATGGAGCGCTAGGAGACAGAACCTGTTGGTTCACAATCCTGGGAGCTCCCCAGGTGAAATCTGAAGCTGGCCCCATAAATGGAGGGTGGGGAGAGACAGAAGAAAGAGGCCACTCCAGATCACTAGGTGGCAAAGTTCATAAGCAAGAGAACTCACATAGGAGGCTTGCCTTGGGAGGCCGTAAGATAAGTCATCTCTGCACCTGCCCACCAGAACCCTGACAGTTGATACAGAAGCTTTAAAGAGGCTCAGTGCTGTGTACAGTCCAGATGGTCTCAACAACACATTGCTCTCTCAAGGTTGTGTCCTTGAAATGATTCTGGCTGTGGAAATGGTGGCAGAATGTATAGTGGCAAAGACAGGGTTAGGGGTTAAGGAGCCTCTAATTGCCCAAGTCCAGCTCGCAGGGTCAACCAGCCATCACATCCTCCTGATGACCTCCTCCAACAGAATGCGGTCATGGAAAGTCTCTGATGCTAGACCACGGGGTCTGCACAAGGCTGGATGGGCAGTAGGGAGACATGTAAAGCTTGAGAGTGAGGGAGCACAATGGAGGGTTGTGCCTCAGGACACCATTACAGTTGAGTGTTGGATGGGAGGGATCGGGGATCTGGACCAGACCTGAGGACACCAAGTAGGAACCTACTGCAATTGTCCAGCTGAAGTCAAGGTGACAAGGACCAGACTACCAGACACATTAGCAAGAATCTGGTGTCTGAGCACTTCAGGCAAGGCCCAGAAGAATGTCCAGTTCACTCTGATTTACACCTGTGCCTTCCCCTCACTCAGCGCCTCCACTTTCCTGACTATTCCTGTTCCTCTTTTTCTGTGGGAGCCTGCGGAGTTATTCCTGCCACACATTCTATCACTCCAGCAAAGCATCAGCAAAGCCATCCATCCATCTGCTGAGTCCACAGAAATCGGTGAGTACCAGATCCAGGGACAGAGGAGGAGGGAGGGGGGAGGGGACACTTTCTTGATTACAATATTTTATCCTCAAGCATTCGCCACGATCCATCAAATTTGCTAACACGGCAAAACGTCAGGAACTGAGTTGCAACGGGAAAAGAGGAGGTTCTTGTCTCCCAAATGACCTAATAAAGCTTCCTCTGAAGACTGGGGCTTATGAACAGGCTGGTCATCAGCATGACAGGGGTTGAAGCCAGATTCAGAGGACCTGGGTCTCTGGGAGGTAATGAGAAAGGTGGGTAGGAAGGGGGCTACGATGCCAGCAGAGCCAGGAAGGGAATCCAGCTTCACTTAATAATCACTCAAAGAGGGGCACCTGGCTGGCTCAGTCAGTAGAGTGTGCGACTCTTGATCCCAGGGTTGTGAGTTCAAACCTCACCTAGAGGATAGAAATTACTTAAAGCTAAAATATTTGAAAAAATAATGACTCAATGATACCGTATATATTTAGAGGAAGAGTTAGAACAAATGGCACCCAGGCTTATAATTCCAATGGACTCTCCTTCCTCTTTCCAAGCAGAGGGGCAGCCTCTAACTGTGTGCCACACCCAAGTCCTAGGAATCTCTACTCCCCACCATCTTCACCCATCCCCTCCATGGTTCCCTCCCTCCTTTCCTTTCTCCATCCCTTTCCCTCATCCGCCATGGCACCCCTGGCATCTCAGTCCTGACAGGTATTTTCTGTGAACCAGGAACCACATCTGATCGGTCTCAGTATCTTCAACAGCTCATACAGGGTATGCCACTGTATAAACACGAATAAATGCTTTTCAGCGATGGCCAACAGAGGCGTGCACCCCACCAAGCTTCCTTCCCAGAGGTTGCCTTCTAAGCCAGCTGACCCAGCCTGCATAATTAGAAGGAAGGTGCCAGCATCCCCATGACCTTTCTCTGGGCCATGTCTCAACAGACCCGCCTCCTCTTTCCTGACCTTGTATTGCTAGATTTTGAGCTTCCAGACAGCTCCGTGACCAGAGACTTCAGCTCACATGTGTCCTTCACATCATTTCCTGCTTCATCCTCCCTGGACCTCAGGACTCTGAGACACACCACACACATGTATATGTACCATGTATACCCCCACACATGTCCACATGCCATAGGCACCCACACACACCATGTATGTATGCACACAACCTACACATGCCATTCACATATATACACACTTATACCACATGCCCACACACATACCAATGCTTACACACAGCACACATATGTACACACACCATGTTTACTCCACGCATACATGCCACACATGTGTGCACACACCTATGCCAGTCACACATGTTTGTTGCATGCACCATGTATACACACATGCCACATATATACATGCATGTACACACAGAATGTACACATACCATGTACATTCTACACATCCATGCCACACATATGTATACACATCCTATACACAACCCCATACAGGCTAGCACATCATAAACACCAAACATGCAGACACAAAGCACTCAGTGTGACTATACTTCCTCCAGACTGGGCAGTTGTGGTCCTGCTGAACCAATGGAGGTTATTTCCTTGGAAGGCCACTAGAAACCTAATTTCTGTGACTCTTTTTATGTATTATTGTTTTTAATTTTTTTATGTTTTTATTTTATTTTTGAGAGAGAGAGAGACAGAGCATGAGCAGGGGAGGGGCAGAGAGAAAGAAGGGAGACACAGAATCTGAAGCAGGCTTCAAGCTCTGAGCTGTCAGTCCAGAGCCTGATGCGGGGCTGGAACTCACGAACCATGAGATTACAACCTGAGCTGAAGTTAGACACTTAACTGACTGAGCCACCCAGCTGTCACTCTGTGACTTAAAAAAAAAAAAAAAATAGGTGTCTGGGTGGCTCAGTTGGTTAAGCATCTGACATCAGCTTAGGTCATGATCTCACCATTCGTGCATTCAAGCCTGCATTGGGCTCTGTGCTGATAGCCCAGAGCCTGAGCCTGCTTTGGATTCTGTGTCTCCCTCTCTCTCTCTGTCCTTCCTGCATTTGTGCTTTCGCTCGCTCTCTCTCTCTCTCTCGCTCAAAAATAAATATTAAAATAAGAAAAATAAGCAAAATAAAAATAAAACCTAATGGGGCACCTGCATGGCTTGGTCAGTTAAGTGCCTGACTCTTGATCTCAGCTCAGGTCATGATCTCACAGTTCATGGGATGGAGCCCCACATCAGACTCTGCACTGACCGCATGGAGCCTGCTTGGAATTCTCTCTCTCCCTTTCTCTCTGCCCCTCCCCAGCTCATTCTCTCTCTCTCTCTCTCTCTCTCTCTCTCTCTCTCAAAATAAATACATAATAAAAATAAAACCTAAGACTTTCCCCAGTTTTACTGATGTATAATTAATAAAATTATAATGTGTTAAAACTATATGATGTGATGATTTGATATGCATAGACACTGTGACATGATACACATAATCAAGTTAATTAATATATTCATCACCTCACATAGTTTACCTTTTCTGGGGAGAATATTTGAGATCTACTCTCTGACAAAATTTCAAGGATACAATACAGCATTATTAACTATCGTCACCATGCCCTACACTAGATCTCAGTACTTACTCATCTTATAACTGAAAGTGTGTACCATCCGACAAACACCTTCCTGTTTCTCCCACTTCCTGGCTCCTGGCAACCACTATTCTACTCTGTTTCTACGGCTCTTACCTTTTTTTTTTTTTTAATTTTTTTAATGTTTTATTTATTTTTGATACAGAGAGAGACAGCATGAGAGGGGGAGGGGCAGAGAGAGAGGGAGACACAGAATCCGAAGCAGGCTCCAGGCTCTGAGCTAGCTGTCAGTACAGAGCCTGACGCGGGGCTCGAACCCACGAATGTGAGATCTGACCTGAGCTGAAGTCGGAGGCTTAGCCAACTGAGCCACCCAGGTGCCCCTCTTACCTTTTTTTTTTTTAGATTACACATATAAGTGATACAATGCAGTAATTGTCTTTAGTGCATTTCATATATATGAATAATATGAATATTTATATACACATTTTTATCCATTCATTTGTCAACACTTAGGTTGTTTCCATACCTTGGATATTATGAATAATGCTGCAATAAGCATGGGGGTGCAGATGGCTCTTCAAGATAGTTATTTTACTCACTCAGGATATATAATCAAAAGAGGGATTGCCAAATCATAGGGTAGCTCTATTTTTAATTTTTTGAAGAACATCCAGATTATTTTCCCTAAACGCTGCACCAATTTACATTCTCACCAGCAGTGCAAACGGGTCCCCTTTTCTCCACATCCTCACGAATACTTGTTATTTCTTGTCTTTTTGATGGGAGTCATTCTGACAGGCGTGGGGTGACATCCCATAGTGGTTTTGATGTGCATTTCCCTGATGATCAGTGATGTTGGACGTCTTTTCATGTACCTGTTGGGTATTTGTATGTCTCCCTTGGGAAAATGTCTATCTACTCAGGTCTTTTGCCCATTTTTTAATTGGGTTATTTTCCCCCTATTGAGTTTTAAGAGTTCCATATAGATTTGGGATATTAATCCCTAATTGGATATGTGGTTTGCAAATATTTTCTCCCATTCCATAGGTAGCTGCTTATTTTTTTGATTATTTCCCTTGATGTGCAGAAACTTTTTAGTTTGATATAGTCCCATGTGTTAATTTTGCTTTTGTTGCCTTTGTTTTTGGGATCAGATTCAAAAAATAATTGCCAAACCAATGTCAAGAAGCTTTCCCCCTATGTTTTCTTCTAGGAATTTTATGGTTTCAAGTCCCATGTTTAAGTCTTTATCCATTTTCAGTTTATTTTTATGTATTGTGTAAGACAAGGGTCTGGTTTCATTTTTTTGCATGTGGAGATCCAGCTTTCCTAGCACGATTTATTGAAGAGACTGTTCTTTTCCTGTGTATATTCTTGGCACCTTCTTCAAAAATTAGTTGACCATGTATGTGTGGGTTTTTTCTAGATTATCTACTTTGTTCCATTGATCTATGTGTCTGTGTTTTACACCAATATCCTACTAAAAGCCAAGACTTTTGTATAAATGGGGGACTTTTTAAGTGTCAGATAAAGAAATGGGCCATACTGGGCCCTAAGGGAAAAGTAGGTCTGAGTCTGACCCACTCTGACATCTTAAAGGTGGTGGTGGATGGCAGGTGGAGATGGAAGGTACACTGTGAAGAAGCAGTAAAGCCAGCCATCATGAGAGGTTATGGTCCTCTTCTCATTGGGGCTTGGGCTGAACTAACCAGGAACCTACCAACAAACTAACGGAGGAAGAAGTTCAGCACAGTGCTAATGTACCCAGGATAATTGTGACCACTGGGAGTGGATGAGCCAGCCAAGACCATGGACATGGGCAGGTCAAGGTTTAGATACCAAGCAACACATGTATAAAGCCCCGTATCTGGGATCAGAGTCAGGATCCAGGTCCTTATCCTAGAGATGAACCAGAGCCCAAGAAGTTCTGGAGCAAAGAGAGTTAGGGAAGATGAGGTAAACAGACACTAGAGCTCACTTTCCTGGATTAGCAAGGACATGGGATGGAGAATGGCAGACCGGCTTAAAGGGTTAGGGCAGAATAGATAGAAGCAGCTTCGGGAAGTAGGGGCAAAAGGTAGTGTATAGAAGGTCATTCATTCCTTCAGCATATACTTATTGAGCTACTACTAATGCCACTATTACATGCAGACACTGATGACATAACAGCAATGAACACATTCTTGCCATTATGAAATTTACCAATGTATTATATTTAAAAACGGAGAGAAGGGCTATAGGAGAGTTTCATTCTGCTGAGCAGCCTCTCTGGCAAGAGTTAATTTCTGAACCTGCAGTCCTCTGACTTTAACTTTTAGCGGCACCAGATACACCCCCTCTCAGACTCGCTCTTTTTCCCACCAGCATGCCAATCTTGTTCCTAATTTAGCCCTTAGAATAAACCAGGTTGTCAGTTTGCTATTCCCTAATCCCTTCTCACCACGGCAATTGTAACTGATGATTGCAATATTGCCGAGTTCCTTGTTCCACAATCTCTTGTGCTCAGGGGGTGGGTAATCACTGTCACAGCTTATGGGAGCTCACAGAGCTGACACCAAGTAAACACCTCCCTGTCCCTGCTCTGGTCTGGTCTGTTGCAACAAGCCCCTGGGAAGTCTTCACGATGGGAGAAGAGCATCAGCCCCTGCACCCCAGGGACTCACAGCCCAGGGGAAAGGCAGACCCTGATGCGTTATTCAAACAGTACCAGGGAGGCCACTTAAAGTGGGTGGGGTGTGGAAGGAGAGGCTGTCCGAACTGGATCTTGGAGAGAGTGAATACCTGAAGACATGGAGAAGGAATTATAGAATTAGCAGGGACAGTGGGAGGCTGAAAGAGCACAATGAGCCAGGAGATTATACACACACAGATCAGAGCTGTGGGGTCCAGGCCAAGGGCAGCAGGAGATGACTGACGCTATAAGGGACCCTGGGGCCAGCCCCTGGAGGACCTTGTCAGCCAGGCTAAAGAGCCTGAATTGATTCAGAAGCTGATGGAAAGTCACCGAGGGATGTTTTGCAGAGGATGCCAGCTCTGTGGCTGTTAACAGTGGTTCCAGGAGGTCTGAGTGGAGGGATGATTTAACCAGGTCACCCAGGCCCCTAAGACACACTCACAAAGGATATCTGATGGCATGCTCCACAAACTCCCTTTTTAATAAGGTGCCCTACTCTTAAAATTTAAGAGCCATTGAACAGGATTAAACGAGTATGATGAAGGTGCTAGCCAATGCACCACTTGGCTTATAATGCAGTACTTGATCCATACTCATATCCAACTTATAGAATACTCTCAAGAAATCTCTTAAAAAACTGAAATCTCAGGGGTCGTGGCAAAGAACACACCTTTGTAGCAAAAATCTTCTGTTTCCTGCTAAACTACAGGACATTAATCACTCCAACTTCTTGGTAAATAACCCACTCACATTTACACACTTTGTCAGCCTAGCTAGGGTGTAAGCAAAAAGGGATACAGTTAAGAACATGAGTCCTAGGGTAACTGACCCACGTTCAGAACCAACCCTGCTGCTGACCAGCTGTGGAGCTTCAGGGAAGTTGTTCAACCTTCCTGGACTTGAGCTTGGGGTGACAGCCCATCTTGGTTTGCTCAGAACTTTCCAGGGTTAAGTGCTCAAAGTCCTGTGTTTCAGGAAATCCCTCATCTTGGACAAACCAAGATGAGCTGTCTCCCACAAACACCACTGTTTAGTTTCCTCATTTGTAACGTAAGAGTGTAATAGCTGCCTACAGGGACATTGTACAGATTTGAAGTTTTCTTCAGTATCAGAAACATACACAGTAAGTGGTCCAAAAATGCCAGTTTCCTGTTTCACTCTTATCCTGTCACTTGGTCTTGTTCCCCAAGTTGCATATAAAAGCATCACATTTACGTGGTTGGAGGATGCAGTTCAGCTCACCACGTACCTCCATGGATGGGATTTCATTGGATTCTCCCAATTACTCTGCACGGGAAATAGGATAGAAATTATGTGCCCACTTGATAGGCAGGGCTTTGGAAAGTCACACAAGTTAAAAGACTCCATGGGCAACATTCTTTCCCACAGCCATTCAAGTTTCTATCCAGACCTTAAAGAAGGAAACTTACCCAGACTCTCAGCTCCTTCCAGAGGAGCAATGGCTAATAGTATCAAATGGGGTGTGACTTTCATTGGGCCACATCTCACTGAAGGGTGATGTGCCACATGCCCTCCCTTCTGCCAAGTTGTTCATCGTGTCTGCAGAATTATTTGTTTGTCTGGCAAAACCACAGTCATATTTAAGCAAAAGTGTCTAGGAGCATGGAAACCTGTTGAAGCCTAGTAGCCAGATCAAAGTTTCGTCCACAGGACTTTGAGCTGGGATTTTATGCACTGGCTAAGTCACCTATGAAGCTGGGACTCTGTTTCTCATCTAGCAATGGATCCTTTTCCAGAGGACCCAGAGGTGGGAGAAGGGGACGAATGGTGGCATTGCAGGCCTAACAACTAGACCCCCAAAGCACTCACAACAGACCTGATGGCTCAGCCACTAAACAGGTCTTGAACCCATGGCAACAGCTTTCCCTGTACCATGTAGCTGCAACTCTGAAAACCACACCTCGTAGGCGCGCAATCAATTCTTGTTAACGCTCTCACCTCAGACAAGCAGCTTTGAAAAAAGCTGTTTTAGGCAACACGATCAGCCTTTTGCTGTCGTTCATTAAGGGTTTAGCAGCTCGGTATTGATTTCCTTGCAGCTGCTTCTGAACTTTAATTCCTACAGCAGAAAAACAAGGCTCTGTCTGCGACATTTCCTGTCCAAGTGGCGGGGAACAACCATTCCTGGGATGCTGATTTCCCCAGTGATGCTGTGAACTGCAGGATGCCTGAAATGTGTCCTTTGTCTATTCCAAAGAGTGATTTCTATCACGGCAGGAGGGCCCTTCAAGTATGGGCCGCAGCCCCACCTACATCCCCAACAGCAGTGCCTTCAAACTCCGGCTCTTGGAAATCCAGTGACCACTCCCTTCTCCTCACACTGATGTGCAGCCACAGGCTTCAAGTCAGGCGCAGTTTTTATGACATTTTTGTTGCGTCCAGGTTTCTCTCAAATGTTAATTCCCAGCAATGTGAAAGGACCTTAACCATCTTCTCTGGAAAGCATCACTCTGATATTTTATCCCCTCTACAACATCCCCACCAAGTGGCCATTCTGGCTTTGCTTGAACACTTCTCAGGACAGGAAACTCACCCCCTCCCTAGGAAAGCTACTGCCTCTCAGGAAAGCTCTGGGAGGTTGGAAACGTCGTGTGTGGGATCAAAATCTGTTTTCCTACAACAGCAGTCTTGCGGCCAGACACTCAAAGCATCCCGGCACCAAGGAAGGGCATGGATCTCTTTGCCCACCACTGAATGTCACATTTTCTGGCACATAGTAGGTGCTTAACGTTTGTTAAATTAATTAATTAAGTCGACAGTTATGGAGTATCTAGCCAAGGCCACTCATCATCTAAAATAATGCTGTACCCTCAGATGAGAAAAAGTCCTGTGGATATGGAATCCGGCCAGACGACAGCTTCCCTGATGGTGCTTATTCTAACTTTCAGAACTCTCAATGCTATAGAATGAATGGCCCACCCTGCTACTGAATGGCTGAGTGGCTTTGAGTATGTTACTTAACCCTTCTGGGTTCCACAGTTTCCTTGTATGTAAGGTAGGGTGAGAATAATTCCTATCTCCTAGGACATGGTGAGGACTGAGTTCATACAAAAACAAAAAGTGCCCAAAATCAATTCCAGCTGTTATTAGTCATGCCATGTACTGCTCCAAAGACACCTGTGAAGAGTAGACAGTGGCTCTCCCTGCCAGATTCGTGCTACTCATCACCGAAGACCTGGACCATATCCTCAACACCCGTGTGGGTAAAGAAGCACCTCCATGGTGAGTCCCACTGGAGTCCCCACGTGTGTTCTCTGTACCGTTCATCCCAAACAATTTGGTTTGAGTCCCTACTCTGTGAGAGGCATTGTGCTGTGTGCATCTGAGCATATTTCCACATATTTATCTCATGAGATGAACTGTGATATCCCCATTTGACAAACCAAGAAGCTAAGACTCAGAGAGGTTGAGTAACTTCCCAAGGATACACAGCTAATGAGCGGCAGAGCTGGGATCCAGTCTTAGAGCTGCCTGCTCCAGAGCCTGTGCGCTCTATATTTCTCTTCTGTGCTTTCCAAAAAAACAAACAAACAAACAAATATGGGGCAAATCCTTTAAACTGCAAAGTAATAAGTGTATCTGGCAGGACATGTCCCAGGAAGGAAGCAAGGTTCTCACGGCCACTAGGGAGGCTATGGGGGAACCCCACTCCTGGCACGTACCTTCTTTAGTTAGAAGGCATGGAAGCGATGCCAATGCTAAGAGTTCATGAGGCTGGATCGAATGGTCACTCGATGGCCCCTGGCAGCCTGCCTGGAAGCAGTGTCCAGGGTGACAACTGGTGCCCAAACCTGGTTCCAAGGCATGGCCACATGAATGGCATTTTCAAAATGGAGCTATGGGGCTCCCCACTTACCAGCCCAAACCCCTCATCTATCACTCAGCAGCCACATTCAGAGCCCTGCCTTCTGCTTCTGAACTATATTCCAAGCCCTGGTGTGAGAAACTAAGGTCCCCAGGCTCCTCACCAAAGCTAAGGTCCTCCTTGCTCCTGCCTGCCTCCTCATCACTCCTGAACAAACCTCTGGGACTCACTATTTACCTGGACCGAAACCACTCTGAAAATCGATGTGTGCCTCACCTACCCTAAGGACAGGTCCAAAACCAGACACTGTTGGCCACACACCACCACCACCATTCTTGCATCACTCACAAAGCCAGAAATATGACAAGGATGGGAGAAAGAAGGCAGAGGTAGGAAACCCAGCTGGGAAGCTTTTGAAACTGTGCAGGTGAAAAATCACAATGGACCAGGAAAGGGGCAGTAGAGCTGGGTAGGAAGAGCCCAAGGTATTAAAGCTGAGAGAACGGAATGCAGTGGCCAACAGCATGCAGATCAGAGTAACTGTCAGGACATCACAGTGGGCAGCTGCTAAGATGCTCACTGTGATTGTGGCTGTCTGGTATTTAGGCATTTGGTATCCATGCAATTCCCCCACTCGAAGGTGGGCTGGACCTAATGACTCATTTCTAGTAAGTATACACCGCAAAAGTTACCGGGTGTAACTTTTGAGATTAGGTTATAGAGAATCCATCTTCTGTCTTCCTTGCCTTCTCTTATGTCCTCACTCATTTTGAAGACAGACATGTACCATGATATGAGCTGGCCTAATGGAGAGGCCATTAAGGCAAGGAAGTGAGAGACCTCCGGCCAATACCCAGCAAAGCACTAACTCCAACCAACAACCACATGAGTGAACTTGGAAGTAGATTTTCCTCCACTTGAGTCTAGAAATGTCAACAGCTCCAGCTGACACTCTGACTGAAATGTCATTAGACACTGGGCCTGAGGACCCACTACTCCTAGATCCTTTTCCACAGAAACCAACCTAATAAATGTTTGCTATTTTTAAGCAGTTTTGTTACACAGCTATCGGTAACTGATACAGACAGAAAAATGAACAAGGAATGGTTTTACAACACTCAAGGAGTTTGGAATGACCAACTGGATGTCCAAGGTGAAGGAGACAGACCCAAGTTCTTATCATGAGAAACTAGATAGACGTTGATGCCATTGACTATGTCTGGGAATCCAAATGACAGAACAAGTTTTGAAGAAAAGAAGCCAAAATGAGCTTTGACTATGTTAAGTTTGAAAATGTCTTTGAGACATGTAAATGGATGTGGCCAGAAGACAGATTTATGATGCTGGTGTTCAGAAGAGAAATTCTGGCAGGAGATAACACCTTGGGAGTCATCAAGTCCCTCTCTCTGGGGTCATTTGCATTACAATTATTTCCTCACCTCTATGACAGTTCTTGAAATAGTTCAAAAAGAGTTCTCCTGTCTCCCTCAAGCCTGGCATGGGAGCATCCACTTTCTCCCACTTTTTCTCAGACATGTTGGTCTGAGTGCCCACCTGCCTCTCAACATCTCAGATACGAACCTCATTTCACCTGGTCTGTTTATATTTGGATGGCTGTGGGCAAGACGCCTAATTTTTTATTTCCTATAAATTTCCTTAATTTTCTGGAAAACAGGGTTGTTTTGAAGTGTAAATAGTCCATGGAAAACATTCTTCAATGTGCTAACACATGGTAAGTATTCAATCCATGTGACTTACCTTGCAAGATCATGGCATCTAGAACAGGACAGTCCATACTATGCCAACAACACATGCTACTTTTAATTTTTCAGTAGCCACATTTTAAAATGTAAAAGAAACTGGAGACAAAGGAGTTCGGAAAGACGGGTGAGTAGGAGGAGCCTGAGCTTGCCCGGTCCCACATTTACAACTAGGTGTCATCTACCTCTAAGTCAGCAAGCCAGAGAGCGATCTAAAGATTGGCAGAACAAACCCTACAGCCAAATATAAAGAAACTGCATCTGAAAGATTAGGCAGGTCAGAAAGGCAGAGGAAGGCTGCCCTTCTGAAGGAGGGAGGGAACTGGGCACCAGGAGAAGGCAGAAAGGCAGGTCCACACACCAGGGGGACCATCTCCATGTTTGACTTTGAAAACCAGAGGGGCTAAATTTCATGAGTTTGTATAACCCAGTGGGATTTGGAGCCTGGAGCTTTAAAAGTAGGCTGACTCTTGGCACTGGGCAAGCCAGGAGGGCGAATGAAAGCTGGGCCACTGCCCTTAAAGAGGCAGCAGCCTGTCCAGAGAGGCCACATAAAAATGGCAGTTTATACAACGTCAGGGCAAACAGGAGACAGATCTGTTCATAATGATTTCAGAGAGCGTTGGGGGACTTCTCCAAAATCAAGGAAGCTGGCAGGCACCATTTTCCTCCCCAACCCCCAGCCTTAACACAGAGCCACCTGCAGTGTGGGCCTGCACAGACACACGCTGTCTCACCAGCTAGCAGGGCAGCACTCCCACAAGCTCTCCTCAGGTAAGCCCACTCCAAGCCTGGGCCTTGGGCCTTGGTTTGGAAAATTTTGTTAAAGCAGCAGACACACCCCACTCAGCTATCAGGTGCGCCAGGCACCAAGATACCACCACCACACCCCCACCCAGCCATGCCAGTGCACAGCCCCCAACCACCAAAGTGCCTCTGGGAGACACAGCATAGAACTAACGACCCAGCATAAATCTTCCTAACACCTTGCCCCACTCCCAAGTTCCCATCTGGCACACTCACTCAGAGTAGGCCTTCCTGTGTCCCATTAAGACCACAGAGGACAGTCACAGCCCACAACAGGCAGAACAGTTAAGATGACTGCCCTGATGAAAGCGACTCAGTAACAACAGCAAGGCATAAGCAACACACATAAGATACTCTCCTTAAGCGCCAGGTTTTGCTAAACAGAGGGGCACTACAGGACCTCTTCTTTGTGAGGCCATTACTTTCAAGAACAGAAGACATAGGTGACTTTCTTTTTTTATGATTCTATTTTGAGAGAAAGAGAGAGAGAGAGAGCATGTGAGTTGGGGAGATGGATTGGGGGGGGGAGAGAGGGAGAGATGGAGAAAGGGAGGGAGACGGAGGGGGAGGGAGAGGAAGAGAGAGACAAGACTATTAAGCAGGCTCCACACTCAGCACAGACCCTGACATGGGGCTCAATCCAATGACCCTAGGATCATGACCTGAGCCAAAATCAAGAGTCAGACACTCAACTGAGCCATCGAAGTTCCCCCATTGCTGACTTTAACACAGAGAAACAGACATGGAGAAATTTACACCAAATGAAGAACAGGACAAGGCCACAGCTAAAGATCTAAGCAAAGGACATATAAGTAACAGCCTGATGGAGAATTTAGAGCATTGATCCTAAGGATACTCACTGGACTTGAGAAAAGAGTAGAATACACGAGTGAGACCCTTAACATATCAATAAGGATAACATAGCAGAGATCAAGGGCTCCATAAATGAAATGAGTAACGTGCTTGATAGCATCAACAGCAGGATGGAAGCAGCAGAGGAACAAATTAGTGACCTACAAGACAGAGTAATGGAAAATAATCATGCTGAACAAAAGAGGAAAAAGAATTATGCAACATGAGACTAGATTTAAGGAACTTAATGACTCCAGTCAAACATAGTAACGTTAATATCATAGGAGTCCCAGAAGGAGGAGAAAGAGAAAACGGGGAAGAAAATTTATTCAAGGAAATAATAACTGAAAACTTCCTTAATCTGAGGAAAGAAACAGATACCCAGATCCTAGAGGCATAGAGAACTCCCACCAAAATCACCAAAAGCAGACCCCCACCAATATATATTGTAATTAAATTGGCAAAATATAGCGATAAAGAAAATTTTTTTATTAAATGTTTATTTAATTTTGAGAAAGAGTGAAAGAGAGAGAGAGCACAAGTGGGAGAGAGGCAGAGAGATATAGGATAGAGGATCCAAAACAAGTTCTGTGCTGACAGCAGAGAGCCCAATGCAGGGCTCAAACTCACCAACCATGAGATCATGACCTGAGCTGAACCTGTATGCTTAACTAACTGTGCCACCCAGGTGCCCTAAGAAAAAATTTTCAAAGCAGCAACACAAAAGATTACAGCAATTTACAAGAGAAACCCTGTAAGGCTAGCAGGAGACTTTTCAACAAAAACGTTGTAAGGCAGAAGGGAATAGCATGATATATTCAAAGAGCTAAATGAGAAAAATCTGCAGCCAAGAACTCTATCCAGCAAGGCTACCATTCAGAATAGAAGAGATAAAGAGTTTCTCAGACAAACAAAAACTAAAGGAGTTCATGATCATTAAACCAACCCTGCAAAAAATATTAAAAAGGACTCTTTTAATTGAAAAGAGTGAACAAAAGTTACTGTATAAAGGTAGCGTATACAAAAGTTGTGAAAATTAATATTTCTGTTTTTAAAAAGTCAAGGAACTAAAAGTAAAAGGATAGAAAATACAATAACACACCTAAAATGTGTGGAGGAGAGGAGTAAAGAATGGGTCCAAAATTAAACGACCATCCAACTTAATAGACATTATATGCAGAAGAGGTTATATACAAAACTAACGTAACCACATATCGAAAACCACAATAAAACTGCAAAGAATAAAGAAAAAGAAATCCAAATAGATCACTAAAGAAAATCGGCAAGACGTGAAAAAGAGAGATAAGAAAGGATCAGAGAAAATCTGCAGAAACAATCACAAAACAAATAATAAAATGACCATACATATCTATCAAAAGTTACTTTGAGTGTAAATAGACTAAATGCTCCAATCAAAAGACATAGGGTGACACAGTGGATATAAAAAAGGAGACAGATTGATAGATTGCCTACAACAGACTCATTTTAGACCTAAAGATGCCTGCAGATTGAAAGTGAGGAGATGAAGAAACATCTATCATGCAATGAGTGTCAAAAGAAATCCAGAATAGCAAAACTTATATCAGACAAAATAGACTTTAAAACAAAAACTGTAACAAGACACAAAGGACACTGCCTGATAATAAGGGCACAATCCAATAAGAAGATATAACAATTGTAAATATTTATGTACCCAACATAGAAGAGCCAAATATATAAAAGAGTTAATAACAAATGCAATGGAACTAAATGATAACAACATAATAATAGTAGGGGACTTGAACATCCCATTTACATCCATGGACAAATTATCTAACCAGAAAAATCAACAAAGAAACAATGACTTTGAATGACACACTGGAACAGATGGATTTCACAGATATATCCAGAATATTTTATCCTAAAACAGCAAAATGCACATTCTTTCGAAGAATACATGGTACACTCTCCAGAACAGATCACTTACGAGCCCACAAAACAAACTCAACAAATTCAAGATCTAGATCATACCGTACATATTTTCTGAGCAAAAAGCTATGAAACGAGAAGTCAACAATAAGATAAAATCTGGAAAGACCACAAACACACAGAGAATAAATAACATGCTACTAAACAATGAATGAGTCAACCAGGAAATAAAAGAAATGAAGAAGTCCGTGGAAACAAATGAAAATGAAAAAACAATGGTCCAAAACCTTTGGGAAATAGCAAAAAAAAAAAAACAGTTCTCAAAGGAAATTTTATAGCAATACAGGCCTACCTCAAGAAGTAAAATCTCAAATAAACAACCTTTTTTTATTTTTATTTATTTTTTTTAATTTTTTTAATGTTTTATTTATTTTTGATACAGAGAGAGACAGAACCGGAAGCAGGCTCCAGGCTCTGAGCTAGCTGTCAGCACAGAGCCTGACACGGGGCTCAAACCCATGGACATGAGATCTGACCTGAGTCGAAGTCAGAGGCTTAACCAACTGAGCCACCCAGGTGCCCCTCAAATAAACAACCTAACAACTCACCTAAAGGAACCAGAAAATGACAAAAAACAAAACCTAAAACCAGCAGGACAGAAATAATAAAGATTAGGGCAGAAATAAATGATATAGAAACTAAAAAAAAATAGAAGAGATAATAAAACCAAGAGCAGTTTCTTTGAAAAAAAATCTATAAAAGTGATAAGCCTGTAGCCAAACATATCAAGAAAAAAAGAGAAAGGACCAAAATACAATCACAAATGAGAGAGGAGAAATAACCAACACCACAGCACTACAGTGGTAAGAGAATATTATAAAAAACTATATGCCAACAACTTACACAACCTAGAAGTAGTAAATTCCTAGAAACATATAAACTACCAAAAGTGACACAGGAAGAAATAAAAAAAAAAAGTTGAACAGACCAATAACCAACAAAGACATTGAATCAGTAATCAAGAAATTCCCAACAAGAGCCTGGGACCAGATGGCTTCACAGGCAAATTCTATCAAACATTTAAAGAAGAGTTAATACCTTCTCTTCACAAACTATTCCAAAAAATAAAAAATGAAGGAAAACTTTTAAATTCACACTCTGAGGCCAGCAATACCCTGATACCAAAACCAGATAAAGACACCACAGAGAGAGAGAGAGAGAGAGAGAGAGAGAGAGAGAGAACACTACAGGCCAACATCAGTGATTAACACAGACAAAAAAATCTCAACAAAAAACTAGCAAACTGAATCCACCAATACATTAAAAAATCATTCATGATGATCAAGTGGCATTTATTCCCAGGATGCAAGGGTGATTCAATATTCAAATCAATCAATGTGATACATCACATCAGTAAGAGAAAGGATAAGAATCATATGACCATTTCAATAGATACAGAAAAAAGCATTTGACAAAGAATAACATCATTCATGATTTAAAAAAAAAACCCTCAGCAAACTAGGTTTAGAAGGAACATACCTCAACATAATAAAGGCCATATATATAAAACTCACTGCTAATATCATCCTCAATGAGGAAAACCTGAGAGCTTTTCCCCTAAGGTCAGGAACAAGACAAGAATGTCTACTCTCACCACATTTATTCAACATAGTACTAGAAGTACCAGCTAAAGCAATCAGACAACAAAAATAACAGGCAACAAAAAATAAAAGGCAAATCAGTAAGAAGGAAGAAAAACTTTCACTTACAGTATTTGCAGATGACATGATACTATATATAGATGTATATATGACATGATACTTATATCCCAAAAGACTCCAAAAATTTGCTAGAACTGATAAAGAAATTTCATAAAGTCACAGGATACAAAAATCAATATGTAGAAATATGTTACATTTCTATACACCAATAATGAAGTGGCCAAAAAAATTAAGAAGACAATATCCCATTTAAAAATATACTCAAAATAATAAGATACCTAGGAATGAACCTAATGACAGAGGTATAAGACCCACACTCTGGAAACTATAAACACTGATGACAGAAATTGAAGAGGACACCAAGAAATGGAAAGGCATTACATGCTCATAGACAGGAAGGATACCATTAAAATGTTGATACTACCCAAAGCCATCTGCATGTCTAATGCAAGCCCTATAAAAACACCAATATCAATTTTCACAGAACTAGAACAAACAATCCTAAAATTTGTATGGAACCACAAAGGACCCCAAATAACCAAAGCAATCTTGAAAAAGAAAAGCAAAGTTGAAGGCAGCACAATTCTGGACTTCGAGTTTTATTACAAAGCTGTAGTAATCAAAAAAGTATAGTACTGGCACAAAAACAGACACACAGATCACTGGAACAGAATAGAAAATCCCCAAGTAAACCCACAAGTATATGGCCAATTAACCTCCCAACACAGCAGGAAAGCATATCCAATGCAAAAGACAATCTCTTCAACAAATGATGGTGGGAAAACTGGACAGCAATATGCAAAAGAATAAAACTGGATCATTTTCTTACACCAAACACAGAAAAATTAAAAATGGATTAAAGACCTAAATGTGAGACCTGAAACCATAAAAATCCTAGAAGATAACACAGGCAGCCTCTTTGACATCAGCCACAGCGACTTCTTTCTAGATAGGTCTCCTTAGGCAAGGGAAACAAAAGGAAAGGAAACTATTGGGACTATATCAAAACAAGCTCCTGCACAGCAAAGGAAACAATCAACAATACTAAAGGCAACCTCCAGAATGGGAGAAGATATTTGCAAATGACATAACTGATAAAGGGTTAGTGTACAAAATACATAAAAACCTTGTAAAACTCAACTCTCAAAAAACAAATAATCCAATTGAAAAATGGGAACATATGAACAGATACTTCTCCAAAGACATCCATATGGCAAACAAATACCTGAAGAGATGGTCGACATCACTCATCATCAGAGAAATGCAACTCCAAACTACAATGAGGTATCAGTTCACACCTGTCAGATGGCTAAAACCAACAGCACAAGTAACAACAGGTGTTGGTGAGGGTGCTGAGAAAAGAGAATCCCCTTGAATTGCCGGTGGGAATGCAAACTGGTAGAACCACTGTGGAAAACTGCATGGAGATTCCTCATAAAGGTAAAAACAGAACTACCTTAATCAGCAATCACACTACTGGGTATTTACCCAAAGAATACAAAAGCACAAATTCAAAGGGATATATGCACCCCAATGTTTATAAGCAGCATAATAACCATATTATGGACACAGCCCACATGTCCATCAATGGATAAAGAAGATGTGGTGCGTGTGTGTGTGCACACATGTGTATGCAGAATTTAATCAACAAAACAAACGAACAAAGGGGAAAGAAGAGGGAAATAAATCAAGAAACAGATTTAATTATATAGAACAAAGTGATGGTTATGAGAGGGGGGGTGAGTGGGGGAACGGGTGAAACTGGTGATGGGGATTAAGGAGTGCATGTTTCTGATGAGCATGAGGCAATATATGGAATTGTTGAGTCATTTATTGTATACCTAAAACTAATATAACGTTGTATGTTAACTAACTGAAATTAGAATCAAAACTTAAAAAAAAAGAAACTAGAGAAATTGATTTTCATTATATATTCAATTTACCGAGTGTTCCTAAAATCTTATTTCAACATGTAATCAACATTAAAAAATGCTAATGAATTATCTTTACATCCTTTTTTCATTCTAAGTCTTTGAAATCCAGGGTGTATTTTACTCTTAGAAGACATCTCAATTTGAACACTAAAATTCAACAAAATGCTTGATCTGCACACATTGGGTCACAAATCAAGTACAAAAAGACTGAGATCATTAAATGCTTAGTTTCAGACCACAATGCTATGAAACTTGCAGTCAACCACAGGAAAAGTTTGCAAGACCACAAATACATGGAGGTTAAAGAACATCCTACTAAAGAATGAATGGGTTAACCAGGAAATTAAAGAAGAAATGAAAACATACTACATGGAAGCCAATGAAAATGAAAACATGATAGTCCAAACCTTACAGAATGTAGCAAAGGCAATCTTAAGAGGAATGTATAGGGGCGCCTGGGTGGCTCAGTTGGTTAAGCCTCCGACTTCAGCTCAGGTCAGATCTCACATTTGTGGGTTCAAGCCCCGCGTCAGGCTCTGTGCTGACAGCTAGCTCAGAGCTTGGAGCCGGCTTCCGGTTCTGTGTCTCCTTCTCTCTCTGCCCCTCCCCCTCTCATGCTCTGTCTCTCTCTGTATCAAAAATAAATAAAACATTTTAAAAATTAAAAAAAAAGAAGAAAAAAAAGAGGAATGTATATTGCAATGCAGGTCTACCTCAAGAAGCAAGAAAAGTCCCAAATACATAACCTAACCCTATACCTAAAGGAGCTACAAAAGAAACAGCAAACAAAGCCTAAAGCCAGCAGAAGGGAAATAATAAAGATCAGAGCAAAAACTAATGATACAGAAACAAACAAAACAGATCAATAAAATTAAGAGTTGGTTCTTTGAAAGAATTAATAAAATTGATAAACCCCTAACCAGACTTATAAAAAAAAAAAAACAGAGAAAATACCCAAATAAAATTACAACACTACAAAAATAATAATAATCCTGAGAATATTAAAAAATATATGCCTAACAAAGGGCCATAGGGAGGGGAAGGGGGAAAGAGTTTGGGAGAGAGAGGGACACAAACCATGAGAGACTACTGAATACTGAAAACGAATTGAGGGCTGAAGGGGGAGGGGGACGAAGGAAGGGGGTGATGGTCATGGAGGGGGTGCACTTGTGGGGAAAAGCACTGGGTGTTATATGGAAACCAATTTGACAATAAACTATTAAAAATAATAATAATAAAATAAAAAATATTTGCCAACTAGGAAATCTGGAAGAAATGGACAAATTCCTAAAAACACAAACTACCAAAACTGATACAGAAAAAAAGTAGATTTGAAAGACCCATAACCAGCAAAGAAATCGAATCAGTAATCAAAAATATCCCATCACACAAAAGTTTTTTTTTGGGGGGGGTGGGTGCCTGGTTGGCTCAGTGGGTTAAGCAGTTGACTTCAGCTCAGGTCATGATCTCAGTCATGGGTTCAAGCCCCATGTCAGGCTCTGTGCTGACAGCTCAGAGCCTGGAGACTGCTTCAGATTCTGAGTCTCCCTCTCTCTGCCCCTCCCCCACTCATGTCCTGTTTCTGTCTCAATAATAAATAAAAAAATAAACATTAAAAGAAGTTTACTTGGGAAAACCTTTATCTCTCCTTCTATTCTGAATGACAGGCTTCCTGGATAAAGAATTCTTGGCTGCATATTTTTTTTCTGTTCATCACATTGAAGATTTCCTGCCCTTCTCCTTTCTGGCCTGCCAAGTTTCAGTAGATAGGTCTGCAACTACTCTGATAGGTCTCCCTTTGTATGTTAAGGCCCTTTTATCCCTAGATGCTTTCAGAATTCTCTTTATTCTTATATTTTGCCAGTTTCACTATGATATGTCACGCAGAAGATTGATTCAAGTTATGTCTGAGGGGCATTCTCTGTGCCTCTTGGATTTCAATGGCTGTTTCCTTCCCCAGATCGGGGAAGTTCTTGGCTATAATTTGTTCAAGTACCCCTTCAGCCCCTTTCTCTCTTTCTTCTTCTTCAGGAATTCCTATGATACGAATAGTATTCCATTTGATTATATCACTCAGTTCTCAAATTCTCTTTTCATGCTCCTGGATCAATTTATCTTTTTCTCAGCTTCCTCTTTTTCTATAACTGTGTCTTCTAATTCACCTATTCTCCTCTCTGCCTCTTCAATCCATGCAGTGGCCACCTCCGTTTTATTATGCACCTCATTTATAGCATTTTTTAATTCATCACAATGACTTAATTTTATAACAATTGTTCTAAATTCTTCCTCAGTTATGTTGCTTATACCCATTTTGAGCAATTCTGTAGCTGTGACTTCTTCCTGGAATTTCTTTAGAGGAGAGTTCTTCCATTTCATCATTTTGGCTAGCTTTCTGTCTCTTGTCAGTTTTAAAAGCTTGTTACAGGCTCTGCACCTGTGAGTATTGTTTTATTAAAGGAGGCTCATTGATTGTCCAGGGCCTGTCCATTCAGGGAGTATTCTTTTCATGGTGTCCCTTGGTCTCTCTTGTGGTGCCTTTGGTTATTTTATTTCCCTAATCATAGTGATATTTGGGACTCTCCACCATGTGTACTCTGGCTTGATTCTTTAGGTAGCCCTGGAAAGGAAAACAGAAGGACAAACAGGGAACAAAAGCACACAAATGTACGAACAAATCAAACAAGCAAGCAACCTGAAAGGGGGGGTGGGTGGAGACGACGATGACAAAGGGCAGTTTAAAAGCATAAAACCAGAGATCCCAACTACAAATAAAGAGCAGGGTGGAGGCAGTGCCAATGGAAGAGCATATACAAAGAGAGAAATGATGGGTGGGGGAAAAAAGAGAAATTGAACTGTGACCAGGCAGATAAACTAAAAGGCTTAACTCAGAGAAAAAGGAGAATACTGCAGGAGGTGAGGAGAGAAAAGGAAAAAAAAAACGAAGATAATGTTACCCTGAGAAACTACATAGTCTGATTATTTCAGAGAGAGAGAAAGGAAGGTAACAAAGGAGGTGTAGAACATGCATCAAGAGAATAGATTAGGTATGACTGTTTAAGCAAACCTATAACCAGAATGCCCAGTCCATCGGAGGGGAGAGATAAGAATGAGATAAGGGAGAATATATCGGAATAGTAAGAATTGATCTAGAGTTAATCACAGCAATGCATCAATGCTGGTCTTGGGTGAGGGGCTGTCTGTTTCCATAGCATCTATCCAGCTCTGGTAACAAAGCAGCTACACAAGGCAGATGGGGGTGGTTTGGTGTAGGTGGGTCTCACCGCCACTGTGGGTCCTACAGACCGCTCCCTGAGCACCCTGCCCCCTTGGTGGTTGTAGGGATAAAAATGGTGGCCCCCTCAGTCCCTTCTCAAACCAAGCATTGCAAATCACTCTTTTGGGTCCGATCTCACTGTGCCACGGGCGCAAGTAAGGTGGGCAGTGTTCTATGTCCTGCCCCCAGCCTCGTTTCCAGCTCTTACTCCATGTGCAGTAATGCTATTGCCCAAAATGTAATCCCACAAGCCCAGGCTGGGGCTCTTCCTAGCTGGGGATCGAGTGGAGGAGCAGTTTCTCCTGGTGCCGATTGAGTCCCTTGCATATAGTCTGTACCGGAGGGAATTTCTGGGACTGGGGCACCCAGCCCAAAGAAGCCTGCAGTTAGAGATAGTGTCTCTCTCCAAATGCCCTGTAGTTAGAGATGGGATGATAGGATCCCTCTCTGTCCTGAGCTGAGGTTTTTCTCTTCTCCAGGGACAGTTCTACAAGCAGTTTTAGCCACTCTTTTCCCTTTGTGTCTCTGCAGAGGGGGCTCACCCCCTCTGTGCTTCAGAGTCCCGGCCCGTTTTTATCTTCCCCAGTTCGCAATCACGCACCTATGAGGCTGTCTTCTTAGTGGACTTTGTCTCTTTTCCTCCAAGACTCTTGTGGTTCAGTGTCTTTGGCTTCAGCCCTTCTTTGTTTGATAGATGCAGGCAGGAAGTATGGAACTCCCTACTTCTCTGCCATCTTGCCTTCTCCCCATCACAGAAAAGTTCAGGTCCAGAAGGCTTCCCAGAGAAAGTCTACCAGACATTTAAATAAGATCTGGGGTGCCTGGGTGGTTCAGTCAGTTAAATGCCCAACTCTTGGTTTCTGCTCAAGTCATGATCCCACAGTTCATAGGTTTTAGCCCCACATAGGGCTCTGTGCTTATGGTGTGAAGCCTGCTTGGGATTCTCTTTCTTCCTCTCTCTCTCTCTCTCTCTGCCCCTCCCCTGCTTGCTCTCTCTCAAAATAAATAAATAAACTTAAAAAAAATAAAGAGGAGTTAATATCTATTCTTCTCAAATTGTTCCCAAAAAAATAGAAATAGAAGGAAAGCTTCTAAACACACTATGAAGCCAATATTACCTTGATTCCAAAACCAAAGGCCCAACTAAAAAGGAGAATTACAGGCCAATATCCTTGATGAACCTGGCTGTAAAAATTTTCAACAAGATACTAGCAAATCGAATTCAACAGTACATTAAAAGAATTATTCACCATGGTCAAGTGGGATTTATTCCTGGGCTGCAGGGGTGGTTCAATATTTACAAATCAATGTGAGACATCACATTAATAAAAGAAAGGATAAGAACCACATGATCCTGTCAATAGATGCAGAAAAAGCATTTGACAAAACACAACATCCTTTCTTGATAAAAACCCTCAAGAAAGTAGGGACAGATGGAACATACTTTAACATGATAAACATGAGGAAAAACAAAAATTTGCCCTTAAAGTAAGAGACACGAGAGGGATGTCCACTCACTGTTGTTCAACATAGTGTAGTACTGGAAGTCCTAGCCTCAATAATCAGACAAAAAAAACAAAAGGCATCCAAATCAGCAAGGAAGAAGCCAAACTTTCACTATTTGCAGACACGATATTCTAGGTAGAAAAACCCAAGGGTCCATAAAAAAGAATGCTAGAATACATGAATTCAGCAAAATCGTAGGTTATAAAATCAATGTACAGAAATCTGTTGTATTTCTATACATCCATAATGAAGTGCAGAAAAAGAAATCAAGGACCCAACCCCATTTACAAGTGCACCAAAAACTAGAATATACCTAGTTATAAACCTAACCAAAAAGGTAAAAGATCTGTACTCTGAGCAATACAGAACACACATGGAAGAAGTTAAACACCAAGAAATGGGAAAACATTCCATACGCATGGAGTGCAAGAACAAACATTGTTAAAATATAATACAAAACAATCTACACATTCAATGCAATCCCTATCAAAATGCCACAAGCTTTTTTCACAGAACTAGAACAATCCTAAAATTTGTATGGAATCACCAAATACCCCAAATAACCAAGCAATCCTGAAAAAGCAGAGCTGGGAGCATCAAGATTCCAGACTTCAAGCTATAGTACAAAGCTGTAGTATCAAAAAAGTATGGCGCTGGCACAAAAAGCAGACACACAGGTCAATGGAATAGAAACCCCAGAAACGGACCCACAACTAAATGATCTTCAACAAATCTTCAACAAAGCAGGAAAGGATATCCAGCGGAAAAAAGATAATCTCTTCAACAAATGATGCTGGGAAAAATGGATGTCAACATGTAGTAGAATGAAACTGGACCACTTTCTTAAACCACACACAAAAATAAATTTAAAATGGGTGAAAAACCTAAATGTGAGATAGGAAGTCATTAAAATCCTAGGAGAACACAGGCAGCAACCCCCTTGACCTCAGCAGCAACTTCTTACTAGACACATTGTCAGAAGCAAGGGAAACAAAAACAAACATGAACTATTGAGCCTTCATTAAGATAAAATGCTTCTTAGGGCACCTGGGTGGCTCAGTCGGTTAAGCCTCAGACTTTGGCTCATGTGTTGATCTCCACGTTTATGGGTTTGAGGCCCACGTTGGGCTCTGTGCTGACAGCTCAGGGCCTGGAGTCTGCTTCTGATTCTGGTCTCCCTCTCTCTCTGCCCCTCCCTGCTCATGCTCTGTCTCTGTCTCAAAAATAAATAAAAAACATTAAAATTTATTTTTAAAAAAAGATAAAAAGCTTCCAGGGCACCTGGGTGGGTGGCCCAGTCAGTGAAGCATTCAACTCTTTTTTTTTTAATGTTTGTTTATTTTTGAGAGACAGAGACAGAGCAGTAGAGAAAGAGAGGAAGACACAAAATCTGAAGCAGACTCCAGGTTCCAAGCTGTCAGCACAGAGCCCTATGCAGGGCTTGAACTCATAAACCATAAGATCATGACCTGAGCTGAAGTCGGACATTTAACTGACTGAGCTACCCAGATGCCCCAACCATCCAACTCTTGATTTCACAATTCAGGTCATGATCTCACAATTCAGGAGTTCAAGCCCTGCATCAGGCTCTGCATCATCATCAAAACTAGAAGGCAGCCTATGGAATGGGAGAAGATATTTGCAAATAACATATCAGATAAAGGATTAGTATTCAAAATCTATAAGGAACTTACCAAACTCAACAACCCAAAAACAAATAATTAAGAAATGGACACAAGACATGAACTTTTTTCCAAAAAAGACATCCAGATGGCTAACAGACACATGAAAAGATGCTCAACATCACTTATCATCAGGGAAATACAAATCAAAACCACAATGGGATACCACCTCACACCTGTCAGAATGACTAAAATTAACAACTCAGGCAAAAACAAATGTCGACAAGGATGCAGAGAGGGGGAACTCACTTGCACTGTTGGTGGGAATGCAAACTGGTGCAGCCACTCTGACCAACAGTAGGGAAAACTATCAGGTATTTACCTGAAGGATACAAAAATACTGATTTGAAGGGGCACATGCACCCTGATGTTTACAACAGGCTTATCAACAATAGCCAAACTATGGAAAAAGCCCAAATGTCCACTGAGTGATAAATGGATAAAGATGTGATATATACAAATATAAATACACACACACACACACACACACACACACACACACACACACAGACCAAAATATTACTCAGCCATCAAAAAGATGAAATCTTTCCATTTGCAATGACATGAAGGGGGCTACAGTACATTATACTAAGTGAAATAAGTCAGAGAAAAACAAATACCATTTGATTTCACTCATGAGGAATTTAAGAAACAAAACAGATGAACATATGAGAAGAGGGGGAGGAATAAAGAGAGAAGCAAACCATAAGAGATTTCTAACGATAAAGAACAAACTGAGGGTTGATGAGGCAGGTGGGTGGGGGATGGGCTAGATGGGTGATGGGTACTAAGGAGGGCACTTGTCATGATGAGTACTGGGTATTATATATAGTGATAAACCACTAAATTCTACTCCTGAAACCAATATTGCATTTCATGTTAACTAGAATTTAAATTAAAATTTTAAAGGAAAAAAAAACTTGGTCTGTGTTTACAGCTCACAAAATATACTATCGGAAAAAAAATAGAGGCCCACATCCAAAATCTTCCAAAGACAATTGAAAGTTTTCCAATAACTGAATTGAGAATCCCTTTAAAGTTTAAGAATTTAAAGCTCATGCCCCCATTTCAACAGCGTGTTGTTAGTGATGACCATATTGGATAGCAGAGATCTAGAACTCTAAAACTTTATTGGGTCTTGATTACTCCTATTACTTTGGGTCTTTCAGAGAAGGAGATGCTGTAAGGCATCGAACATGCAAGATATTTACTGGGAAAACGGGTAGGAGGGAAATGGGGAAGGAGCTGGAGGAGGAAGGGAGGGCTGGTCTGATGCCCCTAAGGGACAGAGAGAAGAAGACAGGGGTGGGGAGGCAGGCAGAGCCTTCGGCAGCAGAGTACTTCTAAGAGAGTTGGAGCAAAGCTGATGGGGAGCTGTGTTAGTTCCCGTTGCTGCTATAACAAATCACCACAAGTGTAACATCTTTAAACAACATGAATTCATTACGTTACAACTCTTTAGATCCCAGGCTGACATAGCTCTTACCAGGCTAAAATCAAGGTGCTGACAGGGCCACATTGCTTTCTGCAGGCCCTAGAGGAGAATCTATTTTCCTTTTCCTTTTCCTAATACTCGGGGCATCTACATTCCTTGGTTCTTGGTCCCTTCCTCCATCCCAAAGCCAGTCGCAGAAGGTCAAGGCCTTTGCATGCTCCATTCCATGTACCATTTCTCTGGCTCTCCTTCCATCTCTGCATCTCTTTCTTTGAGGACATTCGGCAAAGCTTCTCCACTTCTAAGGAGTCATGTGATTTCTTTGGGTCCATCTGGATAATCCCGACTCTCCCCATCTGGAGGCCAGCTGACTGGCAACCTTAATTCTCTTTTGTCATGTCATGTGACATATTCTTAGGTTCCAGAGATTAGGATGGGGACATCTTTGGGAGTCCATTATTCTGCCTGACACAGGAGTCCTTGAGCCAAAGTTACTCATCACAGAAGCCCTACCTCTTGCAAGAATGCGGCAGCCTTGGGCCCTTGCTGTGCTCAGTCCTGGGTTGGGAGCACCCACAGGAAGAACAGCTTTGGTTGGCGTGTACTCAGTGATGGACACAGAATGCAGCAGCTGGAGCCTTAGATCAGTTTCACCCCCTGAAGCAGGGGATCTGAAAGGTGCATTCCCGTGGCAACGACACTCCTTTGATTTTTTTAATTAGCAAAACAATAATAATCCCTTCCTTTTGTAGCTTCTTCAGAAAGCTACAGAAATTTAAAAGAAAACTCTTAGAAAGCTGGTAAAAGGGAATAAGAAAATTCCATCAAAACTGACAAGGAGAGGAGCCCTGGGATCCCTGCCCGATTCTGAAATGACTTAGACGTCTTGCTAAATCTCTGCAGAGGTTACAGACAGCCTTTAACAAGGGTAATCACAGATAACAAAGCCACCCCCAAAAATACAGGACTTAAGAGATTCCAGAGATCACTAAGGTTCACATCAAGAGCTGGGCTTGCTCTCTGTCATACTTTGGTACTGATGTTGGACATCTCGCTGGACATGAGCCTACTGGAGACAGTGTCTCTTCTCCCTGTTATATTCTTACTGGCCAGGCTTTAGTGGTTTCCAGTCAAGGGGGAACCAGCTTGGCAACTGTGCCCTGGATGTCAGTTCTTAGTGCTTCCATGAGCTCAAATGGTCAGAGGAGAGAATGAGCATCTGCCAAGAAGGTCCCCTGGTGTCTCAGAAAGAACCAGATTCTACAGCCCCAGACCTGAGTTTGCGCCTCAAGTCAGAATCCTGATTGCCATGTGCTCTTCTTTTGGCAAATGGACTTTATCTCTCTGTGCTCTGGTCTTCCTCTCTGCAAGATGGAACAATATTCACCTTCTCTTGGATATTGTAAAGGCTAAATGGATCTGTGAAAGGAACTAGCCCACTGCCTGACGCATAGTGGTTATTTGAATGTCCAATCGAGTCAGAGGGTAGTTAAAAATCAAGGCAGAATGTGACAAAGGAGTAAGAGAGGGAAAGAGAGATAACAGCGATCCCACAATCCACTCTTGTGGCA
This sequence comes from Suricata suricatta, assembly GCF_006229205.1. Taxonomy (NCBI): domain Eukaryota; kingdom Metazoa; phylum Chordata; class Mammalia; order Carnivora; family Herpestidae; genus Suricata; species Suricata suricatta. Next base: position 88,933,501 of record NC_043711.1, on the reverse strand, counting down.
GCCAGCCTTCATGATGTCCCCTGTTGATTTCTACTCTCCCACGTTTACCAGGGCTGAGCTGCTGCGACCAATACAATGCATAAAGAATGATGGCATGTTACTTCTGAGATTACGTTATAAAAGGTTGTGTCTCCTGGGAGGCTCAGTTAAGTGTCCAGCTCTTGATTTTGGCTCAGGTCATGATCTTGCAGTTTGTGGGTTCGAGCCCTGCATCAGGCTCTGCACTGACAGCAGAGCCTTCTTGGGATTCTCTGTCTCCCTCTCTCTGCCCCTCCCCTGCTCTTTCTCCATCTCAAAATAAATAAATGGGAAAAAAAAGTTGTGTCTTTTGCCTCAGTCCCTCGGTGTCTCCCCTAGATCACTTGCTTTGGAGGAAGCCAGCTGCTATGTGTTAGGACACTCAGATAGCCTATGGATAGGACGCTTGGTGAGAAACTGAAGCCCCCTGCCGACAGCCATGTGAGTGAGTTTGGAAAGTGGTTCTCTAGCCTCAAGATGACTGCAACCTCTTGACAGACTCTGTGTCAGAACCCCCCAGCTAAACCACTACCGGATTCATGATCCACAGGAATCATGAATGGGGTAATTCAGTATATAGTAGGTGGGCTTGTGGATTCTCTGAGAGGCAGCAAAGTACAGTATATTCTGAGCACTGATCTTGATTCTAACACTTACCAGCCAAATAACCTGAAGGCTCAGAGGTACTCTCAGCAAAATGAGAAGAAATCCATCACGCATATGTAATAAGAACCATGAAAAGGTACATTTTTATTTAAAAATGCTGATTCTGTAATTCCAAGGTAAGGAAATAATATGAAATGTGTGAAAACAATTATTCACAAAGATGCTCATCACACCATGTTTAATGGTTTAAAAAATGAAATAACTTGGAGTGCCTGGGTGGCTCAGTCGGTTGAGCGTCAGACTTTGGCTCAGGTTATGATCTTGTGGTTTGGTTCATGAGTTCAAACCCCCCCATCAGGCTTGCTCTGTCCTCCTCTCTCTGCCCCTCCACTGCTCACATTCTCTCTCTCAAAAATAAACAAATATTTAAATAGAAAATAACTTGATTCTCCCATAACAGAGAAATAGCATCTTGAATTACAGGCATATTATAGACACTATAACCTACTCAACTGTCGCAACAACTACTTTACTCCCATAGTAGATGAGGCCTTGAGACTAGAAGTGAAGTCATTGCCCTGGACTGTATAACTCTTAATGGTAAATCAAACAACTACTACTGCCAGACTGCACACTTACATAACATTTACTACGTGCTAGGCACCGTTCTAAATGCTCTGCCTAGAAGTCATTTAAATCCTGTCTTGGGTGACTCCAGAGTGTTCGAAATTTCATTAAAAACCATCCTGTGGGCCAGATACAGTACCGTGGACTTCACCTGCTATACCTTATTTATTCCTAACAACCCCATAAGGTGTGCTATTGCCAAATAGGCTTTATGGATAAGGAAACTGGGATCATAAAGTCAGCCATTATATTATTTGACCTCACTGAAGGAAAGGAAACATTCGAGTAGAATATACTCCTGTGTCACAGGAGGAGGAAGTCATAAGAAAGAGCTGGCAAACAGGAAATATATATATTTATTCAGCATGAACCAATAGTCCAGATACCACTTTATAAGTTCTCTGGGCACAGAGATCAGGTCCTTGATCCCCTGTCATATGAGTGGGCATGAAAATAGTTAATAAACATGTAAGAGTGTGTGTGTATACATAGTCAACTGGTGATTAGCACAATAAAAGAAAGACAAATCAAGGATATGGCATGACTGGCATGGGACAGAGTTGCTATGGTACACCGAGTGATCAGTAATGGCTTCTTTGGGGGCGCCTGGGTGGTTCAGTTGGTTAAGCATCCAACTTTGGCTCAGGTCATGATCTCATGGTTCATGAGTTCAAGCTCCACGTCAGGCTCTGTGCTGACAGCTCAGAGCCTAGAGCTAGCTTTGGATTCTGTGTCTCCCTCTGTCTTTGCCCCACCACTGCCCATTCACACTCACTCTCACTCACTCTCAAAAACAAAACAAACAAAATTAAAAAAAAAAAACAAGAATATGCTAATGTGTTTGAAGAACAACAATGATGTCAGTGGCAGTAAATGAAGTAACCTAGAGGGAGATCAAATAGGAGATAAGATCAGTAGCCCAAATTGCATAGGCTCTTGTAGGCCACAACAAAGTTTTGGCTTTTACTCTGAATGAGAACCAATGGAAGGTTTGGGGCACAGGAATAACAGGATGTGACTTAGTTTGCAAAAATGGAAAGTAATCACTCGAACTGCCATTTTGAAAATAGGCTGCAGGGAGGCAAGGTCTGAAGCAGGGAAATTGGTCCAGAGGCTACTGCACTGATCCAGTGACAGATGCTAGTGGCTTAGATTAGGATAAAAGCAGAAGTAGTGGGAAGTGGTTGGATTCGGGATACATTCTGAAGCAGAGACAACAAAATTTGTTGATTGGTTGAATGCAATGTATAGAAGACTGTTAAGACAACTCCAAGGATTGTAGCAAAAGTAACTGAACAAATAGACATGTCCCTTACCTAAAATTGGGAACACTATATATAGGAGGAACAAGTTGGGGGAGAGGAAATCATGAGTTGGATTTTGGCCAAGCAATGTTTGAGATGCCTATTAGACATCCAAGTGGAAATGTTGACTAGTCAGTTGAATATATGAGTCTGCAATTCAGAAAAAAGATCCAAACCTGGATGATAAATTTGGGAGTCTTCAGCCTGTACTGAAAACCATGAGAAGGGGCGAGATCACCTAAATAGTGAGTGGAGACCGAGAACTGTCTAAAGGTTGAGTTCTGGGGCAGTCCAATCTTTAGAGGTCAAGGAGATGAGGAGGAATCAGCAAAGATGACTGAGGAGTGTGGTATCCTGGAAATTAAGTGAAGAAAGGAGGAAAAAGTGATCAACTGTGTCAAATGTTGTTCATGAGTTAAGAGGATGGCTGAAAACTGGGCATTAGACTTGGAAACATAGAGGTTATTTGTGAACTTGACAAAGAATTGTATTGGTGGTGTGATGAGCATGAAAGCCTACAGTAGGATTGGCATTGCGAGAGAATAAAAGGAGAGGAAGCGGGTGAGCACGGATACCCCTCAAGCTCAGGCATCTACTGCAGTCACAAACTGGTCCACCAATGTGACTCAGGTAGACACAGAGGCCACTTTCCCCTTCACTATGGTGACAGGGCGCAGGACAAAGGAATAGCTCTCATCAGCAAGAAACCAAAGAGGAAAATTACATGCTATCAGGAACAGCTCCATGCCTGAAATGGCAGAAAGAGCACTGCAGGGACAGAGAGCCTATATGGCCATTCTTGGATTGGGAGGTCCCAGAAACTCATAAGGAAGCACGAGTATGGGGTTTGGGCTACAACTGAGCCGGGGTATGTCAACTTCCCTCACGATGGATGTCACCCTAGAAACTGAAAAAATGTAGACAACTTAAAAAGAAAAATCAGTATCATGATATATGCAGCATGACTGCCATGTGGAAAAAGAAAATTCCAGGAAAAGATCTAATGAAACTTAGCACAATGTAAAACAATGTCAGTGTGAAAGCAATGAATCATGGGTGAGTTCTTATTTTCTCTATTTTGTAACCTGTAGTGCTCAGGCAGCTCTTAGGATACCAAAAAAAAAAAAAAAAAAAAAAAAAAAAAAAATTAAGGGGATAAAAATCCAAGCCTTTTCCCCAGAGTTGTTATGAAGATTATAATAATGACTAATATTTACATAGCTCACAAAGTGCTTTTCACACATGTAATCTCATTTAATCTTCACAACCAACATGCCTTTCTTTGGCATTTTGCAAATGCCTTTATTATCACACTTAGCAAACAGTGGTGCAATGATCTGTTTACATACCTATTTCCCATCTGAGACTGAAACACCCCAAAGATAAGAATGTCTTTTCATCCTTCTCCTTCACAAGGAATACAAGCCACGGTACATGACAGGAGCTCAGTAAATGTTTGGGAATGGGTAGATAAATATTGGGAAGATGGATGGATGGAAAAATGGATGGACAGATGGAGGGATGGATGGACGGACGGAAAGGGACCAAGGGATCAACAGATTATGACTTCAGACATAAGCGCTTAATTATCCCCAAATCACATAGGTATCCTTAATGCCTACAAACTGAGTCAACTACCATTCCCTCCCCCGACCCCTGGCTCAAAGTATTTTTAAAACCCTCATGGCTAGCTGACCTTCTCCATATCTCACACATCTGGTGATCTTGGCCAGTCCCTCCTTTTAGCTGTCTTTTCCCTTACCTGTATTCCCACACTGCTCTGTGCTTCCTCTCCGCTGCCCTAAATCCCATTCCTACCATCTTACCCAAACCTTTGCACCCCATAAATCAGAGCCTTCTGAACTATAAAAAAAAATCTTGCTGCATCCCCCAACTCTCGTGTTCTGCCTAAAGTAAGCCTGGTTCTCACCATGTGGCCCCACTTTACCTTCTCTAGGAAGCTTCTCATTTTATCCCCCAGAGATGGGGAATTTTTCTAGAACATCTCTGGGTTAGATATTCTTCTATGTGCTAGCAGAATACCATTGATTAGATTTGTCGGTGTATTAGCTTTTTATTTTAGCAGTTGCCTTCAGAAGCTGTACACACAAAGCCAGATTGCTATGTGTAGACAATTCAAGCTCATTCATATATCTGGGTAGCTTTGACAACTAGATGTTTGCAAGAAACATGACATACTTAGCACAAGCATCAGGACAATTTCAATTGCAAGGGACAAAAATCTAGCTCAGCCTGGTCTACATTAAAATCAAGTGAGTGTATTGTCTCATGCAGCTCAGAAAGTCATTCTGGTTTCAGACCATCAAGGCTTTGCCTTCTTTCTTCATGGTGGGAAATGTGACCACCGGCAATCTCGTCCCTACAAGGCCCATAGTCTAACATGAAGATATCCCAGCATTCATCTGTCAATCACATACAAATGCTCTGCTTGGCCCTGAACTGTGTGTCAGTTATGATGTCCAGAGGAAAGCAGTATTGTGACTGTGAGTCCCTAAAGGAGCACAGGAATTTAGAATGGTGGTGGCAGGCATATGGATCTCTCGAAACAAAACAACATGCACACTGCACTCAACGAGGATCCCTATCAGCTCAAAACAGGCCAAGACTGGACTGGTTACACACACACCAAACCATGCATCCTCCAACTTTTATAACTTCGTCACTCTCCAACTTGCTAAGAATTAGCAGCACCTCGATGGAACATGATAAGGAAGGATAGAGGATATGCCCTTTGATTGGAAATTTACATACAAAATTATTAACCATGGTTTCTTTTAGCAAGAAAAGCGGGAAGGGGGGAAGTAGTGTTAGAAGAACTTGATTTTTCTCCTGTGCTTATTTTTCTGGATTTCTTGGTGCTTTCACAAAAAGCATGAAGGAATGGAAAAGCTCCCCACAATGGAAAGAGAATGAAGACGGAGGAGTTTGGTTCAAAGCGAGACCGGAGAAAAAAGGGAAGGAAATGGGAGTTTGCTGGGAGGGGCACACAAAACTGCAGCCCCCCCCCCCCCCGCATGCCCTTTCTCGGACAGCTAACCCAGACGTGAGGCAGAGTGGCAACATCTATGGTCCCTTCACAGAGCTAAAAACAGGCATAGAGCAGAGGGAAAACTGTTATTAGTGCTATATGTGCCCGCTGTTTAAATCCATACTCCAGTATTTGAATTAATTCAAATGTGGAAATTCATTTCCTTTGAACAGTAGGTTGATAAATTTAAAAGTTAAATTGGGTCTAAAACAATCCTATATTTAAAAAAATAAAAGTCACAAATTTCAAAAAACTGGCCAGCATTAAAATAGGAAAAGACCAAGTTGGGAATTAATATTCTGTCCAAATTTGATAATTATTGAATTCCTGTGGATGTAAGTTCCAGTTGAATTATCAAGCTTGTCTGGACAGAACGAGAATGCTTTTTTAAAAATAGCCTTTAGTCAAGTTGGATGAATGATGGTATACATTGTTGGTATATTTTGGAATGGGGGAAAAGTGAGTGATATATTTGAGTGTCATTAAGGCTGTCATGGATGAGAAATGAGGTCACTAAATCTGACAGTGTGCTCATGATTTGACTCCATGGAATGTAAAATTAAGAGAGAGAAGCGCGGCATACCTAATCCATGTGCAGGATCTGATCAGTTCCACCCAGAACACAGTGACATTTGCTGGGAACTACTACATTTAAAGATCATCAATATTGTATATTTTAGAATCCGTTTCAGTTTGGACAAGGGCATGAATAAATTGAGAAAATAGTTTTACTGAGACCACCTGACATTCAAGAATTTTACACTAATCAGAGTGGATTTAATTTCCTAAAACAGAATATCTGTTCTTGTCTCGATCCTCCATGGATGTGGGAAACAGAAAGACAGATAAACAAGTGTTTAACATTCCTGACTAGACCAAACCTTTGTGCATTATTCAGAATGCAGCTGCTCAGAGGGAAAATTACATACAACATCTTTCCACCCAAAGAGCAGGAACATGTGATCTTCTAACAGATACACTCAGAGACCCCCTCCCCTATTTACTCAGTTAACAATAACTCTATCCAAAGCGATTTTTATACCAGATGTATCCAAGGGACCAAGGAGAGTGGGAGGTGTTCCAGAATGAAAGGCAAAGAATAGTGACATGAAATTAGTGACTGCAAACCAGATATTTAAAACAAAAACTATTATGGGGCAGGGCAAGAGGGCCATTTTCCCGGCCTCTTGCTATCTCCAAAGGCCTCAAACAGACTTCTGTACTCTCTTCCATTGACTCCTGTACATCTAGTCCCAGAGCAAACTGACAAATGTTCATCATACAGCTGTAATCCTGTGTCTCATTATCAGGTCCCGCCCACCTGTAATGCACCAGCAATTAATTCCGTAGTTAGGTTGTAAAGAACATAATTATATTCTATTCTTTGCATGCTAAAGTGTTAATTTGTTTAATGTAATCCTCTTTTAAGATCTAGAAATGTGTAGCTCTTTTTAGCAAGCAGGCTTTATTCTTTTTTTTTTTTTGAGCCTTAAAATATAGGGGGGTAAATAGTTCTGTTCTCTTTCATCCCTGAGAAGCCATTGTCACCAAGGAGGAGGACGATGAAGACAGTTAATATAACTGAAAGACACAGGGTGGCAGTGACCATAGGGGACTAAACAGCCTATGCCCAGATGCCCCACTGAGAAGAAATGGTACCCATTTAGCACCAGGTGATTGTTGCTTTGTGGAAATTCAGGCCCAAGTTTACTAGATTGCCCTGTATTTTCAAGAGATGCCATAAATCCAAATTTTTAATGAAGTATCTTTTTAAAGGCTGACTAATTTTTTATTACACTCTTTATACCAAAACAGAACATGTCTGCCATCCAGAGTTAGCCTGTGGATCATCAGTTTTGACTCATGACATACTTAAAAGTCCAGTTGTAAGGCATTTAAAGGCTCATGGAAATGCGCTGGTCACCCTATGGACAAGACAGAACCACCATGTCCTGATTGGGTCCTTGTGCAAACAGGAGCCAAGGCCAGACTTGAGGTGATGACCCAAAGCCATTTCTGCAGTGCAAATGGATAGTAGTTCTTCCTGGGATACGTATTCCATATATTAATTGGGGCTTGTGCCATTTTAAACATGTGAATGTTCCTGTTACAGACACCTCATATAAACCATTGGACATTGCCTTTTAGAAGTCATAAGCTTTTATCAAAAGGAAACTAGTAACAAGTGGACACTGAACTTTTTAACTATAGATATTGTTCTTAATAAATTGAGATAAGGGGGAGGTTGAATTCAGGAACCACAAAAGTACAGATGTGGGCTTCAAAGAAATAACCACAGATTAAAAAAAAATAAGATTTCAAGGAGTCAAATATATCCATTTACTCAACAAAATATTTACTGTGCTATGAGATATACATGCATTTGTTCTTGACAACCTCCCATCTTAGTTTGGGTTCCAGAAGAAGCAAAATGTGAGGCAAAAATTTAGTGCTTGTATTAAGAGGTGAATGCAAGAAACACTGGTAGGAGGATGGAGAAATGAGACAGAAGGTAAGTCAGAAAAGGGTGTCCTGGCACACACAGTCACCACCATGGGCAACTGGACTTCATTACCACTAAGAAGCCCCAGGACACTGCGTAGATTAGGTGCTTCACTTACCCATTCAAAGAGTGAAGGAGCTGGGATATTTATACAACTAGTCCCTTTACTCATTGGCTAAAAGCTGTTCACAGGGAACGTTAACTCCTTGGCATTTCAAGCCACCATGCCAGCAAGGGGGAAAGTCTTTGGCAGTGTAAGAGAGCCGCCAGGAAAAGAAATGCAAGTGCTGGCAATGACAAGTTAGGTCAACATGCACAGAAATGAGCCAGAGAGGTATGCATGGAAGATAAAGAGTGCCAGCTACAGCCCAAAGGTCAACCCTACCCCCACTTCACAAATGAAGAGATATGTGGAGTTTACACTTCCTACGGAAAAGTACTCCCCCTCAGAAGTTCACCTTGCCAATCAGGATCAGGCAGACAAGACTCCCTGGAGATACAGGGACATGGAGGATACAAGTTGTTAGCTGCACTGACATCCACAGAAGGCACTGGTAGTCTACACCTTGGTCCCCAGGTTTAAGCATCAACAAACCATCAGCTGGCATCAGCAAGCAGGGCTTTGATGTCATGATGTGTATCATATTTGGGCATCATCATCCCCATCAGTGATGATGGGGAACATAACAGTGAGTGGAGACAGGAAAGGAGGAAAATGACAAATACTGTATAAAAGAGCCACTATGGAGGACCGCTGAGTACTCTGACACGTTTGATACTGTTTCATGAAAAAGTGAAGCTGTGTACAGTTCCCTAGACTATTTGTGGCAATTCAGAATGACCTAATTTTTATCCATAAGTGACAGAAATTAAACACTGAAGGTGCACTGGGCTTCCAGAAGTACCTTCTCTTTCTCCACTGAAGGTTGTACCAATTATTTAAGATGACATAGATCAATTAACAAACTATTAAATGTCAGTTAACATCTTTGGAAACCGAATACAAAATGAACCAACTAACACTGCCTTGTTATAGCCCCATTGTGTATAAGAATTAGGTTTAAATGCTTAATGAATGCATGAAAATATAATTACCAAGTTATTGCTCTTAGAGAGATGATTAATAATCATATCATTGACTTTTCCACTGTGCTCTTGAGTTGTTGAACTGACCATTTCTGCCCTTTTAAGAAAAGGAAAAGACCTGAAAGTGTTCTTTCTCTCTCTCTGCAGGCACTGAGGAAAGATCATGTGACCATACAGCAAGAAGGTAACCATCTGCAGTCTAGAAAGGGAGCCCTCAACAGAAACCAAACTTGTCAGCCCCTTGATATTAGACGTCCTAGCCTCCAGAACTGTGAGAAGCTAATGTCTATTGTTTAAGACATTCCAGCCTACACCATTTGTCATACAGCCTGAGTGACTAAGGCACTCTCCTACTGGACTCTAATCTGCTTGGGAACTGGACACTGCCACTATTCATGTTTTATTTCTAGTACCTAAAAGAGAGACTGGCAAATAGTAGGTGCTTATAAACGAAAGAGGGAACCTACCTTTGTGGTTGAATACAATTGTTGCCTTTATTTGGGGATAAAACAGAGAACTGAATGATCAGATTCAAAAACATCTTAAGAGGTTGAATCTTCAGTCTACCACTTATTAACTGATCGAGCATCTTGACCTCTCTGAACATCAGTGTTCTTAATTGCAAAATGATGGTTATCTTAGCTTGGCTTCCTTGAAGTAGGCCATGAGATAAGGAGTTAGAAGCAGGTGACTCTGCAGAGGGTGCGAAAGTGAGACAGAGAAGAGAGAAGAGCCAACTGAGCATGTGTTCATAAGTCAGTTACTGCTGTGGGCCACTAGAGCTCAATCCCACAAAGGGAGCTCTGAAAAAAACGGTATAAAATGTGCCTCCAGAAACTTCAGACATGTCAGAAGCATAGACAAATTATCTGCTCATTCCACTCTCTCACTGGTTCAAGGCTACACCCCCAGGCCCACTCTGTGATCTTTACTTCTACTTTCAGGCTTTTCTATGTGCTGTAGGGCAAGCTTCCAGGATGCCAGCCCTTGTGCAGATAGGAAATCATAGCTGCAGGTGAATTCAGGTGGGCCAAGGGGAGGTAGGATGGGGCATTACCAGTATCTACCACAAGAACCACCTCACAGAGAGGCTAGGAGTATCAACTGAGAAAATGTATACAGAGCACCAACCACAGTGCTTCATCCATGAAAAACCACCTACAAATTTTTGTGGTGGTGGTTGTAGTGGTTGTTCTTGTTAAATATGGTGGTGAAAATTGCAACTCAAAGAGAATACTTGAATTTACAAGTCAAGTCCACAATGCTGCTGCCTGTTCTGAATCAAGGTCTTCAGCAGACCTGTGAATTATATAGCAGTGAAGAAAATACAGTCACTGCTCCCATGGAGCTGACATTCCAGGAGACAGCCAGACTACAAAGTAAATGTTGATTCCCTGATCTGTCTTCCTTCGTCTCTTTGGGTGGGCTTGCTCTTTCTTTATGGTATCAAGAAAAAAGAAAATCATCAATGCATGCACATTTATTACTAACTAAACTAAAATACCAAATACATCATCTCCTCTTGTACCACATACATGCCTTGTATACAATGACCACTGCCTTAGACTGCAATATGGCTATTCTAATGTGACTCTTCTACCTAACCACTATGGCCCATCAACAGTGTCTTAGTTTATGTTTTCCAAGAAGTATTTGCTGAGAAGATCCAAAGGCAAGGAGTTTATTTGGGAGGTGATCTCAGAAAAATTCCTATAAGCAAGTGGGAAAATGAGGCAGGGGAAAAAAGACAATCAATGTTGGGTGTATTATCAACCTGTTTCATGGTGGACAACTGGACCTTAAACTGGGGAATTCTGTGAGTCAATGTAGACCACACACTTTATAGTCATCCCAACTGTGAATGAGGGGTCCCAAGTATTTAATACGCCAGCTCCCATTAGGCACCAGCTGACGGAGGAGCTTCCAGAGGGGGTTAGTGCTCTGGCTCTTCTGGGCTGCTGAGCTCTGCCAACAGAGCAGGTTCTGGCTGCCAGAGGAAGCCTTGGGTAGTTGGAAGTGAGAGCACAGAGGAGGCTTAACTGAGAGCTCTTGAGTGGCCATGTGTCAGAGCCACAGACAGGAGATTTACTACACAACATAAACTCTGTGAGGTCAGAGACTGGGTCTGTCTCTTTCATCATGGATCCCCCATTCCTAACACACTCCCTGGCCATAGTAGGCATTCAATGAATACTTTTGGATGGATGGATGGGAGGCATTTGCACTGAATCTTAAAGGATCAGTAGGAGTTCACCAGGCAAACCAGAATTAAGGAACATCATAGTCAAAAGAACAGAGTTATGTAAAAAAAAAAATGCATCCATGTTAGGGAAGCTCTCAGAGTAACCCATTACTTTGTTTAAATTGTACAGCTGGTTAGAAAATGTTTCCTTATATGGACGTATCATCTGCCTCCCTATAAATTCCACTCTCTCCTCCTACTTTTGCCCTTTGAGGCAGCAGCAACAACAAAAGTCTAACTTCTCTTTCATATCACAGTCTCTCGGATACTCAATGACACGTCCCCTCCCCCAAACTTAAAAATCTCTAGGTTCTGGTCAATGCCGCAGAAAGAAGATTTTCATCCAGGTATTTTTTTTTGACCACGTCACATTAGATTTTAGGCCTCAGATTAAGAGTGTAGGATACAGCACTGTGTAGTAACTTTAGTGTCCTCCTCGTGTGGGTTCAGATTTTGACGCTTACAGTTGTATGGTTTGGGATAAGTAACATCTTCCCTGAACCACACTCTTCATCTGTAGAGTGGGAGTCACAGCACTTATCTCACTGGAAGCTCTAGTGGGCATTTAATAACGTTCATTCTCTTCCCGTGAACTTACTGACCTTTTCTCCACCATGTTCCTACTAAACCACATCTATCTACATACCTCCTTCCCCCCAGGACTTGTGAGCTTTCAATATAGAACAAGGATGAAACCAGATAAAGATCCATGTCACCCAGGCCACTGCACAGAGAATTTAGTCCAAAAGGTCCTCCCTCCCTCCTCTCCAGCATCTCAAAGTTAAGCAGCCATTCTTGCTCCTACAAAAGCAGAAATAAGTGCTGCTCACTTGTTCACCTGCTGAGCAAAGGGACTGATTACTCAAGAAAGGGAAGTGTCACCCACAGGAATCAATACAGAGGAGGCTTTGAAAAGGTTGGCTGGCTGCACAGGATTAGATATTGATCTTGCTTGTTTTCCTAGTGATTGCTCTGTTCACCACCTGTGGAGGCCACTTCTACTCTCCTCCTAATACCAAACAAGACAAGAGGGTTCAGCCCAGAGCAAACTGGGTACATGATGACTGCAGAACATGAAAGAATTCCCAGTACTCGTATCTAGAAAACCATGAACATAGGGGAAGAGACCCTCCAACACTGTATGACAAGTTGGGATTGAGTAGAGAGTTAAAACTGGGCACACAGGCTGAACTTGGTTTGAAACTCAATCTTTAACGGCCCCATGGAACTCTGAGTGTCCAGACAAAAATCAGGAGGAGGGGTGGAGGCATTTATGTAAATGTCTGTTGGTCCTCTGGGGAATCCTATTAGCAGAAAGTTAAGGCATAAAAACAAAACATTGTTTTGCCTACCAAATTGGAAAATGATTTTTTAATGATAATACTAAGTGACAGTAGCAAGTGTTCAAGGAAATGAAAGGAGTAACTTTTCTGGAGGGCAATTTGACAATACGTTTCAAATATATAGTACAGGGTCCAGATGTGCTGCAGGGAAAACCCTATCCAGGCCAGGAGATCCTTAGCTAGTTGATAAGCATGTGGGCATCACTGTGTTAGGAATATGGAGAGGATGCCATCCTTGCCTTAGAAATGTTCACTTTATAAAAGGGGGCACGGGCAATGAAGTGGAAAAGTACACAATCTCATAGTGACAACTGGAAAATCAAGGTGGGTGGATGCAAAAAACAAGAGGGTTAATTCTACACAATGCTTAGTAAGGCTCCATCAGGGTATGACTCATAACCTGAGTCTTGAAAGTGAGTAATATTTAGCAAAGGAGACAAGTGGGAGAGGAACGAACATTCCATGGTATAAGTAAACACTCATGAAGTGCATGTGAATAGAGAAGTACATTTGGAGAAGAAAAAAGAATAAGATCTCAGCAGCCCTAAGAGCCACAGTGAGGAAAGTGGGTCACAGTGACCCAAGCTATGATTCCAATTCGAGGAGACATCAAAGCTGAAACAGTGGCTCATGTTTTTCTTTAAAAACAAAGTCAAGTGCCTTGAACATTTGGCCCAGGTCTTCTGTCTCATGACATTCCTTCAAAAATACAATTTACTTAAAAGCTCAAACTCTGAAAAATACTTGTGGAATATTTCTTACTTCCAGAACCATTTGAGACTGCTTCGGTTATAAAATCTCTCACCAATCTGCTCTACTTTTATCATCCTTGCAGGGATAGGCCCCTCTCATCTTCGCAGCCAATATTCTATGAGACATAAGCACTGAAAGCCCATTTAGTCCACTATTGGTAAGACAATGTTATAGAGAAATCTGGTTAAAGAACACATGAATGGGACACCTGGGTAGCTCAGTCAGTTAAACATCCAACTTAGCTCAGGCCATGATATCCAGGTTCGTGAGTTCAAGCCCCACATTGGGCTCTGTGCTGACAGAGCCTGGAGCCTGCTTTGGAATCTGTGTCTCCCTCCCTCTCTCTCTGTCTGTCTGTCTCTCTCTCTCTCTCTCTCAAAAGTAAACATTAATTTTTTTTTTTAAGAACACATGATTGTTTGTGGTTTTCCCTGCCTTTTTCTTCTGTAGACAGAAACTGGTCATGGACTACATAAGATCAGTATTTATCCCTGGTTATTTAAGCTCATGTAGTATCAGTCCCTAATGCTGTGTGGGAGTTGGGGTCAATAGAGCAAGTCTTGACAGCTAAGATTATAATTTTCAGTGGGGAACAAAACAAGAAATGTTCTATCCACCTTTTCCTTTAACTTGTATTTGAGTAATTCAAATATGCCTTTGGGTAAGATAGACACATATCTACCAGCTACAGAGGGCAAAAGAAAGATAAATGTTCACTCATAAATTGATAACATGGTTTTGTTGTCACACACTAAAAAAGTAGTTATTATAAAAACTGTCCTGCTGTGAAATCACTGACAGAAGAAATAACTTAAGATTAACTATTCCTAAACCAAAGCCATTCCTTTGGTAGCTGCCTCCCAGTATTATCTATTAATAGACATAATCATTAAAGAAAATGACAACAATTATTTCCTTCCCTGTGTCCATGTCCTTTTTCAATTTGACTCTCAAGCTCATCAAGAAGTAGAGTCCAGAGGCACCTGGGTGGCTCCACTGGTTAAGTGTCTGACTCTCGATTTCAGCTCAGGTCATGACCTCATGGTTTGTGAGATGGAGTTCCACTTCGGGGCTCTGCACTGACAGCATGGAGCCTGCTTGGGAGTGTGTGTCTGTCTCTCTCTCTCTCTCTCTCTCTCTCTCTCTCTCTCCCCCCCTCCCCCTCTCCTTCTCTCCCCCTCTCTCTCTCCCTCCCTCTCTCCCTCTCTCCCTCCCCCCCCACATGTGTGCACTAGCTCACGCTCTCTCTGAAAATAAATAAATAAGCACTTTTCAGAAAGAAATAGAACCCATTCTGGGGCACCTGAGTGGCTCAGTCAGTTGAGAGTCTGACTCTTGATTTTGGCTCAGGTCATGATCCCAGTGTCGTGAGATTGAGCCCCACATCAGGCTCCACACTGGGCATGGAGCCTTCTTAAGATATTCTCATTCATTCTCTCTCTCTCTCTCTCTCTCTCTCTCTCTCGTTCTCTCTCTCTTGCTCTCTCTCTCTCTCTCTCTCTGCCTCTCTGCCTCAGTCATGCTCTCGTAAAAAAAAAAGAAAGAAAAGAAAAGAAAGAAGAGGAGAAATAGAAGAAGAGTCCATTCTTCAACTCTTTGAATCTATATCAGCTTTGTAACTTGCATGATCAAAAGAATGTGGGAGAAAAACTCAGGTGTCAGCAAAGTCTAAGTGGGAACCTAGTTGTCAACCCCCACCTACTACTACTAAGGCAGCATGCCCTCTCCCCTTGATGGAATGCTGTCAGAGAAAGCCATCTAAAACAGAGAGTTCAATAAGATCCAGAGTCTCATAATACCCAAAATGTCCTGATTTCAATACAAAATAACATTATACCAAGAACCAGGACTCTAACTGAATGAAAAAAATAATACCTCAATGATGAGATGAGAGAGGTATCCAATAAGAATTTTATTCATCTTTTTTTAATGTTTATTAATTTTTGAGAAAGACTGAGCATGAGTGGGGAAGTTCAGAGAGAGAGAGAGAGAGAGAGAGAGAAACACAACATCTGAAGCAGGCTCCAGGCTCTGAGCTGTCAGCACAGAGCCCGATGGCAGACTCCAATCCACAAACCATGAGCTGAAGTTGGACATTTAACTGACTGAGCCACCCAAGTGCTCTAATCCAATAAGAATTGTAAAGAAACCATCATAAAATTGCTTCCATGAGCAATTATTAAAAGATACGAAACAAGTAGAAAACTACAAGTCTCAGCAAAAAATAAAACAAATAAGGATGAAATAAGGATGAAGGAGGATTTAAAACTGAAAAAATACAATAACTGAAAACTTAAAAACTCAACAGATAGTCTCAATTGCAGACTAGAAGGAAGAAAAAAAAATCAGTGAACTGAAAAGACATAAAAGTAAAAATTGCCCAATCTGGAAAGCAGAAAGACAAACAAGCTGGGGGAAAAGGGAGGCTCAGAGACTTTGGGGACTTTAACACAGAATCTAACATTTGTTTTGAGTCTTTAGAAAAGGGAGAAGAAAGACCAGGGCTGAAAAAAGTATTAAAGAAATAATAGCTATAAACTTTCCAAATATGGCAAAAGATCTAAACCTGCAGATTCAAGAAGTCGAGCAAATCCTAAACCACTTGAATGATGGCAGATTTCTCATTAGAAACAATGGAAGCCAGAAGGAATTGGCACATTTTTCAAACACTGAAAGATTTTTATCCAGTGAAAAGATACTTCAAGAATGAAGGAGAAATCAAGACTTCTCAGATGAAGGAAAACTAAGAATTTCTCACAATCAGACCTACCCAAAAAGAACAGCTAAGGAAATGAAATGATAGGGGCAGCGGGGTGGCTCAGTCAGTTAAGCATCCAACTTTAGCTCAGGTCATGATCTCACCGTTCATGAGTTAGAGCCCCACCTCGATCTCTGCGCAGACAGCTCAGAGCCTGAGCCTGCTTTGGATTCTGTGTCTCCCTCTCTTTCTGCCGCTCCCCTGCTCACACTGTCTCTCTCTCAATAGACAGACAGAAAAAAAGAAATGAAATAATAAAAGAGGTAATCTTGAAACATCAGTAAAAGAAGAACATAGGTAATTAGGACAAACTTTCTTTTTCCTCTTGAGTTTTCTAATCATGTTCAATGGTTGAAGAAAAAATTATAAACATGAAACAGGACTTGTATGATAAAACTACAAACCCCTGATGAAGGAAATCAAAGAAGATCTAAATAAATGGAAAAACACCTCATCTTGGGTGGGAAGATATACAGGTTTCATGCATTTCCTATCAAGATCCAATCAAGATTTTATATTGTGTGTGTGTGTGTGTGTGTGTGTGTGTGTACACAGAAATTCCAAAATTTATATGAAAATACAAAGGCATAATAACTAAAAACATTTTTTTGAAAAAGACTATATAGTGGGATGAATTCATGTACCCAATTTCAAGACATATTACTTAGTTACAGTCATTAATACAGTGTTGAATGGGCAGAGGGGTAGACAAAACAGATCAAATACTAAAACAAAAAAACCCCAAAAGAGACCTACATAAATATGCCCAACTGATTTTTGACAAAGTGCAAAATCAATTCAATAGGAAAAAAAAATAAAACCTTTCAACAAGTTATTCTGGAGCAACTGGGCATCCGTAAGCAAAAGAAATAAATCTTGACCTAATTCTCACAACTTAGATGAAAATTAACTTAAGATGGAGAATAGACTTTTTAACATAAAACTATCGAAAAAAATCCTCAGGATCCACAAGTAGGCAGAGTTCTTAGACTTGACATCAAAAGCATGATCCATTAAAAATACATATTGATAGATTGGACATCATCAAAATTAAAACCTTCTGCTCTGTGAAAGACCAAGTAAAGAGGATGAAAACACAAGATAAAAAATATTTGAAAACCACATATCCAATGGAGGACTAGTATCTATAATATATATAAAGAATTCATTCAAAAAATCAATAGTAAAGAAAAGGCAATACCATTAGAAAATGGGCAGAGGATATGAAAAGACATTTCACTTAGAGGATATATAGATGATTATTGGCCCATAAAAGATGTTTAACATTATTAGCCATTAGAAGAACACAAATTAAAATCGTAGTATCACTGCACATCTATTGGAATGGCTCGATTTTTTTAAATGACACCACCAAATTCTGGGGAGGGCATAAAGGAACAAGATCACTCACACACTGCTGGTGGGGATATAAAATGATCCCAGCCACTCTGGAAAACAATTTGGCAGTTTCCCTTCAAAAAATATCTAAATCTGGAAGCACCATACAACTCAGGAATTATGCTCCTGGGCATTTATCCAAGAGAAATGAAAACTTACATTCACAAAAACATCTACACACAAATGTTTGTAGAGGTTTTACTCCTAATAGCCAAAAATTGGAAGCAACCCAAGCGTCCTTCCACGGGCCAGTAGTTCCACAAACTGGGGTCTATCCATACCATGGATAATGGAGAACTACTCATTCAGGCAACAACCTGGCTCAATCACCAGAGAATTATGCTGAGTGGGGAAAGTCAATCCCAAAGAGATACAAAATTTATGATCCCATTTATATAACATTCTTAAAGTGACAAAATGGTAGAAATCAAGAACAATGGTTGTCAGGGGTCGAGGAGGGGATGGGGAAAGGAGGGAAGTAGATGTGGTCATAAAAAGGATGGTCTTTGTGGTGATGGACAGGTTCTACATCTTGACTACATCAGTGCCAGTATCCTGGTTGTGGTGTTACACAGTTTCATAAAATATCACCACCGGAGGAAATGGTAAAGGGTACATGGGATTTCTCTGTATTATTTCTTGTAGCTGCATATGAATCTACAGTTGCTTCAAACAAACATTTTAATTTAAAAAGCAAATAAAAGGATGTTGCACCAATTTTAAGCCAAGATCTTAAGAAACCTTCAGAGTTCCTTTTTTTGGAACCTACCCAGGCACTAGGCTGGCCTGCTGGTGGATGAGAGAGAGAGACCTTGTGAAACAAGACAGGCCATCCCAATGGAAGCCTTTCTACATCAGCCAGCTCCCTGCCAGCCTGAAGTCCACCACACGCACGTGGCCGAGCCCAGCAGAGACCGGAAGAAATGCCCAACGGTGCCCTGCACACCTGTGCCTTGTGAGCTAAGTAAATAGTTGTTGGTTTGAGACTCTAAAATATGGGGTGGTTTGTTGCACAGCAAAAGCGAACTGATAAAAATCAACATACTTACATATTCCTAAACCAATTTAGATTCGAAGGTTCCCTACAAAGTTATTTTGTAAGTTAGATGCTTTTAAGTATCTTATGTTTGATGTGGACATTTAGTAAGCCCCATTTTTAAATCACCTAGGCCAAGATGCCTGCCAAGCTAGACTCTCCAGGTGGAGGGCTGAATCCGCATTTTTAATGCACACTCCCCACCACCAGCACCACCACCAAGGGCTTCTGTCAGTCCCTTAAGTGTATGAGCTACAGTCCTACCACGACTGTTGGTTTGAAAACTCTGGAGCTTCCCAGAGGAAACCCAAAACTGGCTCAACCCCTGACAACCATTGTTCTTTATTTCTACCACTTTGTCACTTTAAGAATGTTATATAAATGGGATCCCAAATTTTTTTTTATCTCTTTGGGATTGACTTCTCCCACTCAGCATAATTCTCTGGTGAGTCAGCCCTCTCTGGCCCCTACGACCAGAGGGCAGGGAGAGACAGAGAAAAGAGGCTACTTCAGATGGGTAGGCAGCAGGTTCAAAATAGGAGGCTTGCCTTGGGTGGCCATAAGGCCAGCACTGCCTGTCAGGATCTTAATCATTTATGGAAAGGTCTTAATGGGGCTCAATCATATATGCCATCCAGATGGGCTCAACGACACATTGCCCTCTTAAGGCCACATCTTGAAAATGGCTCCCACTGTGGGAAAGGTGAGTAGAACATACATTCCAAGGAGGCAAAGGGAACAGAGCCTCCAATCACCTGGGTCCAGCCCAGTGCTCACATCCTCTCGATGATCTCCAACATCAGTGGGTACCCTGCCTCCCCTGTTTTTGGGTGGGGGAAAAATGAGGTATGTTCTATACCAGCCCCCAGAGTTCCCACAGCACTAACTTTCTCGACCATGCACCCTTCACTGCCTTCCTTTCCCTCCCTGACTCACTGCCCCTCCCCTATTGCTGTTCCTGGGGTCACCTCCTAAAAACACCACCTGCCCTAGAATCCTGGTCTGCGGGTCTTCTCCTGGGAGGGAAAACAGACAAAAAGCCAAAGACATTCCTCAAAACAGACAAAAGCTAGAGATATTGAAATGATAAACATGGTTAGATTTTAAATGTTATGTTTTATTCAATATTTGAGAGAAAGAAACAGAGGACAAGCAGGGAAGCGGCAGAGAGATGGAGACAGAATCCAAAGCAGGCTCCAGGCTCCCAGCTGTCAGCACAGAGCCCAACGTGGGGCTCAAACTCACAAACCGCAAGATCATGACCTGAGCTGAACTGTAACATTTAACCGACTGAGTCTCCCAGGTGCCCCATTTATGGGTTAGATTTTTAAATGCTATATATATATATAAGTAATAACTGTTGCATTCCTAGTAGGGATCAAGGTCTGTGCTGGTCCAGAAACAGCTCAGAGCAGGAAAGGGGGATGGGATGGGACCCAGCTGTAGAAACGTGTGAGATATGGTCCCCACCTTGGACAGAACTGAGAGTTTAGCTGGCGGCAGGGAAGCTGGCCCATGGTGACAGAGAGAGGGACAGAACATGGGAACAAGAGAGGCATCAAGCCAGGCTTGAGTCTCCAGGTTAGGCATCTGGAGTCACAGCAGAGGAAGGGCCACCATTGACCAGAGTTTCTTAAAGTGTAGAGTCACCAAGCCTCCGAGGTCTGAAGGTGGCAAAGTTTATAAGGTATTTCTCCCGCCACAACAGCCTTATAGGTAATAAATGGGAATAGTACCATCGCCATTCAGGCCATTTCTCACAGAAGGGAACTGGAGCTCAGAGACGTCCATATTTGTACAAGTCAGAACAAAGGCAGTGCCAAGTGCTTCTGTTGGTCTGTGTTGCCAGAGGTTTATTCGAGGGTGGAAGTCAGCCAGGACCCCATTCTGCTAGAATGTCCTTGGCTAAGTGGAGCTGATTGCTTCAGCTAAGGGAATACCAAGACATTGCTCTGAAGCTCGGGGAGGGGAGTGTTTCCAGAAGGAAGGGTTCCTGAGGGCTCAGTTCTGAGCCCAGCTAAGAATAGAGACCCAGTCCCCACCTCCGGAAGTGGGATTTTTCCCATTCTCTCTCTTAACCACACCTACCAAATCCCACGTTTTCCACCTCCCTACCCATTCCCCTGCCTGGCTTGGCCCCTCTACTCCCAGGGGACACTTTCTTACGCCAGAGAGCCACAGGGATAGAAGAACTCTGGTTCCCATAGCAACACGGCGGTGAGGTTCACAAGGCAACAAGGTCTTGCCTTTGCAGTCAGCTCCATTATAACTGTCAGCGGCCAAGGCAATTTCAGGTCAGCCTCCGAGGTTAATTTGTGTGCAGCTTTCTCTACACAGAAGCCCCCAGCATGGGAGAAAAGGTAAGTCATCAGCCCAAACCAAATCAGTAATCCAGGACGAAATCCAGTGACCCCGAGTTTCCCCACTCAAACCTGAGGAAGCCTGCCCAGTTAGATAGTACACGGTCTGCTAATCAGCCCACGAGCTCTGAAAATGTCATGGGCGGCCTCCGAGGGTGCACGGAGACTTCCGGTACGGGCCAGCACACGCTGATATACACTACATCAAGGCTGGTGCTCATGGCTCTCTCAGCTGTACCCCCAGATCAAGGCCTGCGGGGTAAACAGGAAGGAGACACAAATGCCTAGGTGGGGGACTCACATGGGTGGCTGGTTGTCAGCAAACACTATGCTCCTTGTATTCACCAATTCAGAGGGAGTTTTGACAACCGCTTTGGGACCTGCCAGAGCCTAGTCCTGCTGCGCAGTGGTGATCTGCCCAGTTGGAAGGCTCTGTCCAGCCCTCTACTGCTTCCTCACTGGTCTCCCTTATCGTGAGCCAGCGCTGTGGATGGACTACACGGGCCTCTTCATTGCCTGAAGCTCAGTTAGAAAACGCTACATCTCCGGCGTGGGGCCACGGGGAGGCCCCCAGAGCCGCCTGCCGCCACGGCACCACGGCTGAAGCCTGTGAAGCGTGATGTGAGGAGGCAGCCTGGTGCAGATCCCCGCCCGTGTTCGGGTGCGCGCATGCCCACGTGCGCCACGGGTGAGACCAGGTCATTTACTGCCAGCCGGGCGAAGTTAGGGTAGGGCTTCCAGCATAATTTTTAATGTGCTGCATTTGAACAACATGTTAAAATGCTTCCTATGAAGACAGCACATTGCAATATCTGTATCAGAACAAGTGGACCGAAGGAGGCGAACAGCAAGCACTACCATTTAACTGTGTGCTCCACGCCAAGCACCGCACTGAGCCCAACACATTATGGTATCCAAGCCTCACCACAACCTGATGAAGTAGGCCTTTTTTTTTTTTTTTTTTTTTTACAGAGAAGGAAACAAGGTTCAGAAAAGTGAAGTTACTCACCCAAGGTCACACAGCCAGTAAGCAGTGCTGCTGGCATTTGAACTGAGAATTCTGACTCCAGATCCCACATTAATACTCTTCCACCCCTTCCTGAACCTGGAAGAGTAAATAAAACGTCAGTTGCAAAGACAATAATAGTCCAATAGTCCATGTGCAACCACCCAACATAGGGGAGTCATCAGATTAAGGAGTTGGGAGAGGAAAAGGTAGCGGTTTGCAAGGAAAAGTGACAGGGCCCACCCTAAAACCTGTCTCACAGAGGTGGAGCATCTCCCCCAGGATGAGACTATGCACTGGAGGGTTCAAGTATGCTGTCATTTTACCTGTTAGATCTAAGCTGCACATGGAAGGTGAAACCCGCCGAAACAGGGAGGGCAGGGAGGGACACAGCAGGTAGCAGGTGCAATAAGGAGCTTACACAAGACGCTTGTCTTGGGCTCCGGAGGACAGCAGACCTCAGCGCCCACCCGCCAGAACCTTAACTGTTTACAAACAGGCCTTCACGGAGGATAGTCCCGTGCCTCCGGCCTCAACAACACCTTCCTCTCTCTAAACCTACAGCCTTGAAAATGGCTTCCACTGCGGGAACGGTGGGCGGAGCCTATGCTCCAAGAACACGGGAGGGGGAGGAGCCTCCAATTGCCCTGAGGTCAAACAGCAGCCCCATCCCTTAATGATCCCCTCCTACACCCCAGAGAATGCTTCACCTGCCCACGACTGTTACGTGAGCAAAAAATGAACACCTAGTAGTAACAGCAACAGGGCCTAGAGTCCGGGAGGGTGCTCACTTAGCCTGCACAGACATGGAGAAATTGGGGTCTGGGCTCCCCATGCCTGCGGAGCTGTGGGCAGCTGTAGGGGGCTGTCCAGTAAGACCTCAGTGAAATGGGAGAGGGCGTGGTCCATGAGACTGATGAGTGGGCGGGGCTGGGTCAAGGCAGGGAGCCCATAGGCATAATCAGGAGGTTGCCTACCGGCAGCATTGTAAAGGAGAAGTAGGTTGACTAGAAGGGGAGCCAGGTTTCTCCTGTTGGAAATGGAGGCACAACGGAGGAGGGGAGGCAAGCAAGGAGTCAGACTGGAACTGGAGACACAGGGTGAGGGCACTTTTTTAATGTACACAGATGACTGTATCACGAAGATTTAATCATGAAGAACCCTCAGACAAAGCCAAACTGAGAAATGTTCTAGAAGGTATCCAGTCCATACATTTCAAACATGCTAACGTCACGGAAGGATGGAAAAACTGAGGCACTATTCCAGATTGAAGAGGACCCAAGAGTTATGATAAGTAAATGCAGTGTAGGATCCTCGATGAATCCTGGAACAGAAAACAAGGAGCTGCTGATACGGGACATTTACTGAGGTAATTGGCAAGATATGAATGGTTCTGTAGATTGGATAGTATTCTTGTATCAGTGTTAATGTCCTCATTTATAGTCCTACTGAGGTTATGTAAAAGAGTGTCTTTGTTTGGGGAAAATACCCACTGAAGTATTTGGAGGTAATTAGCCATATCTGCAGCTTACAAATGGTTCAGAAAAAGCACAGAGAGAGACAGAAAGAGAAAGAATAATAAGACAAACATGGAAAATGTCAGTAAATGGAGAATTTGACTTAAGAGTATACAGGAATACTGTCTTCAATTTTTTAAATTTTTCTATACATTTTGAATTATTTTACAAATTGTAAAAGAGATTCTATTTGTGACTGAAATCAAGAACACAAGAAACAACAGGTGTTGGCCAGGATGTGGAGAAAAAGGAATATTCTTTCACTGCTGATGGGAATGCAAACAGCTGCAGCCACTGTGGAAGACAGTATGGAGGTTCCACAAAAATAGAAACTACCCTACGACCCAGTAATCACACTACTGGACATTTATCCAAAGAATATGAAAATGCTAATTTGAAGGGATATACACACCCCAATGTTCATAGCAGCATTATGTACAATAGCAGCCCAAGTACCCATCTAATGAATGGATAAAAAGATGAGTAAATATATAAAATATGTATATACAATAATTACATATAATTATATACAAATACAAAATATATACAATTATATATGATACAATATATATATAATTTTATACAATACACAATACAATTTATATACAAAATTGTATGCAATGTTTATATACAATAAATATATCATATATAATATATACAATATCATTCAGCCATAAAAACTAATGAAATCTTGCCATTTGCAATGACACGGATGGAGCCACAGAGTATAATGCTGAGCAAAATAGGTCAGTCAGAGAAAGACAAATACCATATGATTTCACTCATGTGGAATTTAAGAAACAAAACAAATGAACAAAGGGGGAAAAAAGACAAACGAAAAAATAGACTTTTAGAGAACAGATGGCTACCAGAGGGGAGGGGGATGGGGGATGGGTGAAATAGGTGAAGGTGATCAAGAGTACATTTATCATGAGGACACTGTAAATATGAAATTGTTGAATCACTATATAGTACACCTGAAACTAATATAACACCGTATGTTAACTACACTGGAATTAAAATAAAATTTGTTTTAAAAAGACATTCTAGGGGTGTCTAGGTAGCTCAGTCAGTTAAGTATCCCACTTTGGCTCAGGTCATGATCTCACAGTTCGTGGGTTCGAGCCCTGTATCGGGTTCTGTGCTGACAGCTCAGAGCCTGGAGCCTGCTTCAGACTCTGTGTCTCCCTCTCTCTATCTGCCCCTCCCCTGCTTACACTCTGTCTGTGTGTCTCTTTCTCTCCCTCAGAAATAAAATAAACATTAAAAAAAAATTGTTTTAAAGACATTCTAGGGGCACCTGGTTAAGCCTCCAACTCTTGATTTCAGCTCAGATCATGATCTCACAGCCCTGAGTCGGGCTCTGTGCTGACAGTGTGGAGCCTTCTTGGGATTCTCTCTGCCCCTCCCTCACTCATGCTGTCTCTCTCTCTCTCTCTCAAAATAAATAAACATTTAAAAAAGACATTCTATTGTATTCCATTATATATTTGTCTATTACTGCTGCTATACCTACATTAGTTATTAGGTAACTATTTTTTCCAAGAAGCAGTTAGAATGTATCATTAGCATTAACCTTTATTGAGCACCATCTGTGTGTCAGCCACTGTCTAGGTTTATAGATCTGAAGAAAACCGGCGTGGTCTGCCCTCGGGGAGCTCCCAGTGGGATATGGTAGGTAGTAAGCAAATTATATAATTATATATCCCAATTATGGTAAATGCTGGGGGGAGAGTTTATTACAGGGTGACCTAATTTAATCTGGGGGTGCTAGGGAAAGGCTCTCCAAAAAAATGGTGTTTAACAGTTCAAGAAAGTTATTCCAGGTAAAAGGCAGATTACAGTCAAAATGGAAGTTCAATATGCTATCATGTTCTTTTCAAGGTTTTGGACATCCCCTAAAGAAATTATTATTTCCTTGTGAAAATGTTGAGAAACTTGTCAAATGTGTCTATGGTCCACCCAAGCATTGCCATTGATATCTGAATAATTTTAAACTCCCTAATTCTGCCCTTGCTATTTTATAACTTAATTATTTATGCTACAACTGGGGGACGCTGTTGAAAACATTGATAAGACCATATTTCTTTCTGCTTCAAACCCATTATTTCCCATCTGTATCTGTTATCTACTGCTGCAGTGATACTGCCTAGCAAACCACAAAACTGCAGCAGCATAGAAGCACAAACATGTGGGCTTCTGCTGGTTAGACTGGGCTCAGCGTCTCTCATTTGGCTCACTCAATAAGTCAGAGGCCAGCTGCACATTGTTTGATCTAGGATGGCCTCAGCGCTGGTTCCATCCTCCAGCAGACCCGCCCAGGCAAGTCTCATGACCAAGACAGAGGAACAAGAATAATTCCAGCCATGCACATGTTTCCTGAGCCTCCACTTGAATCCTGTTTGCTAATGCACTATTGATCAAAGCAAGGAACATGGCCAAGCCCGGAATCAGATGGAAAGGCAGTGCTAAGTTACATGGCAACAATCATGGCTAGAAGGAGGAGTGAAGAATTGGGTCATTAATATAATCAAATGCAATATCACATGGAATAAAATCCAAGGGCCTCACTACAGCCTACATGATCTGGCCCTGTTGACCCTCCGAATGTCACCTTGCTTTATTGAGTGCTAATTTTCAGGGCTTAGTATAGCCCCTGGCACACTAAGTGTGCAGTAAATATTTCTTCCTTAAATGAATGAACGAATGAATGTAACATTGTCTTCTTCCTTTGATACATATGTGCTGCTTAACTGGGAGTTAATCTGTCTCTAAAAAATTCAATATGTTTTTTTTTATTTCTTTTCAGCTTCAGCATATATCATAGATGCTTCTAGACCTCCCCCACAAAGTCTGGAAACTTAAAAAATGTTTAAGCCATTTTAACAGCAACAGATATCATTATGAATTGGGCTTTATTTTCAGGCACTAATTGAATAGCTGCCCCATAAAGTTCCTGGAAAGGTAATAGCCTGGTGGTGTCTCCTTGCAATGAATACTTCAGAACTAGAGAAGAAAGAAGACTCAGGCTGCAGACGAATCAGGAAAAGGAAGATTGAGTTTACCCGAACCATGGTTATTGTACTACCTCTGATGGAATGGCCGTTTTAGGAGCTGCTTCTCTCCTGGGATGTTCTGGCCTAGAGCGTCAGTCTGGGGAGCCTTGCATAGTTGATGGGTTTGGGGAATCCTATACTCTGATGTGTTTCTCTGGAAGCATATTAAAAAGTTATTATGGATTATGGAGTCCAAACGGTTACCTCCACATCTGTGTTTGCTTATTGTGTCCCCAGGACCTAGCTCAATGGGCTGGAAGTCAATTCTCTGTGGAATGAATGACTGACCAGACAAAATTAATTAAGATCATGACAATGGAGAGAACATGAAAAATGACAAGGGAAATGCCAGCACCTGGAAACTGATTTGATATTGGGACAGAGATGGGTAATAAAGAAGCCAAAGAAGAAGAAGAAGAAGAACAACAACAACAAGGCCAAAGAAGGCCTCTGGGGTCTTTGGAATATGGAGGCTCAGGAGTAAAATCTGCAGGATTCTTCTGGACTTAGGAATGGTGTAGCCAATTCTCTTCAGTGCTCTGACCACAATCCCCAGATGCCCTTACCATCTCCGTGCATGCCAACTCACTTCCAGTGGCCACACCTACATCTTTGTCAGAGGCCTTCCTTCGAGCTTTGCCACTGAGCCCATCTACCTGGTGTCTGAAAGCTATCATCCCCATTATGGGAATTGGGGTATAACTAACCCAGCTCCCTCCCCCTTTGAGATAAATCTGAGGTGTGGTGGTTTTTTATTTTTGTTTTTGTTCTTTGAGGTCTCTCAAAGTTTCACCCAGAGGACTAATCTTCAGGTGCCCACTGTGGCAGCTGGATTAAACCTCATGGGGGCACCTGGGTCAGTTAAGCATCTGACTTCAGCTCAGGTCATGATCTCACAGTTTCTGAGTTCAAGCCCCATGTCAGGCTCTGTGCTGACAAGCTCAGAGCCTGGAGCCTGCTTAAGATTCTATGTCTCCCCCTCTCTCTGCCCCTCCCCTGCTCATGCTCTGTCTCTGTCTCTCAATAATAAATAAACATTAAAAAATTTTTAAGAATTTTTTTAAAAGCTCATTCTGTATTTGCTGCCTTTCCTTCCTTAGATTACCTACCTCCTCATCTACTCATATTCCTTGCATCTCCCAATAAGGTGCTTGTGCTCTAGTCGTTGGCTCAGAGTCTGTTCTGAGGGACCCCCATGCTAAGACAAATGGGTTATGAGCAAAGCCATCCTAGAACAAGAACTATGCTCCAGCAAGATACATCTTGCAACCCACGAAGAACTGGAGGAGCTCCCTGTGTACCCCCGCTTACCTAACCCAATATTTCCCTTTCCCATCCATCGTGGGCCTCAGCTCTGAGGATTCCAAAGCACCCTAAATGCACAGCTTTGCTATTTATTTTACAGGATGTAGAATCCATTTTTGCTTTATCTCTTCCCAGACAGTTGGTTTGCTTTAATGGACTTCTCTTCCGCCTGTGCATAATTCTTCTCTAAATTAACTTCTCTTCTCAGCCCCACATAATACACACTGGGCTGTCAGCTCATTACTTTTACATCCTTCCTTCTTCTGTTTATGCAAAGGTTTAATTAACTATGAATTGCTGTGTAGGCAACAGGAAAAAGCCCACTCACCCTGCCATGTGGGGCTGTGTGGCTCAACCTTGATGAGGAATGAATCAACAGAGAAGTGTGGGGAGAAAGGGCCAGAAGGTAAGGCAAGCACATAAAGATTTTAATCCTCTTGCCACCATTTTCAAGGATCCATTTATCTACTACATATGAAGTTGCTGCTGTGCGCTTGGCATCGTCCCAGGTGGGAGGCTGAGTGGATCAGAGAGACATGAGCCCTGCCCTCGAAGAGTTTATAGTCTACCAGGAGAAACAGACCAATAATGGCTTAGCTCTTGACTGCCACATAACAAATTACTTATGACTTGCTTCAAATGACAATACTCCTTATATCTCACATTTCAACTCCAGTATCTCAAATGGGGTCACACGTGTGTCAGGATGTCAAGTCAGGAGCCACTTGATGGTCATTTCTGGTGGAAGGTCCCCTGTGAGATTGCAGTTAAAACCATCTGGGCTGCAGACCACTGATGGCTTGACTGGGTTGATAGATCCACTTCCAGGGTGGCTTGTTCACATGGCTGGCAAGTAGGTGTTGGCTGCTAGAAGGGGGCCCTAGTCACTTTTCATGGGGTACTTGAGCATCTCTGGGCAAGGCAGCTGGCTTCCCTAAGCAGGGCAGAGCTACGTCCTTTATGACCTTGAAAGTCACACACCATCTGCTGGACTCTAGTAATCACACAAACCAGTGTGATTCGGTGTGGGAGGAGATACACAATGACATAAATACTGGGAAATGAGGATCATTGGGTGCCGTCTCAGAGACTGTCTACTACAATAAGTAAACAAAGACAAAAACTACACATTGTGATCAGTGATGTTAAAATAGAGTAATATTGATAGTTACTGGCAGAGCACAGCGGGTTACACAGTGGAGGAAGTCAGAGAGGGTCTCCTTCTAGCTGTGTAAATCAACAAAATTTCCCTAGGCTTTTTTATCCCTCAGTGAACTCATCGATAAAAGGGAAACAATAATCATTCCCAGCTCACAGGGTGGTGTGAAGCTTAAATGGGATCAGAAGTATAGAAGTTCAATTGCTATTTTGGTTTCTGCATGTAAGTGGCTACACCTCTGCTTCCAAAGGACCAATAACCCTAACTGGGGGAGGTGGGTGGCCCCGGTGCTGCCAGCTTCTGAAGGGAAGTTGTAAAAACATTTGGGCAAAGACCACAGCTATGAGGACCCAGCCAAGAGGCACATCAGCAAAAGAGAGACTTGATTGTTCTCCAGCTTTTCACTAAGACAACGCACTAAAGAGTATTTGTCAGGCTCTGTGACCTGGGCAAGGCACAGATGTTAGCAGTGGTGATTCGTTCCTCAGGAGAAGGACATCTTTTCCACAAAATCTCAGCCCCATTGGTGCTAGATAGGGCAAAAGAATTTCAGAATTCACAATTCTGGACATGAAAGAGAGGCAGGGCTGGGTCTTGTCTTTTTTCCACCCTCTGTCCTGAGCAGGAAATGAGAGTCAGGAAGCACTCCTGGAGCTTGATTTTGCCACCTGCTGACATTGTCAAGTTTCTCTCTCCTCATGAGCAAAAGGAGATGGTTTGACCATCAGCAAAGATAAAAATATGACACAAAACCTCAAGATGGTGCAAGAAATGGGCACTGTTCCACAAGACTGAAGGGAGTAAAAGTTGATTTGACTCAGGGGCAGGGGGAGGGCAGGGGAACACTGACAATCATGGCAATCATTATTTTTGAAGAACATATCTTTGAAGGAGCAATTCATGCATAGAGTTTACCTTAATAAAATAATTAAGGATGTGCACCAAGTCATATGAATTTACATGGAAATATTTTTATGAGACATTATTACATTTTAAAAGGAAATCTGCAAGATAATGTCCTACTTTTTTGGAAAAAGACACAGTTTTGATCAACATAGTGGTGAGAGTTCATGTTTTCACAAGGGAAATTACAAAATATCTAGAACTGAGAAGCAATGAAAATAGTGTATACCAATCTTGTTGGGTAGAGCCAAAGCAGGACATCAAAGGAAATGTGTAAGCTTAATAAATTAGCAAAGAATGAAATGTGGTGTAGACTGTACCTATACCTCAATATCTATTCTCCCTCTTTCCTATAACATAAACCCTCTGGTTTCTAGGTCGGCACATGGCTACAGAATACTTCCCAGCCATATTTCCCAGCCTCTCTTGAAGTGAGAATGGCCAGTGTTGAAGTTCTGGCCAATGGACTATGGGGAAAAAAAGTAGTATGTATGGTTTTCTGATGATGTCCTCAACTTGACTCCTTGATACTTTTCACCTTCCTGCTGACCAAAATATACATGTGGTAGCAGTAGATTTGCTGTGATATCATAAATAATTTATCTGGTCTTTGTCCAGGGTTCTTAGCACAGAACTTCAAAACCCCTGGGAATCTCCTGAGTAATACAGAGCATCTCCTCTATGCAAATGGAATGACTCTAGGTAAAACCCTAAATAACTTCAGGATGGGGGTAGGGCACTAGTCACCAGAACTATAAAGCATGTGATTAATGAGCTGGGATTTTTAGCCACTTAATCTCTGGGGAGAGGAGAGGACTCTGGAATTGAGTTTAATCACGTGGCCAATGATTCAATCAATCGCACTTAAGTCATCTAGACCCAAAAAAACCCTGGACGGAAAGCTCAGAGGAGCTTCCAGACTGGTGTACACGTGGATGGGTGGAGTGGGTGGTACACTCTAACTCCACAGGCAAAGGGCCTGGAAACTATGCATGCAGGTTCCTCCCTCTTCCTCCTGTGTTTATGCTTTCGGATAAAACTGTGATGGTAAGTATAGTACTTTCATTGAGTTCTATGGATCATGACAGTGAATGATCACACCTGAAGGGTATTATGGGCCCCCCCCCCTCCTGGACTGGTAGCCAATTAGTCAGAAACTCAGGTGGCCCAGGGACACTACCTGCAGTCTGAAATAGGGGCAGTCTTATGAAAGAATGAGCCTTTTTTATTATTATTGTTATTTTAGATAGAGAGCTGGGTAGGGGGGGAGAGGGAGAGAAAGAGAAAGAAAATCCCAGGCAGACTCCATGCTCAGCACAGAGCCCAACACGGGGCTTGATCCCAAAACAGGGCTTGATACCATGACACTGAGATCATGACCTGAGCTGAAATTAAGAGTCAGTTGCTCAACCAACTGAGCCACCCAGGCACCCTGAAAGAATGAACCATGAAGTTGTAAGATCTGATGCTAACTCTGGCTGATTAGCCTCAGAATAGAACAGCAATATACCCAATTGGAATGGAAACAGAGTAGTGTGACCAACTATACCAGTAGCCCAGCACTGAGGGATTTCCCAGAATATGGATGGGATTGCAGTGCTACCACCAGGAGAGCCCCAGGCCAACCAGGAAAGATCACTCTCTGTTGTGGTCTTTCTACAGTCATATGGACCATGGCAACACCCGAATGACTGGTGGAGGAAAAGACAGAAAGATCCTGAATCCCTAAGGATTTTATGGAGCATAACCTCCTCCACGTAATCCTGGACTGCCTACCTCTGGTGTTTTACATGAGAAATAAACATTTATCTTGTTAAAGCCACTATTTTTGTTAAACACACACTCCCCTAATTTTGGTATCTTGAAGTGGAGTGCTGAATGTAACAGAAACAAATACATATGTGGCTTTAGACTACTGGTTGGCCTTGCTGATTCAGATATTACAGGTTGGAAAATTAGCAATCCTTGTTATGCAGTGATTAAATACTTGGCAAAATAGTAATGCGCTACTTTGGAAGACAGACCATGTGTTCACTGAGGCTACAGTGCTAGGGGAATATATACATAATATAGAAAGAATGTTAGTCTGTGTTGCTGCTGCTTGCGGCTTTCAGCAAAATCCTAATGACGAGATATAAACCTAAGATGAGGTTAGCCAGTGTGCTAACAAAAATGGAAGACCATACAGGGCTGAAGCACTCTCTGCCTGTAGTTTACAATCTACATTGACCAGGAGTCTGGTCATTAGGGGCTTTTCAGGATTGAAAAGGCCAATCACCTTTATACCTCCAAACAGAAGCTATTAAGAATGAAAATTCTGTAGTGCCAAACTTGGCAAGAGATAGTACCATGGCCCCAAAGTTCTATCAACACCTTCTTTTAAAAGATGTTTTTGCCATAAAATTGGAGCTGGCATGGAGGAAGCTGTTAAATTAATGGAGTTGTCTTCCCCACCCTAGTCTTTGTTTTAGATACAACGAGTTAGCTCCCACGCAGTGGAAGGGAAGAGCTAAGAGCAAGTCACCTTTAAAAGAAAACGTTTTAAAAGCAACACAAGAATTTTCAGTTTAATAATCTATTTCTAAATCCAAGAGCTGGCTGTGAATGTTTGTCAGGGAATTGACTTGACACACACTAACAAGAGGTGAGCTCAAGAGCTTTTTAGTCCACAAGGAGAATGTGTTCTGCAAAGCCTACCTCAGATGTGGCCAAGAAGAATAACGCATAAGGAGGAACATCCAGAAAGGCAACACCAGGAGATGTCAAGGATAATGAAATAAAAAATTCCTCCAAGAGAGAATCAGAGGCTGCTGGATGGGTGCCAGGGTTTAGTCATGGTTAGGGAGCATATGCCATTGTGTGTTTCACCTTTTCCTGTGCCCAAATGGGAATTTTTGTTTTGCTGATGCTACCTCATCATCGTAGATTGGTCATGTGAAAGGCTGATAATTTATCTTGTACTTCTTAAGTCACTGCACCTGGAGGAGCCACAACTAGACCCAACAGAGAGGTCTAGCTCATTACCTAGAGATCCTGGACTTTGACTTGGATTTAGTAGGTAGAAAGAGCTTTAGAATTGTCCCCTTTGGTGTCAAGATCATTGGGAAGATGAGTACACATGGACTTGGGGATAACAAACGGATGGACTGCCAGTTGTTCCTAGTATCCATTATCCTTTTCTCCTGTAGCAAAAAATCCCATGCTTTTTTAGCTGGACGTATGGCTTCTTGGAATAAATTCCAAATTTCCCAGCCTCTCTTGTGCGGCCATACGACTGAGTTCTTGCCAGTGGGGAATGAACAGAAGTGATGTATATAATTCCCAGGCAATTTCTTTGAGGGAGAAAATCCTTTCTTAGCCCCTTCCTCCTTCATGTTGGTTGGAACACAGGCACAGAGATGAATTCTCTTGCATCAGGTGGACACGAGCAATGCCATGCAAACAACAAGATAGAATGCTCCTGAGTCCCTAAGGCCTCAGCAAAGCAGTTACCATGCCAACCCTGAATTTCCTACCTTCTAAATGTTCACATGTGAGAAAAATAAACTATCATCCTATTTAAGCTACCATTATTTGAGGTCTCTGCTGTATCCAGCCAATGCTATAATGATAATTAATATAAAAATATTGAGCATAAATAAATTATGCACTCACTTTTACAGCTAGAAAGAAAACAAAGTAGAAAGGAAATAAAAAATTAGAGCAAAAATTAATGAAATCGAAACAAATAGAAGTTTTGACAAGAAGTTTTTGACAAAGTTGATAAGAAGTTTTGACAAAGAAAAGGCTGGTTCTTTGAAAATATTAATTATGTAGGCAAACTTATTACAAGATTAATCAAGAAAAAAAGAAAGGCACAAATAACATTCTCATTAGATCATAATTAAAATACAGAAAAGTTTGTTATTTAAGCATGAGATTATTACAAACAACTTCATGTTGACACAAGACATAGATACAGGAGGAGCTTTTTATAAAAATTAAAAATACCAAAATTGACACAAAGAAAAAATACAAAACCTGAATACATATATAACTATTTTTAAAATGAAATCATTTGTCAAAATTCTTCTACACTCCAAAAAAAATTTTTTAATAGCGGGCCCAGACAATTTTATAATCCAATTTTACCAGCATTCAAGAAAAGATATTTCTGTATTACACAAATTCTTTCTGGGAAGAGAAAAGAAAGATACTAGCCTATTTTATGAGGCTAGATTAACCTTGATTCTAAAACCAGATATGGATAATTAATTAGTCAGTCAGCTTTACTGCAGAGACAATCTAAAACTCTCTGTGGCTTTTTAAAACAAAGATTTATTCCTCATTCATATTACATGTGAACTCCAGGTCAGCTGAGGCCATGCGCCAGGCTGCACCTCGGTTCCCTGTATTCTCACATTCAGAGGCCAAGGCTAAAGGGATGTCCTCTGTGTGGAACAGATTCATTTGAGGAGAAGGTCTAGCGACAGGGATACATACATGTCGTATTGAAAATATGCAATCTTCTTACAGTGAAAGTAGAGCCAAATAATGATTTACAATAACACAATCCTCCACAGATAGTATAAGAAAATTATATACCAATTTCACTTATAAATATTAATATGAATATCTAAAACAAAATAGTCAATTGAATCCAATTTTTTTAAACTATAAGACATGGTCAAATAGAACTTATGCCAGATGTTTTACAGATGATGGTAATAAGTCAGAAAATTTGACAACGGGATGTACCGCATCAGCAAGTTGAGATAGAAATATATTATTATCTTGATAGTTGAAGAAAAAATATTCAATAAAATTCAATATTACTACAATTTTAGCAAATGAGAAATGGAGTGGGAAGGTAACCTAAATATGTACCCAAAATAATAATAATAAAGGCCATAATAAACATAATACTTCATAGTTATGTTGTGCCCAAGTTTGTAAAATTGCCCCAAATCACCCCAAAACAAACACCAGAGACTGCTAGGGAGACCAAGGCACACCTGCAAAAGCAAAGGGCCTTTATTACAAGCTTAAGCTCGGGCTCACAGTCTCCAGCCCACCCACTGGCCACGTGGAGAGAGAGCCCCGAACAAAGGCAGGGCAGGGCCTTTTATGCCTTTAGGAGGGGAGTTACAGGAAATGATGACAGGTGTACAGTGATCCAATCCCTGCCCCCCCCCATCAACACTGGCAGTTGTGGGAGCCGATCACACCATCCGGAGCACTGACCAATCAGAGTGGGCCCAGGATGCCCCACGTGGGGCGTGACTAGGCCCACCTCTAGAAAGGTCAAAGGTATCAGAGGCCTCCCCCGATTGGGCGTCACAGGAGTTGTCCCTCCTTAATGCGCGCCCTTTCAGGAGAAGCGGGCGCCTTCCCCTTTAAGTAAAGGGGGAGGCTGGATCAGACCTGCCGCGGCGGGGGAACGCCCCCCCCACGGCTGCCTGGTGCATCTCCACCGTGGAGGAGCGCCGCGACCAGCTCCAGGAAGGCTGGGACGGCCCTGTGGTGAGGGCCGGATCGGACCTGCATCCTTACAGTTAAATTTCAAGGAAATTTCCATTAAAATTAGAAACAATACGCAAATGCGTGGTATTTCCCCTTCTGTCCTTCTGAAGGTTTCAGTCATTTCAACAGGCAAATAAATACACAAGAAGAGGGAGGAGTTAAGATGGCAGAGAAGTGGGGGGCACTGAACTTTCTTTGTCCCTCAAACACAGCTGTATGGAGGTCGAATCACCTGGAACACCCAGGAAATCAATCTATGGGCTTCCAGAAGGATCTCCACAGTCGGAGGGAGACAGCATGGCAGGTGGGAGGTGCATGAAAGTGAGTTGGGGGAGAGACAAACAGTGGTGCCACAGAGGGGAGGGAATCCTTTCTGTGGAGAGACAAAAGGGAGAGAAAAAGGGGTTGAGAGACTGCAGCATTGGGTTTGCACAAGAGGACCCTCGGACTGGGGAGCAAAAAGTACTGAGTATCACAAGGTTTTTTTGCAAATGGCATGTAGAGTTCGAACTCTGGGGTTTAAAAAGTGCATGACTTTCTACAAAGTGGAGCTGTGTCCAGGGGCCTGGGGAAGAGAGAGCTGGCCCCAGAGTGCATAGGGTAGTGTAGGGATCTCCTGGGGGCACTGAGCGAGAACATTCCCCTTCCTGGAGTACTTTTGGAAGAGGGTATCCTGCCTCCCCAAGGACAAAAGACTCTGCGGGCACTTCAAAAGGCCTTTTCTCAGCAGGGGGCAGAGGCCCGCCCAGAGGGAATTTAACCTTTGCTGCCTTTAGCAGTATTACACCAGAGGTTCCACCAACCACACAGGCCTGGGACTGTTTTTTTCAGGGACAAAGGACATCAGACACAGTGTGGAGAGGCTCTACTCTGGAAAAAGGGGTCGGATCCACACAGTGCTGGGTCCTTTAAGACTTCAGATTTTGCATCCCAGCTGCACACCAAAGAAAAAACATAGGAGGCTGGCACAGGGCAAGCTGACTGCCCTCACTACTCTGTGAGCCGCCTGAACAGCAGGGGGCAGGGGGTGTGAGAGCCCTACTGGGGGAATGAGAGATTGGGATGGTGCCATTTTCCTTCCCACCAATACCAACACAGTGGGAATTCAGAGCACAACACAGCGACCCCCCGTGGAGGCAGGACCTGCTTACACCAA
Organism: Suricata suricatta; assembly: GCF_006229205.1. Lineage (NCBI taxonomy): Eukaryota > Metazoa > Chordata > Mammalia > Carnivora > Herpestidae > Suricata > Suricata suricatta. The sequence goes on along the minus strand of NC_043711.1, from coordinate 88,896,814 downwards.
ATCCCCCGCACCTCCCTCCCCACCGCCCCACCCCCACCCCTGTGCTTGGGGCTGGACAGACTCTGAGCCAGCATAGCCAGCTTCTCCACACCAGCACAGCCAGCACCCTCCATGCTCCAAGTGTACTGAAAATCAAGTGCTTCACAACGATGGCTGCAGTTCTGGTGGGAATAGGACCAGGCTTACTTTCTTTTCTTTTCTTTTCTTTTTTCTTTTTCTTTCTTCTTCTTTTCTCTTTTGGAATCTGGCTCATAGTTTCCTGTTTGTTTTTCATTTCCTTCTCTCTCTCTCTCTCTCTCTCCCTCTCTCTCTCTCTCATTTGGATCAGCTTCCTTTTTCTTTCTTTTTCCTTTTCTTCTGCTTTTTCTTTGGAATCAGCCTTATAGTCTTTTTATTCTCTGGGTTTTTTGTTCCCTTTCCATTTCTTCTTTTTTTTTTCTGGTGGGCAAGGGGGATCAGTTTTTCCCCCCTTACTTCCAGGCTTAGTTTAACAAACAAATCAAAACTCACCTACTTAAAGTTCCAAACACTCCCCACTGCAAGCAAGGAGGAGCTCTGAGGAGGACTGACCAGTGCAGAAGAGCAGCCAAAACGCAACAACAGAGTGCACACAGCACAGGCCAGAAGCACCTCCTGCAGCGCCAGCCCCTGCACAGTGTGTGGCCACTTTTCAATACAGCAGTACTCTCAGGAGCAGGACACATAGCAAGCTTTTAAAACACACAAAAGACAGAAATTTAGCCAAAATGACAACATGGAGGAATTCTCCCCAAAAGAGAGGTCAAGAAGAAGTCACAACCAGGGACTTGTTCAAAACCACTATAAGCAATATATCTAAACAGGAATTTAGAACAATAGTCATAAGACTATTTGCTGGGCTTGCAAAAGCGTAGAAGACACCAGAGAAACACTTGCTGCAGAGACCAAAGACCTAAGAACTAGTCGGGCTGAACTAGAACATGCTGTAACTGAGATGCAAACTGACCGGACACAGTCGCAATGAGGAGAGAAGAAGCAGAGGAGAGAAGAGGTGACGGAGAAAATTATGGAAAATAATGAAACTGGAAAGGAAGAGAAAAGGAAACTACAAGGTCATGAGGAGAGACTTAAATAACTTAGTGATTCCAGGGGCACCTGGGTGCCTCAGTTAGTTGATTATCCAACATTGGCTCAGGTCATAATCTCACAGTTTATGAGTTCAAGCCCCACATCAAGTTCTGTGCTGACAGCTTGGAGCATGGATCCTGCTCCAGATTCTATGTCTCCCTTTCTCTCTGCCCCTCCCCAGCTTATTCTCTTTCTCTCTCTCTCTCTCTCTCCTCTCTCTCTCTCTCTCTCTCTCTCTCTGTATGTGTGTGTGTGTGTGTGTGTCTCAGAAATAAACAAACATTGGAAAAAAAATTTTAAGGACCTAATTATTCTAAATAAATAAATAAAAACAGTACCTGTATCATAGGAGTTCCAAAAGAAGAGTAGGAAAAAAGTATAGAAGGTTTATTAGAACAAATTATAGCTGAGAACTTCCTTAATTTGGGGAAGGAAACAGGAATTCAAGTCCAAAAGGCACAGAGAAGTCCCCTCAAAATCAACAAAAACAGGCCAACACCACAACATATCATAGTGAAATTTGCAAAATACAGATATAAAGAGAGAATTTTGAAAGCAGCTAGGGAAAAAAAGGCCCTCAACCTACAAGTGTAGACACATAAGGAAAGCAGCATACCTGTGCACTGAAACTTGGCAGGCCAGAAGGGAGTGGCAAGAAATATTCAATATACTAAATGGGGGAAAATATGCAGCCAAGGATTCTTTATCCAGCAAGACTTCATTCAAAACAGAAGGAGAGATAAGGGGTTTCCCAGACAAAAAAAAACTAAAGGAGTTTGTGACCACTAAACCAAGCCTGCAAGAAATATTAAAGGGGACTCTCTGACTGGAGGGGGGAAAAAAAGAAGATCAAAGCAACAAAGACTACAAAGGACTAGAAAATATCACCAGAAACACCAACTCTACAGGTAACACAAAGGCTCTAAATTCATATCTTTCAATAACCACTCTAAATATAAATGGTCTGAATGTTCCAATCAAAAGACACAGGCTATCAGAATGGATAAAAAAAAAAAAATACAAGTTCCATCTATATGCTACCTACAAGAAATTCATTTTAGACCTAAAGATACCTGCAGATTGAAAGTGAGGAGATGGAAAACAATCTATTATGCTAATGGATATCAAAAGAAAGCCAGAGCAGCCAAACTTCTATCAGACAAACTAGATTTTAAAACAAAGACTGTAACAAGAGATGAAGAAGGGTGTTATATCATAATTAAAGGGTCTACGCATCAAGATATTCCAACAATTATATTCAATGCCCTCAACTTGAAAGCACCCAAATACATAAATCAATAAGGCATAAACATGAAGAAACTCATTGATAAAAATACAATAATAGTAGGAACTTCAATGTCCCCACTAAGAGCAATAGATGGATCAGCTAAGCATAAAATCAATGGCTTCCAATGACATACTGGACTGAATGGACTTAACAGACACAGTCAGAACATTTTCTCCTAAAGCAATAGAACATACATTCTTCTTGAGTGCACATGGAATGCTCTCCAGGAAAGATCACATACTTGGTCACAAGTCAGCTCTCCACAGTTACAAAAAGATCGAGATAATACTGTTTGAAGTCAACCAAAAGAAAAGATTTAGAAAGCCCTCAAATACATGGAGGTTAAAGAACATCCTACTAAAGAATGAATTGTGTTAACCAGGAAATTAAAGAAGAAATTAAAAATACATGGAAGCCAATGAAAATAAAAACACAACAGTCCAAACCCTTTGCAATGCAGCAAAGACAGTCATAGGAGGAAAGTATATTGCAATATAGCTCTACCTCAAGAAGCAAGAAAGGTCTCAGTTACATAATCTAACCTTAAACCTAAAGGAGCAAGAAAATGAGCAGCAAAGAAAGCCTAAATCCAGCAGAAGAAGAGAAAAAATAATGATTAGAGCAGAAATAAATGATATAGAAACAAAAAAACCCATACAGTAGAACAAATCAACAAAACTAAGAGCTGGTTTTCGAAAGACTTAACAAAATTGATAAACCCCTAGCCAGTCTTATCAAAAAGAGAAGAGAAAGGAACCAAATCAATAAAATCACAAACAAAAGAGGAGAGATCACACTCAACAACAATGAAATACAAACAATTATAAGAGAATACTATAAAAAATTATATGCCAACAAACTGGACAATCTGGAAGAAATGGACAAATCCCCAGAAACATACAAACAACAAAAACCAAACCAGGAAGAAATGTAAAATCTTAACATACCTATAACCAAAAAAGAAATTGAATCAGTAATAAAAATCTCCCTATAAACAAAAGTCCAGGGTCAGATGGTTTCCCACGGGCATTCTACCAGACATCTAATGAAGAGTTAACACCTATGCTTCTCAAATTGTTCCAAAAAAATAGAAGTGGAAGGAAAGCTTCCAAACTCATACTCTGAGGCCAGAATTACCTTGATTCCAAAACCAAAGACCCAACTAAAAAGGATAATTACAGGCCAATATCCTTAATGAACCTGGGTGTAAAAATTCTCAACAAGATACTAGCAAATCGAATTCAACAGTACATTAAAAGAATTATTCACCATGGTCAAGTGGGATCTATTCCTGGGCTGCAGGGGTGGTTCAATATTTACAAATCAATCAATGTGAGACATCACATTAATAAAAGAAAGGATAAGAACCACATGATCCTGTCAATAGATGCAGAAAAAGCATTTGACAAAACATAGCTTCCTTTCTTGATAAAATCCTTCAGGAAAGGAGGGACAGATAGAACATATCTCAATATCATTAAGGCCATATGCAAAAGAGCCACAGCTAATATCATCATTAATGAGGGAAAACTGAGAGCTTTTCCCCTAAGGTCAGGAACACGATAGGCATGTCCACTCACTGTTGCTCAACATAGTACTGGAAGTCCTAGCCTCAACAATCAGACAACAAAAATAAATAAAAGGCCTACAAATTGGTAAGGAAGAAGTCAAACTTTCCCTATTTGCAGATGACATGATACTCAACGTGGAAAACCACAAAGTTTCCACCAAAAAACCGCTGATACATTAATTCAGCAATGTCACGGGATATAAAATCAATGTACAGAAATCTATACACCAATAATGAAGCAGTAGAAAGAGGAATCAAGGAGTCAATACTATTTACAATTGTACCAAAAACTTTAAGATACCTAGGAATAAACCTAACCAAATAGGTAAAAGATCTATACACTGAAAACAGTAGAAAGCTAATGAAAGAAACTGAAGAAAGCACAATGGAAAAACATCCTGTGCTTATGAATTGGAAGAACAAATATTGTTAAAATGTCTATACCACCCAAAGCTGCCTACATATTCAATACAATCTCTATCAAAATAAAATCAGCATTCTTCACAGAGCAAGAACAAGCAATTCTAAAATTTGCATGAAACCGAAAAGACACCTGAACAGCCAGAGTAATGCTGAAAAAGAAAACCAAAGCTGGAGACAACACAATTCCAGACTTCAAGCGATATTACAAAGCTGTAATCCTCAAGGCAGTATGGTACTGGCACAAAGACAGACACACAGATCAATGGAACAGAATAGGGAACCTAAAAAGGGACCCACAGATGTATGGCCAACTTATCTTCAACAGACCAGGAAAGAATATCCGGTGAGAAAAGGACAGTGTCTTCAACAAATGGTGCTGGGAGAACTATACAGGGACATGCAGAAGAATGAAACTGGACCACTTACATCATACACAAAAAAAATTCAAAATGGATGAAAGACCTAAAGGTAAAATGGGAAGCCATCAGACTCCCAGAGGAGAAAATAGGCAGCAAGCTCTTTGACCTCAGCCACAGTAGCTTCATACTCAGCATGTCTCTGGAGACAAGGGAAATGAAAGCAAAAATGAACTATTGGGACCTCATCAAGATAAATGCTTCTGCACAGAGAAGGAAACAATTAACAAAACTAAAAGGCAACTTATGGAATGGGAGAAGATATTTGAAAATAACATATCAGATAAAAGGTTAGTATCCAAAATCTATAAGGAACTTACCAAACTCAACACTCCAAAACAAATAATTCCATTAAGAAACAGGCACAAGGCATGAACAGACATTTTTCCAAAGAGGACCTCCAGATGGCCAACTGACACATGAAAAGATGCTCAACATCACTTATCATTAGGGAAATACAAATCAAAACCACAATGAGATACCATCTCACACCTGTCAGAATGGCTAAAATTAACAACTTTGGGAACAACAGATATTGGTGAGGATGTGGAGAAATGGGAACCCTCTTGCACTATTGGTAGGAGTGCAAATTGGTGCAGCCACTCTGAAAAAGTGTGGAGGTTCCTAAAAAGTAAAAAATAGAACTACCCTGCAATGCAGCAATTGTATTACTAGGTACTTATCTAATGGATATAAAAATGCTGATTCAAAGGGGCACATGCACCCCAATGTTTATATAGCAGCACCATTGACAATAACCAAAGTATGGAAAGAACCCAAATGTCCATTGACAGATGAATGGATAAAGAAGATGTGGTATATATATATATAATGGAATACTACTCAGCAATCATAAAGAAAGTAATCTTGCCGTTTGCAACAACGTGGATGAAACTAGAGTGTACTATGCTAAGCAAACTAAGTCAGAGAAATACAAATATCATATGATTTCACCCATATGTAGAATTTAAGAAACAAAACAGATGAACATAGTGGAATGGAAGCAAAAATAATATAAAAACAGAGAGGGAGGCAAGCCATAAAAGACACTTCACTACAAAGAACAAACTAAGGGTTGTGGGAAGGAAGGTGGGAGGGGTCTGGACTAAATGGGTGATGCGCATTAAGAAGGGCACTTGTTGGGATGAGCACTGGGTGTTAATGTAAGTGATGAATCACTGGGTTCACCTCCTCAAACCAATACTACACTGTATGTTAACTAACTTGAACTTGCATAAATAAATTTCAAAAATAGTAAGATAAAGAAATATGTCATACAAGAATCGGAAAGTAAAAATTGTCATTATTGTCATTATTTGCCTACAATTTGCCTCAAATGAGATATTTAAGTTCAGCTGCTTAATTTAAATTCAAAAATTTTTAAAGCCTAGCAGTCATTTTTACACACCAAATACAGCCAAATTAGAAAATGTACATAGAGGAGCGCCTGGGTGGCTCAGTCGGTTAAGCGTCTGACTTCGGCTCAGGTCACGATCCCACAGTTCGTGGGTTCGAGCCCCGCATCAGGCTCTATGCTGACAGCCAGCTTGGAGCCTGGAGCCTGCTTCAGATTCTGTGTCTCCCTCTCTTTCTGACCCTCCCTCCTCTGCTCACGCTGTGTCTCTCTGTCTCTCAAAAATAAATAAAAAACACTAAAAATTTAAAAAAAAGAAAGAAAACGTATACAGAAATTTAAAAAGTGGCATTCACATTAGTCAAAAATCACAAGGTAATTGGGAGTAAATCTAACCAGAAAAGTGTAAGACTTTATGAAGAAAATTACAAAACATATTAAAACATTTTTTGAAGGTCTGACTAAATGACAAGTTATATTATGAATCAGAAGGAATACATATCATAAGGATGCCAGTTCTCCCCAAATCAGTTCTTAAATTCCATACAACTCTGAGCAAAATCCAAATAGGGCTTTTCATGGACATGTGCTAATTCCAAAATTCACACATAACAGCGATAATCTAAGAATAGCCAAGGCAATTCTGAAAAGGGAGATAGGGGAGTGGTTTATCAGAAAGGATAGGATGGACCTATAGTAACTGGGGCCGTATGGTACTGGTGCAGGAATAAAACCAGAGTCCCCTGGAACGGAACAGAGAGCATAAAAGCTGACCTCCCTGATACATTAGTGCAGAAATTGAGAACATTGCATATTGATATAGATGTTGCCAGTTTGGGAACAACTTGACTTCTGCAGGCAAAAACAAAACACTATACCCTGGCTTTCCTGCCACATATAATTTTATTTTTTTGCCTTTTAATTTTTTTATTTTTTTTAATTTTTTATAATAGTTTATTGTCAAATTAGTTTCCATATAACACCCAGTGCTTCTCCCCACAAGTGCCCCCCCTCCATGACCATCCCCCCTTCCCCCTCCCCCTCCCCCTTCAGTCCATGGTTCGTCTCCAGTATTCAGTAGTCTCCCTTGATCTGTGTCCCTCACTCTTCCTCGCTCTCTTTCCCCCTTCCTCTCCCCATGGTCCCCTGCCAGGTCTCTCCTGTTAGACCTATGAGTGCAAACATGTGGTATCTATCCTTCTCTGCCTGACTTATTTCGCTTAGCATGACACCCTCGAGGTCCATCCACTTTCCTACAAATGGCCATATGTCATTCTTTCTCTCACATATAATTTTAAAAATTGCAAATGGTTTGATGACCCATATGTGAAAAATTATTTTTAGAAGAAAATGTACACTTTCTTTGTGAACTCACGGTTGGGAAGAATTTCTCAAACAAGAGATTGAAAAGCAAAAACCATAAAGTTGGACAAATTAAAATTAAAACCTTCCCTTGGGGAAAAAAAAGATACTATAAACAAAATGAAAATGAAAAAACGGACAAAGTCAGCTCAACTGTTTATAATGCATACGACCAATTATACCCAGAGTATGTAAAGCACATCTACAAATCAGTAAGAAAATACAGTGTTCAAGTATGATCCCTAAATCAAAAGTTACAATAGCAGGTGCCTAAATTGCAGGTGCTAATTTTTGACCAAGCAATTTCTTACTCCAGCACCTTTACACCCTATAGCACAATGAAGTTCAGTTTGCTGGAAGCTAATAAATGCCCACATCAATCAGAAATGGACAGAGGTTTGTGATAACATCCAGATTTGAAATGGAGTAATTTGGTGTTGCTGGAGGACAGGGTGAGATAGAACAACCAGATACGGGAAATGAGAAAACAGTGAGAAAGGCATGGTTAAAATAAACAAACAGGTAAACTCAGGCTCCAGGGAAAAACGAGAGAGTAAGCTAATCGACAGAGACATGAGGATCAATAAGTTTATCAAGGATATCTGCCCAAACCCAGGATGGGGAAACTGTCTCAGCAGTCGTGCCACAGGACAAATTCCGGAGTGGAGTCATCAATGAGGTCCATATGAACCAAAACCAACAGTGGGACATCACTGTCAAACAGGCTACAGGCACCTTAGCCACATACCTAGGAGTATCATGTCCACAGGAAAGGAGTTTGGAGCTATTATCTTCCCCTCACTAATCAGACCACGCTTGGAAATGGTGCTCTGTTTCAGGCCTCCCACTATGAAGAGAACACCTAGGAAAATTTACTTTCCCATCAACAAAAGGTTAAAAACCATTCCCATAGGTGAATATATATTGTAAACCTACTGTTTGTTCATCAGAGTACTAGGTGCTGGGTTTAGGATGATGATCAAGGCATGCACAGTCTCCACCCTTACAGACTGGGTGTGGAAGAAGGGGGCCAATGGGAGAAAGTTAAACAACACCTCACTAGAATGTATCCATGTTTTATTTACAAGGCGCTAAGACAGCAGAAGGAGAGGCATTGTGTCAGTAAGCTCAGACTATGTTTTGCTGTAGTAACAAATAATTCCTCGGTTTCAACTACTTATAACTACAAATGCTTAGTTCTGATTCTCATTGATGTCCACTGTGGGTTAAGATGGCTCTCTATTCTATGTGTTCTTCATTCTAGGACCCAGAATGGAAGGTCAATCTCTCTTCCAATCTCATATCAGAGGGGAAAATACAATGGCAGAACTTCGCAATTATTCTTAAATCTTCTAATCAGAAGTGGCGTACATTCTATCACACTGCATTGGTCAGAGCAGGTCACAAGGCCAGCTGTTGTGACAATGAGGTGGAAAATAAAATCCTCCTGCAAGAATGGGTCCAAAGGGGAAAGGCTCAGAAAGAAGAGGCAGCAAATATTTTGGAAAAACAAATAAATAAATAAAATCTAAAAATATAGGAAAGAAATATATATGAATTGCTGGAGTCCAGCTCCAGCAGGTCCAGGGGTCCCTGAAAATCCTTTCAGGGTCAGGACGGTGTCAGCGTGAGAGAGTGATGAGAGAGCCACATGTTTTTTTCTTGGTCACCAGGCAGGCATCTCTGCTCTGTCTGCTTTGGTGTCTCTTTTTAGTGATCAAGCAATAACATGACATCAGAAAATAGGAATTGTTTACACTGACTAATTCTTAGTGATAAGATATTTTAATTATTGGAAGTGATGACATTAGAAGAATATAAATTTTTATAATGGCTAATTTGTTATGGTAAGACTCTTTAATCATCAAAAGTATACAGAGAACTATCTCTCATTTATTTTTGCGTCCGTTCCCAAGATTAAGAAAGTGACAAACCCATCTCATTTTGTACGGGTTGGTTTTTTGCCAATAATTATGACTTTGTTTTTGATGAACAAATTACAACCAAGTCATGTAACGCACTGACAGTGAGGTTGAGCGAATCCTACAACCAAGAACAGGATGTCTTCAGCAAAACACAGGATGATATACATATCATTTAAGCCAGTAAAACTAAGAGGAAAACATAGGTCAAGCTGTACACAGATAGGCCAGGAGCCATTTCATTAGGCTCACAAACCACAGGAAAAAGAATGCTTGCGAACAAGTTGTTTGAGAAAGCCCTTTCTCTGATGCAAGCACAGTGGGGGCCCTGTGTGTGTTGGCCTTGCACCTGGGTTTCTCACATCCGTATCCATCCTCATAACTGAAGTCAGCACAAGGTAGAATGAGACCTTCGGAAGGCACTATGTTCCGTCCTTGTCTTCCACTTCTAATCTCCAGTTTAGGCTCCAGTTCTCTTCAGACCAGAATCAAATGTACTATGTTTTTGACCTTGTATTTATTTCTTATCTCCAAATTAGGCTCCTTTTCTCCGGGCCAGACTCAAGTGCAATTTTTGTATTTTTAACCCCTTCAAGTCTATGTTTTGGGTCTGCAAGGCTCATTAGAAGAGGCTTTTGTCAAATATTTATAATGCTTTGATCTAAAATCTCTTATGCAGGGACAGGAAAATGTTTTTTCTTATGGGGTAACTGTGTGGGGAATATCGGTCTGATTTGGAACGCTGTAAGGCCTAATTAATGACAACAGGCTTATTTTCAACATGAGCAGTAGTAGTAGAAGATACCAGTTTCCCCTCTCATGGCAGGAGCTGTGTAAATGTCTGCCATTTCCTCACTGTGGCTGTGTCATCCAGCAAGGCTGGTGTGGCTCCCAGCAAAGAATATATTTACTCAGGAAATATATAAGAACATATGTGATATAATGAAAAATGAATGTATATGTTCAGCAAGAGATACTAATGATGATGGCAGCAATATTCATAATAAACAAAAACTGGACACAACTGAAATGCTCATCGAGAGTAGGCTAGATTTGGGGTGCCTGGTGGCTCAGTTGATTAAGCATCTGACTCAGCTCAGGTCATGATCCCATGGTTCATGGCTTCAAACCCCATGTCAGGCTCTGGTGCCTGGAGTCTGCTTCAGTTTCTGTGTCTCCTTCTCCCTCTGTCCCTCCCCTACTTGCATTCTGTCTGTCTGTCTCTCTCTCTCAAAAATAAATAAAACATTTAAAAATTTAAAAAAATAAAAAAGAGTAGGTTAGATTCAAAAATATTGACATATTCATACAGTGGGTCATACAATGGAATAACACCCAGAAAAAAATAAAAGAATGAGCTACTGCCACATTCAATAACATAGAGGAGTACAAGGAGCCACACACAAGAAGGGAATATAGCATGCTTCCATTTATATGAAGTTTAAAAGAAAGCAACAGTAATTTATGGTGATGAAGGTCAGAATAGCAGGTGGTTTTGAGAAGTATCTTCTAAGAAACATGAAGGGCTTTCTTCTTACCTTTGAGGTGCTAGGGACATTTAAAAATTTTTTTAACACTTATTCATTTTTTGAGACAGGGAAAGACAGACAAAAGCTGGAGAAGGGCAGAGAGAAGGGGGGACACAAAATCTAAAGCAGGCTCCAGGCTCTGAGCTGTCAGCACAGAGCCTGACACAGGGCTCAAACTCACAAACTGAGAGATCATGACTTGAGCTGAAGTTGGACGCTCAACTGACTGAGCCACCCAGGTGCCCCAAGACATTTTACTTAAACTGAATTCACTTAGGTGTATGCAAATTACCTTAATAAAAGAAGAAAAATTGTTTGCCATAGACCCCTAACCTGGAGGGAGGGTCCTCTCAGTGAAGGCTTGCCAGAGGAAGTTACTTATAAACTTAGACCTGAAAAATTAGCAGAAACCATCCAGGAGGATCAAAGGAACACATCGTAGGCAGAGGGATATATCTATGTGCATCCTGGGGGCCCACAGAAGTCACAGCACAATCAAGATGCTAAAATATTTTCTAAATGGCTAGTATGTTTGCTGCCAAAGGAAGCACTGAGAGAGAGCCATGACTGGAAAGGACCAACACTGCAAACCTTGAAAGACATGTTAAGGATATGGGTCCCTTATGTGAAGAGCACGGGAATCCACTGACTGGTTTGACACAGGGAAATGGCAGAGTCTGGTTTCATTTTGGAAGAATCACTCCACACTCAGTAAAAATGAAGTTGGAAGGGGCAAAATGGAAGCTGGGTGGTCAGCTAGGAAACTGCCGCATTTGTCCAAGCCAGAGAAGAAAGAGGTCCAATACAAAGTAACTGAGGGGTGCCTGGGTGGCTCAGTAGGTTAAGCGTCCGACTTCAGCTCAGGTCATGATCTCACGGTTTGTGGGTTCAAGCCTCGTGTTGGGCTCTATGCTGACAGTGCAGAGCCTGCTTGGGATTCTCTCCCTCCCTCTGCTCTCCCTCTCCCAAAAATACACAAATATTTTAAAAGACAGAGTAACTGGGGCTCTCTGGCTCTCTCCATTCCACCAGCTTGGAATGAGCAGAGGCCCGGGTTCGAACCTGCAATAAACGACCCTTGCTTTTTGGCTTTGAAAAAAAAAAAAAAAAGACAGAGTAAGTGAGAATAATGGCTACATAGCTTTTGTCTCATTACCTATGTTAATGAACCACAGAGGTGAAGACAGGAAAATCAGATTCAAGAGATATTTAGGAGGGAAAACTGATAGCACTGCAAGATGTCATGTGATAAACAGCTAAAGAAACCAGGATTTGTCCATTCTGAAGGGGAATATGCAAAGTGCCAGCCCAAATATGAAGGGTTGCTATGCAGAAGCAGCAGAAATGCGTGGGGAAAACCAGAGAGCATGGGCAAAGTCGCAGGGAAGTGCTTTCCCCTGCCTGTGCTCCCCAGTCAGGGTGCAGACAGCACCAGATGTAGTGCTAGGAGGTGCCAGGCAGAGGCTGGATGATTACCTTGCAAAGACTCTGCAGAAACAAGCCAAGCAAAGGTTGGACCAGCTGACATCCAAGATTCTATGATATTCAAAGTCCCATGGACAACAGGCAGCTCATTTGTCTCCTCCGAGACTGAATCTTTTAAGACTTCAGGTCTGGTCTCTGATGATATTTGCCACAATTCACATACTGTGATCTGGGCTTTCTGCCCAAAATGTGCCCATCATCCCAACATGCCTTAATTCCTATATATCCTTGAACTTGTCAGAATATATTTTAATTATCTTTTCCTGTGTTCATCAGCCCCCAAGAGACTGTGAACTACACTGTATAAGACAAAATGTCTGGCTCATTTTTATTTCCAAGAGCCTATGGCATGGCCAGATGCCACTGGGTCGATGAGCGGACTTGCCTATATTATTAAGTTGCATAATATTCCATTGTATGGATGCACTAACACAGAACTGTAGTCCATGGTACAAATGTAGCACATGAAACCCAGCATTTCTGAAATCAGGTGGGCTGAGGGGGTGTAGCATGAGGAGAGTCTCACAAGAACCTGCTATGTTTATCATTTTTATTTCTTTTTGGAAAAAAATTGTCTATCAGGGCACCTGGGTCAGCCGGTTAAGTCTCCAACTGTGGCTCGGGTCATGATCTCATGGTTCATGAGTTTGAGCCCCACATCAGTCTCTGTGCTGAAAACGCAGAGCCTGGAACCTGCTTTGGATTCTGTGTCTCCCTCTCTCTGTGCCCCTCCCTGCCCATCAACTCTCAAAAATAAATAAACATTAAAAAAAAATTTAAGTGTCTATCAAAAACAGCCATCATTTGCCTATTGAATGACTCCTAGAAATCAATACACACTTATGAACAGAAACTGAGAACCTACTTCTTTAAAACAAAATATGAAGTAGGCCTGAACTACTGGTAGAAAATGTAGGTTTTTAATCTGCAACACCTCAGTGGGAAATAGAGGTCTCAGTTCCTCTGGCTGACAGTTCCTAACGACAGCAATAAACCAACATGCCCCCATCGGCCAAACAGATGTTCTGAGTTGACAAAAGGGCACCAAACACTGCCCCAAATGCTGTCACTTCTGTGTTTTCTTTATTATTATTATTATTTAACGTTTATTTATTTTTGAGAGAGAGACACAGAGTATGAGCGCAAGAGGGTCAGAGAGAGAGACACAGAGTATGAGCGGAAGAGGGTCAGAGAGAGAGACACAAAGAATCAGAAGCAGCCTCCACGATCTGAGCTATCAGCACAGAGCCCAATGCGGGCTGTGAACCCACGAACTGTGAGATCATGACCTGAGCTGAAGTCGGCCGCCTAACTGACTGCGCCACCTAGGCGCCCCTTTGTATTTTCTAATTGGTGAACCCTGTTTAAAAGCCTAGGCTATAATAAATATGTGCTTTATCACCAAAGAAATGGATGTACCTACAATAGGAACATGTAGCCTGGAAAAAAAAAAAACCAGAAAGAGGATACTATCAATGTGCCAAGGTAGATAGAGGAGTTCTGACTGCTTCACTAAAATACTTCAAAGCAAGTTCAGAATGAACTGGAGTGGAAGGAAGTGGTGAGCAAAAACAGAGAGATGTAGTAATTAAAGTTAATTACTCTTGTTACTATGGTAGCAACCCAGAACAAGCAAAATTAGATACACATTCAAGGTGAATCCTAAACAGGGCCCTGTGCTTTCCTGCACCAAGAAGCTAGGAGCAGACCATTATTTAACAGAATTAAATTCCATTATTAACCCATTTTATGCCAAAGACAATCTTCTTCAATCCATTCAGGGCTGCAACAGCAAAAATGGTATCTGAATCCTAAGATCTCTTACCCATATTTACAAAGGCCATTCTTTCAGGATGGCCAATTTAGGTGATGTCTTGGTTGGACTCCCCCAGAAGCTGATCCTGAGATAAGGATTTGAGTTCAAGCAATTTGTTGGGGGGAAGGGGCGCGGAGTGAAGAAGTAGAACAGGAAAATGAGCTGATAAAGGGTGTGTCTGTTTGTTTGTTTTTAATGTTTATTTATTTTTGAGAGAGAGAGAGAGAGAGAGAGAGAGAGGGAGAGAGAGAATCCCAAGCAGGCTTCGTGCTGTCAGCTCACTAACTGAGAGATGAGACCTGAGCCAAAACCAAGAGTCAGATGCTTAACCGACTGAACCACCCAGGTGCCCCAAAGGGTGTGCCTCAAGGCAAACTTCCACTCCAGGTGACTGGAATGCAGTCCCCCTGGGGGACGCTGGAAGCCCACTTAGTTGGGCAGATAAAGGAGTTATCCTGCCCGAGGAGCCAGGCACTGGGATATTTCTCTAGCGACCCTTAGTCATGGCCGAAGGCTCTCCTCAGAGGAGTTAAGCCCCTGGCATTTCCACATCTGCATTCTGGCTAGTGAAAGGGGAGCAAGAGGGATACGCCCCATTTCCGACTCAGCAGATGAAATCCTCTCTCTCACTGGCCTCTTCTCCGCTTTCCCCTCTGCAGATGCCTGAAATGGAAATAACTCCAGGTGGCCGCAGAAGCCACAAGTTGAAGAGGGAAGAACCCCCAGAGAAAGGGACCTGGGCCCCTGAGTGTTCCGTTAAAGAACTGGGAATGCCCATTTTGGACTTTGTGAAACTCAGAACTGAAACCTATTTCTCAGCCATTAAGGATTTTTGGTGTTTGTCGCAGCAGATGGTGTTACTTTAATTAATATATTATTCTCTTAATATTTACCAACCTGGTAGGCAAACATCTCACCCTTGCTTTAACCTGAATTTCACTGATTACTAGGGAAGCTATATACTACTTCAAGTATAATTCAAATGCCCTCCACTCCTCTGCTTTTGGAGGGTATCAAGGTGGTCATTGTATCAGGGAAATCAGAAATCCACATCTCTCCCTTGTATGAGATCAGGCCCTCATCCCTACCTTTATACACATCCACGTGTGCATGCACGCACACACGCACACACACACACACACACACGCCATGACATCCCTCACTGACCCTCCCCAAGGAGTATCTCACAAAAGGTCCCATGTCATCCTAGACCCTGCCCTGTCCCTTCCCTCCCCTGACTCTAATCCAGGCATCGACCTGCATGACCCTCGGTTCACATCTGCCCTGCTGCTGACACTACCCCAGATTTCCTTGATGTCTTGGGTTACTTGTGTGCCCCCACTTCATCCTGCCAGTGGGGATGCCCCTTCTCTTTCTTTATCCCCTCTTCTTGTAGGGATTCCCACAGCAGAGTTGGCTGCGGGGGCTAGGGTGCTTAGGGATTTTTTAATATGTATAGCCCTCTCCCAGAAAACAAACATGCTCACAGGATGATTGGGAGAGAAACGGAGACACGTTGTGTCCGAGATCGCTAGTTCCCTGGCCTTTGGCAGAGATCAACACGTTTGCTCTGTGCTTTCTTCCCATGACGAATTCTCTCCCAGGCATTCAGATGCCCCTGCCTAAAAAAGTCAGCTTCTATTGGGCCTGCCTCAAGATCATCAGATGTATTTGAACCCCCAAGTATGAAACCTTGCTCAATGTCTTTCGCAGGAGACTCCTGACGTCTACGAAATCAGTGGATGTGAGTACAAGAGAGTGGAAAGGAAGAATGAT
Source organism: Suricata suricatta (assembly GCF_006229205.1). NCBI lineage: Eukaryota > Metazoa > Chordata > Mammalia > Carnivora > Herpestidae > Suricata > Suricata suricatta. Next base: position 88,880,766 of record NC_043711.1, on the reverse strand, counting down.
CTCAGTTCCTACTTTCTGCAAGTTAAGTGTATTTCAGCCTCGGCTCTGATCCATCTGGGGCCACGGTCACCCAAAACGTATGGATCATATGAGCTGGTTTTTCTATGAATTGTTGCCCATCACGTCAGAGTAGTTTTTGCCAGAGTAGAGCTTTCCTGTCCAGACAGAAACCCCTACCTCGATCCTCCACCCCAGATTCCTTTCGGTCCTAGGAAATGAGAGTCTCTCCTCTCTGGGTATCAAGTCCAGCCTCTGGTTGGATGCTTGTCTCTGGCTTGGGCTCCTTGGTCCCAAACAGGAGTGAATCCCTAGAGCAATGCCTATAGCTTCCTACCTGGAAGGGCCAGTCTTGGGCAAGGGCAGGCACCGGGCCCCCCTGACCACCCCAGGCAGAAAGAAGACATCCAGGTGACTCATCTTTACTTCTAAGACTGAGGCTATTGAAACCTCATTGCCATGCTCAGGTTGTACCCAGAACCAAGGACATAAAGAGCACTGCCAGAGACCCCAGCTGAAGGAGTAGAGTGTGTCAGTCAGGGTCCCACCAGGACATGGATTCACCCCAGATGCTTCACATGAAGACTTTAGTAAAGAGACTGCTTACAGCTGCAGTGCATCAGAATCACCTGGAGGACTTATTAAGACCCAGATTGCTAGCTTTCCCATTGGGGCAGAGCCCAAGAATTTGTGTTTCCAACAGGTTCCCAGGGGACTCTGACGCTGCCAGTCTGGAGTCTACCTTTTGAGAACCACCAGTTTACAGAGCTAAGAATTAGGGGATTGTGGTCTTTCCATACGATGGAATATCATTCAGCCATAAAAACAAATTGAGTGCTGACCCGTGGTACAATATAGGGGGATCCTGAAAACATTATGCTGAAGGAAAGAACCAGACATAAAAAGGTCACACACTGTAAGATTCCTTTTATAGGAAATATCCAATAGGAAAATCTATACGGACTGAAAGCAGACTCCGGGTTACCAGGAGCTGGGGAAAGAAAGAATACGGAGTAATGATTTAGTGGATTTTTTTTCTGGTGAGGCAAAGGCTTTGAAACTAGAGAGAGGTGGTGTTTGAATGACAGTGCAAATGCACTAAAACCCACCGGCTTGTATACTTGAAAATGGTCAGCTATATGTTATGTGAGTTTCACATCAACAAAATGTTAAGGAGGGGAAACATAGAAAGACACCCAGGAACCAGCAACCCAGGAATTCTCACTACCCTCAGCCTGGAGAAACGAGGGAGGGTATAGGTACAGCAGTGGCAAAGCCCAGTAAGAAGCAGAACTATGGAAGAGAGATCACTCACTGAGCAGTAGACATGAAAGAGGCAGCGGAGGTACGAAACATAGGACTATGCAGAAAGGGAGAGATTAAAGACCCAAGTCTTGGTCTCACCACCTCTGACCTCCTCTCATTGGCCAAAGCCAAGCAGAAGCCTGGTAGCACAACCCATATGTAACAGCTTCCCATGGCGCAGAGCAGGATGGAAACGTGTGCAAAATGGATTGAGGCTGGGCTTTGGCGGGGAAGAGATCCAAAGCAGCACATCCCGGCTGGCTGACAGGGCTGGGACAGTCCCATCAAATCTTCGCCAGTTTCTTTCAAAAGCGGAATAAACCCCCCTTTCGAAGTTCGTAAAGGAAGATGTGCTTAGAAGGAAACATTCCTCAAACCCAGCCAGGACTGAAGACTCCTAATAAGCTAGATGACAAAACTCTTAGAAGCTGACCTCTTAGCCACTGCAACGAAGCAGAAAGAGCTTTAATTAAAAGCCAACCTTCCCAGGCTGCCGCCAGACTTCAAACAAGCCTTTGGTCTCTGGCTGCCTCCCCAAGGCACAGAACACCTTCCACCACAGAGCAGCACAGCCACTGCCGCCGGGTACCTGCAGGACCCCTAGGAACCACCCTCCCACCCCCCAGGGGGGTAGAACAGAAACATCCATGAGCAACTTGAGGTTGTACACATCACATCACCCTTTATTAATCCCCAGATGCACTGATCATTTTCCCAGGGCCTTGACCTTCTCGGGCTCCACCCAGACCCAGGAGGCATCTGTAAAATAAAACAGGACCCTTTCCGCACATGCTTACAACAGCAGTGTCACTTCGACCCGGGACAATCTCGGTCTGTGTTGGTCCACAGCCCTCACTCCACACAGCCTCCCATGCTGTTGGAAGGGCAGTTGGAGGTGACATCAGGCCACCGTGGCTGCTGTCGAGGCTGCTGTTAAAAGTGGCCTCCCTGGGTGCCAGCCACAATTAGTGGTTCTGTTCCACTGAGGTCCCTATCAAAGGAGCTGCAGGGGGTGCTTCCCCAGACCACTGCTTCCTGTTGATTCTGAGTTATCAAGAAAACACAGAAAATCACGGGAATCAAGGAAAGGGAACTTTGGGCTGAAGCGTTGCAGGAGTCACTGCAAAGCGGCCCCAGGGAAAAGGCCCGCCCGCCCCCCTGCAAACGAGGTTGAACCACGTGTAACCCAAAGCCCAAATGCTGTCCCTTTTGCTGGTTTTTCAATTCCAGGTTTAAGAGATTTGATTTATTAAAGTTTTTAAACTTTAACCTCATAGATGCATTTCTCAGCCAGCATTGATGAATTTCTCCCATCCATCATCATGTTTTAATGTAACGTTACTCTTGCAAAGCACTTTTGCCTCCAATTTTGTTCAGAAATAAGTAGGAAGAAATGAAGGGGAAGTCCTTAGAATTTTGTTATCTCTAAGACTCAACACACAACACACACACACACACACACACACGCTCACGCACGCACACCCAATATCACCTAAGGCCCAGCCTCCTGCTATGGGAGTTGGAGGGGAGAAACTATAACAAATTTATAGAAATAGTTTTGTCTTTCCCTGCATGTTGACCTTGGGAAAAACTCCTACTTATCCTTCAAAACCCAATGCATAAACCCCTTTTTCTTTGTGCTCTCCCCTAACCATCTGGTCCCCTCCGAGTCTATTGCACTTTTCAGACTATTTTGACTATCACCCACATCTATCTTTTCCTAAACTCTGCAGGGTCTCTGATTTTGTCACTCTAGACTCCCAGAACCTAGCATGGCACCTGGCACATAGTAGGTGTTTAATAAATGCATGTTGAAGTTAATTGAATCAAGGGGCTGAGGGTTTAGTTCTAGCTCTCTGTCCTAATATAGCTCCACCTCCTGACATCTCAGTTTCCTTGAGTATGAGATGAGATCAATCATTTCCTACTCTGCTTTCTTAGCTCTGGCTGCTATGACAAAATACCATACACTAGGGGGCTTAAACAGACATTCTTTCTCACAGTTCTGGAAGGCTGGGAAGTCAAGATCATGGTGCTGGCAGATTCAGTTCCTGGTGCGAGCTCTCCTCCTAACTCTTAGATGGTTGCCTTCTCATTGCGTGCTCGCATATCTGCCTTCCTCTTAGAAGGTTATCATTCCTGTCGCGAGGGCTGCGCCCTGATGACCTCCTCTAAAGCCCAAAGCCCCCCCCTTCCAAATACCATAAAACTGGAAGTGAAGGCTTCAACACAGGAATTTTGAGAAGACACAAACATTTAGCCCTTAACACCTGCCTACTCCCTAAGGCTATTGTTAGGGTCATGGAAGAGAGCTGGAGTAAATGGCACTGAGAACCTTGGAGCTCTGCTCAGGTGTGAAGGATGATTTAAGGATAATTGCGAAGCGATGCCAAGACCAATGTGGAGCCTGCTGTTTCGCCACCTTGCCTCCCCCTTGACCTCCAGAGCTGGAAATCAGTAACATCAGTCAAGTCAGACTATGCCAGTTCATCTGTCATAAAATGCTATTCACAAAGTCAAGCGACCTTCAGTTGACGGATTAAGAAAAGAGAACTTAATTTTTCTCCTAAAAAGTCTGCAGGGACTCATTACCTAGAAATCCCTAGGCTGCTGAGCTTCTGATGGTCAAATCATCATTTTGCCATCAAGTGTCCCATAGGATCTTATCCCAGAAAATGCTAACCAATGGTCCGTCACAAAACAATAAAGCAGGATAGATGAATTTGTGGTCCCAAAAGGTGGGGAAGCATGGGGGTATAGCTCAGGGGTAGAGCATTTGACTGCAAAAGGTGGGGAAACACCGGGTTAAGCAAAGATCAATGGGTTTCTTTTCTGCAGGATTTCTCAGAGCCTTTATTAGTCAGACATTGTGAATCTTCAAAAGTGCAGCAGAAGCATTGTTTTGTAAGAAATTGGCCAAGAATGTGGGGTTTGGGATCCTGGTTACGTCTGTTTCTACCAGTAAGAGGCAAGAGTAAGCAGTGAATTGGAGAATGAGTAAAGAACAGATTGTGAAAAATTAATTCTAATCATAGATACCATCTACTGAGTCATTACTACATACCAGGTTGGACATTTCACACACATCATTTCGTGTAATCCTCCCACTAACCCTGTAGATTAGAGAGCATTCTCTCTCGCACCCACCCCACCTCACTGCACCTCCGTTCTACCATGTTGCATCAAGGCTGGCTTTGCCAATTATTTCTATAGCATATGAAACAAATTTTTTCTGCCTATGACTATCCCAGACTTTCTTAAAGAGTAGCAGCAGTAATGTCAGAACAAGCTGGCGTCGTTTTAAATTCAAAAAGAGAGAAGAGCTTGCCCTGGGATCATTGGAGCATCTGCTTCCAAACCTAAGTGAAGAATCACACTGTTGTAACTCCTCAGCTTCTGTGGGCTTTTTGAAAGTAGGATAAATATATTGGATTTATTCCCATATATCATTCCATTACAAAACTAAGATGAACGTCATCGTTTTGCTGAATTGTCTATTGATATAATTTCACATGATTATGCTTACTTACTGTTTGGTACAGACAAGTGCCTTTTCCTTCGTCTCCTATGAAGTGTGAATAAATGCACCTTTAAAAAAAACTTTGGTGTTTTATTTGAGCTGTATAAGTTTCCTGTATAAGGAAATTTATTTGTGGTCCTGCAGAAAAGAAGCTCATTCGCCTTTGCCTAACCCAATGCTTTCCAAACTTTTTGGACCACAAATAAGTTTCCTGTGTAAGGAAACGTACAGCTCTAAGTTTCTATAAGCTGCTTCTTATAGATAAGAAACTATAAGCTGTAGAGTGTCCTGTATGAGGAAACTAAAGGTGGAGAGTTTATCATGTAAGTGTAGCTCCAAGGCAAGTCCACCAGGCCTTCTCGCCCTAGTTCTCACCAGATTTCATCCCTGACTGACACAGAGATTCTACAGCTCTGGCTCTCCCATCAGCCCCCCCCCCCAAAAAAAGCTGGGGTTATGCAGTTGGGCAGCTTACCCAGAGTCACACAAGGAGCCTGAGTTCTCTTCTCTCTTTGTGTAGCTCTACTTCTCAGGAATAGGCGGACGAGCCATTACCAGGGCTTGAACGTAAGGTCCAGGCCAGTGTGGCCAGGATAGGATTTGGAGCTGAAACCCTAAAACATGGGACTCAAGCTGCCATTCCCCTGTCCCTGTTGGTCTCAGTGGCACCTTGTTGGAGGACTGCACCAAGGCTGAGCCTACAGCTGAAATCCAGTGGACAGAAGCAGGTGCATGAAGTACAAGAAACCAGAGGGGAACAAATGGATGATTCCCGTCCTTGAAGGCCAGGGTGCTCCTACCCAGCGTCAAAAGGTGGCAATCCCTCCCCTGCAGTAATCTCCTCTTACTTAGAATTCTGGTGTCTATGGTTGGCACCTGTGAGAATTTTGGATCAAGTTTACACATGACTTGGTCGTACTTACTTCTGAGTAATGGTACAGATTGGGTGACTTAGTCCAAATCATAAAATCAGGAAGGCATTAAGCATTGGAATGGAGGATTGGACCCTAAAAGAAAATGCCTCTGAATATGCTTATTGTCTTCAATGGAGCAAAACAGATGTGCACGTATTCCGTTGAAATCATAGGGAAGGACGATACTGAAAATTTTCAGAGAGCCACAGGGAGTGGGAGTTAATGGGACGGTACCTATTGTTGGTCTTTTACCAATTCGAGATGTGAAAAATGTCATTGACATCACCTTTATTAAGGGTGCTATTGTTGCCTTAATTTTGCAAGGGTAAAATGTATTCATAGGGGTTTGCATAAGTTTGTCCTGGTCCCCAATCCTATTTTTCTTATAAATTTCCCAATTGTACAATCTCCTACCAGGACGGTGTTTGGAACCATTAGTTTAGCAGTTAGAGAGAAGCTAGTTAAACCTTTGTTCATGAATGGAACCATCATCAACCCAGTCATCCACACCATAGGCTAGAGTCATCCTCCTAATCTCCCTGTAATTCTCTTCCTCCCACACCCCTGCATTAGATCAGAACTGTAATTCTGCCTCTTTGACATCTGTTGACTTTGTCTCCAAGCTGCCATTTGCACTGTTAGGGTATTAGTTCATGTCTTCCTTGGGTTTTTCCTCCAGGTCCCTGCTGGCCTCATTGCCCCTAGGGCAGATTTCTCCAAGCCCATCTAGATGTCCTGCTTCATCTCTCATCACTCCCACACATGCCCTAACTTCTGCCCTATGGAAGTTCTTTTAGCTCTACTACCTTGCTGCCCCTGCTCTTAGTACCTCTTCCGGAGCCCCACTGTCCCCAGATCCCCTAGGTGTGGTCTCCTTAAAGACCCATCTCATTATCTGGGAAGCCCTTCCTGGTCCTCCTTCTGGCTCAGAGTGAGTTAGGAACTCCTTAATCTAGACCCTCCAAATAGAACCTCTGTCAGCTGTGTGGCTTTGGGAACATCACCTGCCCGTCACTGGTAAATGGATAGAACAACTATTTACGGGACTGTCCTGGGTGAGGGCTCATTATGCCTTCATTCAACACTGAGTGTGTCCTCAATAGGTTTTCAATGATTGGATTGAAGAAAGGAGGGATCTAACTGGGACTTTTCCTCTTTATGTGATGGAGAGACAATACTAGATGACCCACATTACCTTTATAATATCCATGATCCCACGCCCTGTAGTCTCCCTTTACCAGAAACTGCTATTTATGCCCCCAACACCCATTTTCTCCTTTTATAATAATAATAGAAAACCTCAGACACAGTTGGGCATATTATTGGCCAACCAAAATAAATGTTACAATCCCTAGCCTCTCTTGTAGCTAGATGCAGTCACAGGGTTAAGATGCTTAAGTTCTGACCAATAGGATGTGAGCAGAATACAACTTCCAGTTCTAGTTCCTGTCCTTACATAGAAGGAAGAGGCACGCTCTGCTCTGTCCCCTCTCTCCTCCCTCAGCAGACAGGTGCGGTGATGGCGTGCCACTTGGGACCATACAGAGACAGGCAATATCCTAGGAATAAGGGAGGAACAAGTGTCGAAGCAACCTGAATTCCTGAGCCCCTAACAGAGGACAGAGTGGCCACATCATCTTGGACTTTAATGTGAGAGAAAAATGAACTTCTCATTTCTCAAGCCATTGCCATTTTGAGTTTCTCGTAGAGCAGCTGAAACTGTATCCCAACAAATACAGTTTCAAATACATTTCCATTTAGCTTTTGACTCCACAATCCCACCAATACCGGGAACATATAGGGTCATCTCTTCTCTATTCACCTCTCCCAAACTACGGCAGGTGAGTATCCAGATGAGGTAAGCCATGGCTTTCAATCAGTAAAGCTAAAAATTCTAAAAATGCCTGCAGAATTATATGCCAAAGGCTTCTATTATTACCATATCACTATGTCAAAATTGAAAGGCATGTAAGGTTTCTCCAGAGAGGCCATCCATAATGCATTGCAGAACTGTGTAGGTGTTTTATGAAATGTGTTTTATTCAAGCTAGGATATACAACACTAACATTATTGAAAGAAATTGAGGGTCTGGTCGTCTCCTTTTAATATGTTCATTATTCATGTTATAGTCCTTTAACAAAAAAGTAAAGCCATATACATATTCAATTTAATTTAAAATTTTATTTCACCTACTATTCATCTTGGGTGTCCAATGAAGAAGAAATATTCCCTTATTACCCTTATATTAGTTTCTGACAGTTCAATTTCTCTGACTGCTACACCTCAGACAACCTCCACTGAAAAAGCATATAGGTAATTGCTTTGATCAAAATTTCATGCCAAATCTTTTAGATTCCATGTAGATCACAGCTTGTGAACAGAGCCACGTGGTACCACAGCCCACAGAGCCAAGCCTGAGAAAGTTTCTCCAAATGAAATATGGCTGCACTTTGAGAATCACCCGGGAGTTTTAAAAATCTGCTGATGCCCAGTCCCACTCCATAGCTTCCAAATGTAGCTGGCCAGGGGTGCTGGGGACCAGGATGTCAGTGAAGAGTCTGTGGTGAGAACCACTGATTTAATAGTTTGGTGGAGTGTGGCAGAAGGGGTATAGGACCTAGTCAGGGGATGCGGGGTTTGGACCATTGACTCTACAGGTGGTTTTTTTTTTATGTTTATTTTTGAGAGAGAGAGACAGAGACAGAGACAGAGTGAGATAAGGGGAAGGTGATCAGCTGTCAGCACAGAGCCAGATGCAGAGCTCAAACCCATGAGCCGTGAGATCATGACCTGAGCCACCCACATGCCCCAAACACATAGGTGTTTTAATTTGCTTTGTTTGTTTGGCTTTGGTTTTATAGAGATATTCACTTGCCATATAATTCGCTCATTTAAAGTACACAACTCAATGGCTTTTACTACATGCAACCATCACCACTGCTGATTTTGGAACATCTCATTATTCATAAGCCCCCCACCCCCAAAAAACACCCTACATCGCTTAGCTCTTACCATCCCTCACCCTCCCCAATGCTCCTCAAGCCCTAGGCATCCACTAATCCTATTTCTGTGTCTATAAATTTGCCTAGTATGGGCATTTCTTGTGAATGGAATCATATAACATGTGATCCTTAGTGGTTGGCTTTCTTCATTCTTTCACAAAATGTTTTCAAGGTTCACCCACATTGTTGCATCGATCAGTATTTTATTCTTTTTTTTGCTGAATAACATTCCACTGCATGGATATGCCAGATTGTTTAGCCATTCATCAGTTGGTGGGTATTTGGGTTGTTTCCATTGTGGGGGCTACTCTGACTGGGAGCATTCACTTACAAGCTACTGCATGGACCTATGTTTCATATTCCTGGGTATATGCCTAGGACTGGAATCACTGGGTCATATCATAACACCATGTATAACCGTGTGAGGAACTACCAGACTATTTCCCAAAATGGTGGTGCCATTTTACATCCACACCAGCACAGTACGAGTGTTCGAATTTCTCTACATCCTCTCCAACACTTGTTATTATCTGTCGTTTCCATTACAGCTTCCTGCAGGGCACTGCCAACATAGTCGCTGTGAGATCTTCAGTAACTCCTTTCACTTCTGACAGCTCAATTTCCTCATCTGTAAAATGGGGTATTAAAAGCGATATCACAGGGTTTCTACGAAGACCAAATGAAATGAAACACGGAAAGTACTTAGTTTAATCCACGCCTTGTGATCCTGGATGAGATCATTAGTGAAATCCCACTAGCAATAATCACGTGAGAAGTTAAAACAAACAAACAAATAAAATCATGACCAGAAGCAGGAAAAGCTATTTGAGTTAGTGATTTCTGTCCAGAGCAGAATTATTTCAGGGTCAACCACCCCGAACAATTATCTTCTCATTTAAGCGTGATCTTTGGCAAGTTGCTTATTTTTTGAGCTATGCTTTTTTCAGGTCTATAAAAGGGTGTGATGAGTTCTGCCTTACACTGTGGGAGGTGAGGCCCGGATGAGATCACATAAACCAAGCACCTGGGGCTTGACCCAAGGCAGGTAACCATCAAAAGTTTGTTTATTCTCCTTTGCTTTCTCTTCATAAAAGCCAGAACGGGAGCAGCTTCATAGGGCTGGGTAATCTTGACCAAGTCACAACAACAAAGCAAAAAGGAAGACAGTGTCCCCAGACTTTAAGGTTGCTGCAAAGGACTGTCACAGGCTGTCGAGATTCCTGCCATAATTACTGCTTCAGAGACAGAATCCTGGGCTTAACGGCATATGGATAGGACCCAGGGAAGGAATCATTTCCCTTTACATTCCCGAGGCTCAGTCAGGGGAGCAAGGTCAGAAGGACAACGGTGGTAATCTAGGCCTACTGACCCCACGCACTGCTCCACAGGACTGCCCATCGCTCCTAGTGGAAGGATGTACTCACACTGTAGGTAGACTCTTTGGCGAAAAGCAAAAGATTTATACAATCAGAAGTCAAAGCAGAGTAGAGGTGCACTTCTTAGAGAGGCCCAAGACAAGGATGTGTCCAGCTGAAAAGCTTCCCCAGTAGTCTGTTACACCAGAACTTCTCAAACTTTAAAGTGCATATAAATCCTCTGGGGAATTCTGTTACAGTGTAGATTCTGATTTCAGTATTAGCTGAGGGGAGCTCAAGGTTCCATTTTTTGCACAAGCTCCCAGGTGATGCCCCAAACCCCATGTTTTTGAAGAGCAAGATATTAGACCTTCCTTGTTGTTTTCATTCTACTCAAAGAAGAAAAGACCCAACTGTGAAAGTGCTGGGAAGAGAAAAGGTGGGGACAGACTTAAAGAGATACAGGAATTGACTGGGCCCTGGTATCTGCTCTGGGCCCAAAAACTTTCCTTAATATTAAGTGGAGAACGTAGCCCTCCCCTTCATATCCAAAACCATGCCATGAAATCTTAAATATCTGGTTGAAAATCTTAAGTGCATTAGGATATGCCATTGTTGGGATGCCTGGGTGGATCAGTCAGTAAAGTGTCCATCTTTGGGTCAGGCCATGACCTCCTGGTTTGAGAGTTCAAGCCCCGTGTCAAGCTTTGTGCTGACAGCTCAGAGTCTGAGAACTGCTTCAAGTTCTGTGTCTCCCTCTCTCTGCCCCTCCCCCACTCTCTCTCCCAAAAATAAATATTTTCTTAAAAAGGATATACCATTGTCAGTATCTTTGTTATCATACTGTACTATAGTTTTCAAGATGTTAGCTCTCTATTGTTCCCACAACTATGTATTTCTCTGTATTGTTTCTTACAAGTGAATGTGTATCTATAATCATCTCAAAGTAAAAGGTTTAATTTTAAAAACCCACAATAAAAAAAGCAAATGACTCTAATGAGATGGTAGCCAATCCTTGGGTAAGTCACAGTTTCCAATTCTGTGCTTTCAAAAAAAAAACTGAAAAAGTACTTAACTGAGTTGTTAATTAGCAGATCATTAAAAGTAGTTCTTCATGATTTAAAAAAAAGCACTACAGAAAAAAAGCGATTCAGAATTCTACTTCAGGAAAAGTCATCCTTATGTGTAGCAGAGGAAAAGAAGCAATGGGTTTGTGTTTGAAATATTTAGATTTAAAAACATGTCAGTCTCATGTTAAAATGAGAAACACAAAAGTCTGGTGTATTATCATAGCAAATAGACTGGTTTCTAAATTTCCATAATGGTCACTGAATGAAGGAGCTGAGGAGAAGGGGAAAAAATAAGAAAAGAAGGGCAGAAAGAAAAGACCTAACATGAGGGACCCAGTTTTCATTTCCAGACTCCCTTGCAGCTAGGGGGTGGCCATACAGACCCTGTTCGAGGCAATAAGATGAAACAGATTGTTTTTCTAATCAGAAGAAACAGAATCGGCTTACACACAGTTTTAGCTTTTTCCCATCCTCCTGACATCTTGCAACCCAAATGATAAAAGTCTCAAGCCAGAGATGGTGAACCAAGCAGTCAGATGGCATTTGTACTCCTGGCAACCCCGTCAGCCAACTCCCCTCAGCTCTGGACTTCCTGTCATGTGAACAAAAGGGACGCCAGCTGGTTAGACCCCTGTGGCAGGTGTCTGTCACATGCAACCAACTGCAATCCCAGCTACCAGACTGCCTCTCTGTGGTCAGTTGAACAGCAAGTCAGAAACAGCTTGAGTTTTCTAGCTAAAACAAAGGTTTGTTTCCCTGTGGAATTTTATAGTTTTCATATGTGTGTAAAGAAATGATTTACATTTTAGCAACGCACTTTGGAACTTTAGAAATAATCAGTTCCTTTGACAGTCAGCAGCTGTCTGATTGCCTTGTGTTCATTCTTTGAGAGATGAGACCTACTATATTTAGTTGGAATCAGTGTGTTCCCAACCTTTGGCAAAAATAATAAAAAATCAGATTCCAGTTTGGAAGATCCACGTAACTACGCTGTATGTCAAGAGTCCAAAAACTGCCCAAACTGACACTATCACAAATACAACCAGAAATTAGTACTGCCTGTCTTGAGGAGCACTGACCAGATATTTTGGTTTGTTTTAGAAAAGGTGAATCTTCAAAGTAACTTTCCTCAAACCCCCCAGGATCTGGGGTCTAAAGTCTGAAATACTGGTCATCTCATTGCCAGTTACATCATGTGGCCTGAGAAGGGACCTTTAGGCATCAGTTTGTAAAGTCCCCACAGTCCTTTTTTATTTTAACGAAATAAACTTTACTAAAATGGCAGCCTAAAATGCTAAAGATATTCTAAAACAAAGTAAAAAAATATATATTTATATATTTAAAGCCAGAATTTTAGGTTAAGCATTTAGTTCTGCTCCTCCTTCTTGAAACACAAAATAGTACATTGACACGACCCTTCTTCACTGCAACTTAGTAACAAGTATCAAAAGTTCTGGAGCACCTGGGTGACTCGGTTGGTTGAGTCTCCAACTCTTGATTTCAGGTCAGATCATGAACCCAGGGTCATGGAATCGAGCCCCGCGTTGGGCTCCACACTGAGTGTGGACTCTGCTTGGGATTCTCTCTCTCTCTCTTCTCTCTCTCTCTCTAGGAAATTAATTAATTAATTAACTAACTAACTAATTAAAACTGTTGCCACCCATTGCCCTCAGTGATTCTATTTCTAGGAATTTATCCTGGATGAGTGCAAGAACCTAGCAGCACAGTTCCAAAGAGGGAAAATCATAAAACAATCTAAATGCCCAACAGTAGGGGATTCATTAAAATGTAGTATATCCATGTAATGAGGGCATTAAAAATGGTCTTATAGGAACACCTGGGTGGTTCTGTCAGTTAAGCCTCCAACTTCCGCTCAAGTCATGATCTCACAGTCTGTGTGTTTAGCCCTGCATTTGGTTCTCTGCTGTCAGCACAGAGCCTGCTTTGGATCCTGTCTCCCATTCTCTCTCTGCTCCTCCACCCACTTTTGAGCACACAGGCACATGTGCTCGCTCGCTCTCTCTCGCTCTCTCTCTCTCAAAAATAATAAACATTTTTTTAAAATGGTCTTATAGAGGGGTGCCTGGGTGGCTCAGTCAGTTAAGCATCCAACTTGATTTCAACTCAGGTCACAATCTCATGGTTCATGAGATAGAGCCCTGCACCCAACTGAGCTGACAGCATGGAGCCTGCTTGGGATTCTGTCTCTTTCTCCTGGTGCCCCTACCCTACATTCTCTCTCATTAAAAAACAGTTCAAAAAATATGGTCTTGTACAAGATTGCTTAACAACATGGAAAAATAGTCATAATAAGTGAAAAAGCAAAAATATACATGAACCCATTGGATAAATGTGTTATGAGAGGACATGCACAAAAATGGCTTTTTTATGGATAATTGTTATTTTCTTTGTGTTTATGTTTTAAATAAACATACATGACGTTTAAAAGAAGACGGCTGTTGTTTTAATTGCTGCCGCAGCTGCCACTCCCTCTCACTACCAAGTGAATTATCCTTAATGGCCTTTCCTATCCCATCAGAGAGACTGGCAGGAAGAAAGCTCATCAACTGTGAAGATGGCACATCGCTGAGGGAATGGCAGGCATGTAGGGCGGCAGAGAATGACGACCAGAACCGACCACATCAAATGTAACAGGTCTGAGGACAAAGTCCTGCCCGGGAGACCACAAAAGGCTGTCTGCGCTGCTCCAGGATGGACAGGCTTAGCTTCAAAACTTCCTGGATGAGATCATCTCCCCCAGAGCCAGGCTACAGAGAAATTACACAACTGCATTGTAAGGAAGACATGAACAAACTGGAATGTGTCCTAAGCAAAAGGGCCAGGACTCAAAGGCAGCTGGGAGATGTGTAGTGAGAGAGAAAGCTGGAGGGACAGTGAGTGTTTAACCCAGAGAGGTGAGCCATAAGGGGTGAAGAGGGGACATGGAGGACTGTCATTCGAAAGACAGTGGATCCAGAGTGCAGAACTAGATCTAATAGGTGGAAGTTTGGGGGAGACCAATTTTAGGTAAAAATGAGGTGGAATTTTTTTAATTAAAGCCACCCAACAACAGAACAGGCTGCCTTATGCTGTAGTGAGTTCCCCACCACTGAAGACATTCAAACAAAAAATAGGTAACTATTAACATATTCTATAATGGAATTTCTGCAACCTATGGGAAGTGAGACTAGAAAAACCCTGATGTTTCCTTCCGGCTCAAAAGTGATTCTAGAGTAGGAAATCCTATAGAGGATAGCATCAGTTCCCTACTCACCAATTCTTGCCAAAAATTCCCTAATTAGAGATTAACTCCTTTGGTGCCATCCCGTTTTGATATTAAATTGTCATTTTAGATAAAAGCTACACTTGAAGTTGTTATCAGTTATGATCAGCTTCGTATGAATGAGTCTACAAGACCCTTTCCCAAGAATAGGTTTCCATGGTGATTGACAAGGGAGATAATATGGTCCTGAGCTATGAAAGCAACCATATCTGGAAACCACCGAATAGGAGAGAAAAAGGATGCTCCAAGGACCCAGTCGATGATCTTGTATATCAACACACCAACTTGGGTCTTGAATCTCCATCTTAATCTCCACTCCATGGTCCAGTGCATGTGCCAATTACTCTGTTTCTTTAATCCAAGGGCAGTTAAGGGGCACCAGACCAGGCTCTCTCCAACGACACGTGAGTGTGCTCACTCCACAATCACAAGCCAGCTGTGCCGCTGAAATTAACTTGTTCAGTTGGCCCTCCAAATAAAGCCATTTAAAGAGTGCAATGTACCATAGAAAGCAATTTGTTTCCTTAAGATTTAGTACCCCACGTGAAGATTGATTTTGATTTGAAAGACAGAAGCTACTGCAAGGTGAATAATTTTAAGTTTAACATATTCCTCCTCTCAAGGAGCCAAATGCATTAAAATTAGGTGCAAAGTGCTTCTAATTTGTCAATCACTCCTTGGATAATTCTGTTCCTGCATTACGGGGGAAATTGCCCAAGAGACCGGGCTTTTGGCTCCTTTCATCTCCACTGTTCTTTTAACTTGATCATGGCTGCGGGATGCAAATGTGGGTGAGGGGGAGTCCAGGATAAAGACAGCCCCAAGTCTATGTTAAATTTATGAGGAGGTCAGAGGTGTGACAGGCCTCCTAAGTTCTGTCACACGTCATGTTGTCGAACAGGACACTCAATGAAACAGCTGATGCAGAAGGCATGCCTCCTCTGTCCAGGATCTCGAGAGAGCTTGTTTGTTCCTTCCATCCACTGGCAAGAACTCACCAAGGATCTGCTCCGTGTCACACTCTGTGCTTAGCCCCTTGGCACACAGATGACCAAGGACAGATGCTGCCCTTGAAAGGCTCAAACATCAGAGAAACCAGAAACCCACAAGTGCCCCAGTGGGTAATTACTGTGTTGAATGTAAGCACAGGACACTCTGAGACCATTAAGGAGGGTACCTGTCCCAGCCTGAGGGGATCAGACAAGGTCTTTGGAGGAAGGGATGAATTTGAGAAACAAGCAGTGAGCAAGCCAGACTGTCCAGGTGGCCTAGGACACTTCCAGAAGGAAGAATGGCTATAGAGAGCATGTAGAGTCATAGCTGGCATTTGTTGGGTACTTCTGGTGTTCCAGGCATTGTGCTGAGCACTTTGCAGGCATTCTCCTTCAGTCCTCACAACGGCACTAGGCAGAGTGTTCTATTACAAAGCAGGGACTATCTTTACTCCTATCCTACAGATGAAGAAACTGAGGTATTGAAGGTTAAATAGCATGCACAGGATAACCCAGCTTCTAAGTGAAAAAGTCAGGATTCAAACCTGGTAAGTCCAATACAAAGTCTACGTAAATGCATTGCTTTCCAAAAGATAAGGATTGTTGGGAGAAGTCAGAGCAGAGAGGGGAGCCATGCCATGTGGTGGTCAAGGCTCAGGCAGACCTTCAGATGGGCTTGTTCTTGGAATCCAAGATGCAATGTATGTGGACTTCTCCGCGCAGACCCCAACATGTCATAAGTGCTCCATGAATTTTAGTGATGAAGAAAAGCAGGAGTGCTTGTGGGATCATGGAGCCAGATGCTTCAGTGACTCACAGAGGATGTCAGGAGTCATGCAAGGTCTAGACATCACCCTGAAGGCAGCAAGGATTCATCCTCGGTGAGGAAGTGACCTGCTTAAGGTCTGGGCATTGAAAGGTGACCCAATAAGTGGCAGATTTACAAGAGAAGGAGCAGAAACAGGATCTGCGAGGCTGTTTTGCCCCAGCAAAGAAACACTAGAACTGGCTGACACAGAGCTGGAAGGGCAAGAGATGGTTTTCAAAGGAAATTTAGGAGGAAAAACAGACTTAGCAAGAGACAGAAAGAAATAAGAGGTGACTATGGGGTGTGTACATGGGGATGTCCAACAAATCTTTAGAAACAGGCAGAACCAAACCCAACTGATTTGTATGGAATGAAATGAAAGTGTCCATCCCTACATGGCTCCATTAACCATTCAGGCCAACTTGGACCCCTCCCCACAAAGCCCAGAAGGAGGCCTCCAATACAACTGTGCCCTCTTTGCCATTCTTAGTCCTGGATTGCTTATCCTGATGAGCCCTGCATGCCACAGAGCAACCCACTTTCAATTCTGCCAAATTCTGGTCACCTGATCTGCACCCTACCTCTCAGCCACAGGGTTTCCTTCCTCTTTGTCTAACCTTCAGATTCTCTCTCTGACCTCCCTGCTTCCGGATCCCCCAGAAAAAGTCCCACACCCTTCTAACCCAGCACCAAACACCTACGGTCAGTGTCTACGGGGGTCTTGACTTGTGCTTCAGTAGGAATGTGAAGAAAAATGGAGTAAGGTGGCATGGAGTGGGGCGTGAGGCCAGCAGAGTGTGATTCCTTATGTGGAGTCAACAAGCTCCCAAATGTCCCATCCATGCTGATAGTGTGGTCCCGTGCCACATCTTCCATGATGCCAATCTCTTCAATCTCCTGAGCTGAACTTGAGCTTCATTCTTCCTGGACTCAAGATTTGCAAACTGTGGTTTCTGGAGGTAAGATGCAAACAGAGGGAAGTGAACCGATCTTGGCCAACTGGTCCACCTGCTGCCTTTGCTGGGGACAAGGAAGCTGGAGCTACCAGGAGTGTGAGCCCTCCCCCCGCTCACATCTCATGTCCACCTCATGTTCTCGGGCATTCTCTCCTCCTCCTCTCCTAAAAATGCACAAACCTGTCTATTTGTGGACATGTCACAACCTTAGGAGGACTTCATGGGACCACCTTCCTGTAACGGACAAGATGTGACTGTTCGTGTACTCATGTCAGTGATCCTCAGATGTGGTTGCAAATACACTCAACATCCAATGAACAGAGGAACGAATGAGCTCCATTTTATGTGTGATATTCAGACTTTTTGGCCATTGTATTAGGCTCTTTTCAAGAGGTAATAAGTGCTCCAGTCTTGGAAACATCCAAACAGAGATAAAAGATGGACAAGCAAAGCT